>NC_137215.1:7074682-7204682 GCF_949987685.1 Ammodytes marinus | reverse complement strand
GGGTAGTAATATAAAAAGGCTAATCTTATTCAACTGATTAAAAAAAAATGCTCCGGTGGGGGTGTTTCTATAGTCTTTGGGGGAAGTTGACAATCTGGTGTTTTACTTGTGCCATGTGTTTTTAGTATTGCAGAAGTACTGCAATCATTCCTGAATTTATTTGCTATGTGTTTAATCGGAAAGGGACACGAACAAATAGAATTGAAAAAAAAAACAATTGTATGAACCAAGATACTGTCCTCCTTCCACAATATCTCAGAGAGCAGATGACATTTAAAAGAGAAAACTACCTTTTTTTGAAGTCTTTCTGGCACGGCCCCCCCACACCACTTATCTACATGACTGACAGCTGTGGGATGTTTCATCTTTGGAGCAGCTGTCTTGATTTACCGTTTCCCTGTGTGATATCTCAGCATGTCAAGAAACAGACTAAACACCAGCGATGTGCCCAGTACCGTTACGGGACTTTTGAATCTGAGAAAAAGGTTGAACCCAGTAGACGCATGTTCTGATCCAAGAAAACTACAGAACGCATTGTGTCTGTGTCAGTGAGTGTGTGTGTGTGTCTGTATTGTGGCTCAGTATCAGCCTTGTTCAGTAAAGACACACACACACACACACACATACACACACACAGCACTTAGGCTGCCAAGCAGAGGCCATTTCCTAGAATGAACTATTTTGGCGTCTCCATGGAGCTGGAAATGGACTTGTGGTTATTCTTTCAAACAGTTGGAGTGGTTGTCCTCTTGAAATCTTCCCCTCTGTATCACGGTGAGATAACAAAGCCCATTTATAAAGGCTTGTAATGTCAGTGGTCAAAACCCAGAGAACCCACAAGGGAGAAACTCGTAACCCTGAGCATCTGACTCCTCACTGAAAACTATTTGCATTGCTGTCCACCTTATGTAGACCGCAGTGCACTGTTGGTATGTGTTGCGCTGTTTTCAGGGTCCGTGTGGGTTTTGTGATCCGTGTAGAAAATGCTGCCTGCCTGTCAAGAATGAAGCCTTCGAATAGCTGTGGATTTGATTATATATTATGTGATTGTTGTGGTTTCTTTCTTTCCACATAGCAGCTACATACTTTCTGCTGTTGTTCTCCCTCAAACATTCATTACACCTAAGAGAGGATAAATGGCGCAACTGGCGACTACCGTTGTTTTTATTTTTATATGCAAGTACAAATGCCTCATGGGCACATTTAGACCATTGAAACAACTGGTATGCGCTATTGTGAGTAAACTGCTTTTTATAGTGTAATGAAATGTCAAGCACACATATGAATAGCTCAAATAAAGAGAGCTTCTAGAATATGAAACCTTTTTTTAAGAATAGCATAGCAGCCTGACGCACATGGGTGCAGTCAGTGCAGGTTCTGACGACAGACTGACTGACAAGGGATGGGTAGAAAGTCCTATCTAGGGATCTCACATACCATCTGTTGACTTATATTAGAAAATGCAATGTATATTTGTCGTCGAGTCTTAGTTTTATCAATACAAAGATATATCTGCATGTTATATAGTTTACATATCAATGTGGTTTGGAATTTGGATTTATGTGTATTTTTTTTATATTTCTAACCCAGCATGTTTCTTAATGTAGCTTTTTGTCGTCTTTATCAAAATTAGATTGAATTATGGAACTCTAAATTAAATATGAATGCATATTCTTAGTGTTTGTATTACACTTATTACTGTACGATAAATGCATGCATATATGTGTGTGCTTTGTGGTAGAAGTGCAAGTGTGTGCACCATACCAAGTGTGTGGGATTGAGGTTATGTGCAGTACATGATAGTGCATTGCTGTGGCTTATATTTATAGACAACTGTTCAAGATAAGTACGCTTATCTCAGCAGTTGTAGATGTGGAGCTGTGAACCATCAAAAGGAATACAAGGCTGTTACGAGCCACTAGTATTGCTAGCATACGAGCTAAGTCGCCTGCTGCAAATCATGCAAAACTGAGAATACGTGTAAGCCTGACTATCAAGGATATAGTGAAATAATGATGGATCTGTATTATCAATGCAAAAACACATCCACAGTCAAAACATGCATGTTCATACAGAATGATAAGTGGCTGCCTTTTCTGCTGTAACAGGTTGGAGACACAACTTCGAACTAAAAAAACCCTGGCTGTCATCTGCGGTGTGTGTTCACAAGCAACACACAGTTTGCTTTAAATGTGAGGTTGAGTGTTACAAAAGCTCCACAAACCATATTTTGGAGGTTCCAGCTGTGCTAAAGAAAAAGACCAAAACCACATGATTAAGAGATATCTGGTTACCAAAACACTATTATCAGAAATGTTCAGGAAATATTTGCTTGTCGTATCCCAGAGAAGGATCAGGCGTGATTGATGCTTTGATCTTTTTTTGATGTTAGTTTCACAGAGGAGAACCAGCAGTCCTCAGGTCGAAACCACATCCAGGCTTCCCGGCCTTCCCCTCTTCCCCCCACCCCCACACACACACACACTTTGTAGCGTTCATCAGAGCGCTAAGCACAGCTAGCACGCTAACTGAAACCACATTAGAGCAATTAGGAGTCGTATCAGAAAATGCTACGGTTAATGAGCAAACCAAACACACACTCCTACAAGGGCTCAAAGCTAACATTGTGGACTGAACCCCATGTGCTAGTATCTGTAAATCTATCTCTTTCTGAACTGCGGCCAAGCCAAACAACAGATCCTGAGATGAGGACACAAGAGCAGCAGACACACACACATACGACGTGCACGGTCACACACTCGTGCGCACGGAAACGCAATAGGCTTACACACAGGGTTACTTTTTGGAAGGGGGGGGGGGGGGGGGGGCTGGTTTTTTGGTGTTTCTTCATGTGTTGCTCTCTGAGTGATGTCCTGGGGGATGCGGAGAGGCAGAGCTAGGGCCTGAGCTCCTCCGCTGCTCCTTTGTTTACACTGATGGTTTCCAGATGCTAGCTAGCGATTGGAGAGCTACGGAACGCTTGGGGAGCCAGCCCAGCAGTTTGGGGCTTGAGCCAGCAGGCCAGGAATCAAGCAGGCTCTATAAGGGATACTTGAAGAAAAAAAAACATGGCTTTCGCTTTGTGATAACTTTGGCAACTGTTCACAAAGGGGTGACAGAGTTGGAGGGAAAATGATCATGAGTGATCACTTTGCACGTGGCGATCGTAAATATACACAAGCATATTAATTGGGGCGACACATGCAATGCTCGATGATGACGTCGACTGAGGTCATTAAGTGTAATTTTTAGGCACAAAATGTGGAATTATTCCATCTGACTTGCATTAACATATTTGTTTCACTCAGTAATTGTATGTTTCTTTAAACAGGGCACTCTTGAAAAATAGATTTAGGTTTGTTTCCTGGTTATAAAAAGGTTAAAAAATAGGTCTCCGGCCTGTAATAACAACATGAGTGTATTGTCAGTCTCTAGCCTATACTGCACAGCCCAATTCGGGTGGAGATTGTTGTTATAGACTGAGGAGCATTGTGCTCTGGTGAAGGCAAATGTATCACTTAAACAGAGCACCTGTTCATCCCGTCACTTTTCAGCCTCAGCCACTTTTCTTTACAGGCATTAGAAGGAGACAGCTGCACCAGCAAAGGAGCAGCCCAGAGAGAGAGAGAGAGAGAGAGAGAGAGAGAGAGAGAGAGAGAGAGAGAGAGAGAGAGAGAGAGGAAGAAAGAGAGAGAGAGGTGAGAAAGATGAGAAGACGCCCCGAAAACAGTGGCTGTATTTAGAGCTTTTAGTGCATGGCAGGATTGATAAATAGTTCCCCCCATAATGCACCTGGCTGAGGTTCTGGCACAGGGTTGGGGTTGTTTAGTCCAGCAGCGGAAACAGCCAATAAGGGGGAGAAAGAAAAAAAAGCTTTTTCTGTGTGCAGCGTGAAACACAGCTGAGGTGGCGACAGTGTCATTCTTGTGAGAGACTTGAAGCGCTGGCCATCTGCACGCCCTCACTTGGCCCTCAGTACTGACTCACAGGCTGACGATCGCATCCTCACATCTAATGAATTCTTTAGTTGCCGTGATGTCAGATAAACGCAGGCCGATTTACGTAAGAAAAACTGTTTAGACGGAATAGACAACTCTTCCAGAATGCGTAGTGTCAAGAAGAGACTGGCTCTTTTGTTTAACTTTCTTTCAAGAGGCACACAGTCTAATGTGAGAGAAAGTATGGGACTTTTCTTACGTGTTTTGCATCCCACTGTCCTTGATGCGGTCACCCAAACCAAACAGTGCACTAGGAATTATTCTGCACGTATTATTTGGCCCTAATGACCCCGACAGACATTTCCTCTCCCTCTGGTGTGGTCAGGCAAACAGCCTCAGGCTTTTGCTGTTTTACAGTGTGAACGCTGACGCTGCGACTCATTGACCTGTCTGGGTCTCACTCATCATCGCTGCTCTACGATTCAGTGATGGGAACATCAAATCAGCCCCAAGAATATCACATTAACGCAAAGAACATCACGTGTGTACTCTGTTGTACTCAAGAGACTCGGCCTATATGATGAGTTAGGGCCTACTTTGATTAAGGGTTGCACCAGCATTATGAACAATGCAGAAATGGAGCAGCGTTGTGGGCATAGCAGCAAATATCTGATATGGCTGTAGAATGTGCTGTAGAAACCCACAATACCATCATTTCGCTTTTCGAATGTTTAGGTTCATTTGAAGAATTTGCTAAAACATTCAAATACTCCTGCATTATTCTTATGTCGCCCACAATAGACCCCGCTCTCTCCCATTCTCAGACCAGAGAAGTGGTCGCGCATAATTACTACCGACCATTTAACCACAAGCCTCAGTGTTGTTTTACCCACCAGAAACCTCCTTGTTTTCTCAGAGACGCAGACAAGGCGATGAATGGCATGTGACATTTGTATGAAAACACCCGTCTTCTCGTATTTGTTGTCTGTGGACCGACTACGGGCAAGATGTGGACCGGAGCCCGGATGAACCCTAGGTAGATGTCTCCTCTAATGTGTTGAGAAACAGTGTGAAATCCAATATCCACAACCTTGAAAGTATATAGCGTGGCTTTTTAAGAATGATTCATCTTAGGTTTGGCTTGGAAAGGACATCTAATATTAAAGCAAGGCTAACCTATCCTGTTGCTGGAGACAGAGGATTAAGGGGTTTGGGATTTTTTTTTTTTTTTGGAAGAGTGTCTGTGAGTCGGCTGTCTGGTGTCTGTCCACTGGTCATTACTTTTAGTCTGGAATGTAAGATCAACACACAATGCGAGATCACCTTTAGGTCCTCAGACAGCGGTCTGGCCCACATTTATTCCAGTGGTCAGTAATAGACGTCTTTTTTTTTTAAACGGTTTACACTGGAGCACGATTTCAAGATGGTTTCTGTGGCCGATTGATATTCAAACTGCGATTTCCAGAGTGGGATGCCTGGGATGGGATGCGTATGATTTGAATCAATTTCACGGTATTAAAAATGGAATTACCCTGAAATTCAAAGACGTTCCAGTGGGTGTAGTCTAGACCTAAACACACCCCTCTTCAGATTCAGTTATATACCTGCAATGGTGCACATGCTTCAAATTCCTAATATCCCTCTGCTTGTATAACATATGTGTCTTTTTTTTTTAAACGACGCCCCCCCCCCCCCCACCCAAGAGATTTGCATTCCTCCACATGATAATGAGTCCAATCCAGTGTAGTTGTGGCCAGAGCTACAGCGGTTAGTTAACGCTGTATTAACCCCCCCCCCCCCCAACTCTCTTTCCCTCTCTCTCTCTCCCTCTCTCTGAAATGTATGGACCTAATTGAAAGCAGAGCAGGGATTTTACGAGCGCTCTCTTCAGTGTTTTCAGTGTTCAGCCCCTATGGAGGCCATCTGCTTTGGATTTAGATTTCCTTCTCCTTCTCCTTCTCTCTCTCTCTCCTTGCCTTTCTCCACCCTCCCAAGAGGGGCTGATTGGAGGGGTCTCTCCACGCTTGGCTCTGGCTTGCGGTATTTGTCCACTTTCCCCATTCTCCCTATGTGTGTGTGTGTGTGTGCGCGTGTGTGTTTGTGACTATTGCGAAGCAGGTTACTTAAGACCCCCCTGCGCTATACGGAGTCCTCTCTAGGAGACTGTTTCACATCCAACCTGACCGACATTAATTCCTCCTTAACAAGCTTTCTCCTGTTTACGTTCATCGTGTTCTTCTCCCTTGTCCCATTTTTGTCTCCCTGTTTTTTTGTTTTACTGTCTCTTGCACGGCTCTGTTTATTCTATTTAATGCAGTTTGTGGGCTCATTAATCCGAAGAATGATCTGTGTCCTTGTAGCAGGGCTAAACTCTTGAGTGGGAGTATAGTGCAGGAAACCGTGCGCCCAGACTTTCCAGTTGTGTCTCGAGAGCCTATGAAAACTGGACCATGTGGACTTTGTTGAGTGTGTGTTTGTGTGTGTGTGTGAATTTGTGTCTGGGTGTTAGAGGGAACCAGAAGAGAGACAGGGCGTTGTGTGTGGTCATGTTTTGCAATGTGTGTATCGCATGTGTGTTTATGCTTCATTTAACAGTTAACTGACCCGTTGTGCGTGTGCATGCGAGTGTGTGTGTGTGTGTGTGTGTGTGTGTGAAACGTCACGTCCCTGCTGTGATGTGGGCCAAAGGAGGATGTGGTCAACTTGTTGTGGTCACGGAGCTACACTGTCTATGGACACTGTCCTCGACACACACACACACTCTCACACACACACACACACACACACACACACACACTCTCACACACACACACACACACACACACACCCTTATCTCAACAAGTGGGTCTCCAGCCTCTGGGACATAAACAAACATTGACTCAAAGCGAGTCGGCACTGTGAAAGTGATATGACAAACATCGCTCGCCCATGTCCTAGCGCGGACACCATCGACCGATTTGCTGTCTCCCAGCTTTGCTTCCACTTTACGCTTCCACTAACCTAAAATGCTCCAAATGGTTTCGATATGTCCATTTAACTCTTATCTGGCTCAGGCTTCAATGGCTTTATTTGCAGAGAGCAAAAGGAAAAACAGAACACATCCTGCTCCCATGCAGGCTTATACCTCCAGTGAGTGCTGTGTGGTGCAGTGACGCAGTTCCATTAAGTGAGTCATTGTACCGTGTGTATTGTGAATGGTTTGCGCATGTTGCTTTAAAGGCGGTAAAGCGTGGTTATTTTCCTGGAAATGGAGCCTAGCTAAAACATTTACTCTGTCATTCTAGTGTTTACAGCGGAGGGTTTTGATCTGTAATCCACGGCACCGATGCGAATAGTAAGACAGGGCCCCGGTATGTATGCGTGTAAGTGTAGAAACATTAAGCTTTATCATTAGCTGTTGTTGTTGTCCCTACCTCTGTGACTCTCAGCGTGGCTACACGGGCACCAGTGGCACAACAGGCCAGATGTTCTTGGGACATTCTTTCCCACGTGTTTGGGTGTCCTTTGGAATGTACAATAATACCAACTGTGGCTGCGAAGTTTATGACATCGGACCCAAAACACACTCTTCATCATCTGAGACCTCCACGAGCAAAGTGTTGCAATGGCCCGACCACAATGTACAATACGCCGATTTGTAACTTCAAGGGTTCCCAAAAGGTTCCTGGATTTCATTGCAGTTGTGCAAACTTAATTTGCTTGTGCGTTAGGTGAGGCCCAGTTGATATATTTCACATAATAAAATTGGTTCATTCTATGCTTTTTCACTTGTGCTTCTGGTGCATCCTTACTCTCCATATTAACAATGCATAAACTACATAGCTTGATGCTGTTGAAAAGTGGCAAGTACTTTTACAGTCCATAGGGTGGGTATATATTTTTGATATTAAATGTCAAAATTCTCCAGACAAAATTTACTATGATGTAAATTGCAGGGATGCAACCAACAAATGTTTGAAATTTGCCTTATCAAAATAGTTACTGATTTGATTTGCTAACTGATAATAGACTAAGAGATTAGTCAAGTTATCCATTCAGCTCTACCTTTACATATACACCTTTCTTGCATTTGAAAACTGTATTGTACTCCAATTCACAAAAACATAGTTGTCAACATTCCATCCATGTGTTCATCTGGATTAGATTGATAATCCATTGTCTGAGAGCACGTTGGGAGCATCTTCACGTTGATTGCAAAGGGGGATGTGTGGAATCTGAAAGCACTCAGCTGCAGACAGAGCATGATGCGTTAGCCACAGGGCCAAGGCCAGACTGTTGCAACCAGCGTGGAGCCGGAGAGGAATGGTCATGAGGAGGATCGGTGCTGTTTCTGTCCTGCTGCTTCCTGGCTGCAGTATCAGGGAGATTTATATATATATTTTTTTTCATACAAAAACAGTTGTAACGGGAAATGTGGGTGGATAGGTACTAACAAGGGTTAAAGGTGGAGTCAGCGGTTCTGGAGAACGCTTGTTGTCAAAATCAGAGTCAGAATCAGTGAACAGCTCTTCACGATCTGCTACCTGTCCGTACTGTGTGTGCGCTAATCTAGTGTTCATACACAACCAAGTATCTGTAAACTTGTATGTAAAGAAAGGGGGCCCACCGTAGCTAGAAAAATGCCTGTTTACAGAGCCTAGTCTGTGTGTTAACACCGGATTTCTTTTGAAGCGCACACTCCCTACAACAAGCATTCTCTAGAATCGCTGACTACACCTTTAAGGTAGGACCTCCTGGATATTAGACCACTCTTGTCGTAGTTTTGGAAACTCTAATATTATGTATTGGATGCAGTAGAAACCTAGAGAGTGATTTATTTTGTTCTTTGAGTTTTTAAGAGTGAGCATATGCAGCCTGTTTTGCAGATGTGTGATATTTAACGAAACCAGTTGTGGGAGAGAATCCAATCAGAAAGCTACCGTGGCATCGTCTTTGAGTTTGCCCATTGATTACATCAAGAGCAGCCCTGTCAGTGCGTATGGGCCTGTGTGCTGCAGGCCCAGCGCAAGTCACATTTTCCAGTCTGTGTGCTGTCACCGTGGGAGATGCGAAGCTGACAGTGGGGTTGAGGTCATGCTGTCAAAGGGCCAGAATCGAAGCACAGCCGCTCGTACTTAACTTTGGGCTTCTTGGTGCTGATGCAAAGTGCTGACGTCTATTAGGACAGCGCCAGATGCTGCTGATTAAAGTTTCTATTACTCACACACGGGCTGGGACAAAATAAGGGAAGACCAGGGATACATACAGATCGCAGGACTTTCTTTCTATCCCCCCACAGCCCCCCCCCCCCCCCCCCCCCGTACCACCTACACCCGTCCTGAATGCCTGCAGCCAATGTTTAAGCCATTATGAAAACAATATGTAGTCTCGCACGGGGGGGATCAGGAGTTGACCGGACAGGTCTGATTTCACTTTAAAAGCAAGAGCCTTTGCTAACCTTCTTCTGGAAAGCTGCCATCAGCGACATGCTGGGCCTTTTAGTTTACTTCTTTCTGCCATATCAGATTTCCGTCTGTGCATGAAAGCATTTTTTTTAAAGTTGGACATAGAATTACGCAAGGCTTCGCTCCTCAGTTTGCAATGTTTACCTTCCAAATGAGAGGATTTTGTTTACCATAATAACCACTCCCAGGGAGATGCTAGTGCTGGGGTTGTTTCTTTTCTCTTTATTTCATAGTGGAGCTTTAAATTGATAATGACAAGCTCTGACAAACTTAGTAATCAATGTAGATTTGGGTTTCTTTTGGCAGGGTGGTGGATAGCACTGTATGTGATTTATTCTTTTGAAGGCATCAGCCGTATGTTTTTGTTTGGGGCGAGCTTTTTAGGGGGGAAAACGGGTCTTTCCCCCAATGCTCTTATAGTGGCCTAAATACATTTGCCAGCATGATGTCATTGGAGCGACTCCTCCCAACAATATCACCCTCGGGCCAGTGTTTTTTCATGGCCGACTGACTGTTCGTAATCATCTCCCTCCTGAGGATCAGAGGAGTAATTTAACACAGCTGCAATGGAAATAAATGTCAATTACACAATCACATGTTGAGCCAAAATTGCGTGTAAGGAGTGTGCTGTATGATGAAGTTGGGATATATTAACACGACAAGGATGGACACACCCAGGCTGTCAAAACTCACCATGCATTATTCTACTAAAAATGTCCTTTCTACACCCCTAAAGTTTTATTCATCCGCTCAACAGTGTAAAAAAGTAAAGATTTTTCCATATGTGTGCGTACGTTTTATACGTTTTTCTTTGTTTATTGCAGGCCAGACCCAAAGGTGAAGGGCTCACACCTTACCAGGGCAAGAAGAGATGCTTCGGAGAGTACAAGTGCCCCAAGTGTAAGAGGAAGTGGATGAGTGGCAACTCCTGGGCCAACATGGGACAAGAATGTATCAAGTGCCACATCAACGTCTATCCACACAAACAGGTACTTTTAACCTACGGTATGACAATCCCTTTCTGACAATTTTGCAGTAATGCCTTCAAGTAAAAAAAAACATGAGTCACTCACTTTGAGTTGTTGACAGAGTTTACAGAGTCCAGACTGTGTTGAGAATATTCCAGATGGCCCCGTTAGAATATAATAAAAATCCACTAACCACAAACAATTGATTTTGGCCTCTTTGGTAATAAAAACGGCACCGAATAAACTATTTACATTTCCTGACTGGTAAAAGTTGGGGATTATTTACTTTTATGACATTCAAGCTCAAAACAATTATTTTTTTATTTTATTAACGGCTCACAGACGCAAACTAACTTTGGGGGTAATTAGGGCTTACAGCTGCAGAAAATTCCTCTCTCATAATATGAAAACGTGAAATCGTATTAAGCAAGACAACGGTGCGGGGTGTGGGCGAGTGTTTTTCTGAATAGCAAACACTCGCGCTGGTGAGCTGTCTGCTCGGCTTAACCTCCAAAATGTTCCTCACGGCCTGTTGACTAAAGAGACGGATCGCCTGAGAAAGAATCCACTCTGTTTTCTTCAGCCGGGGATATATTTATCCTCGACGCTTCATCTTTTAATATTTATGCTTTTCCCGCATTCCTCCAATTCCACTTCCTGAAATAAAATTAGGATTACTGCTGCAGGCCCTGTTCCTTCTCTGAATACCACGGCTGACCATGCTCTGCTCTGTTGACGCTTCCATTGAAATGAAGCAGGAAGCAACCGCTGCTTGACAAATTTAGCCTACATTTTGAACTAGACCATTGCAGCATTCCACAAACAGTGACTAGTTGCATGATTTGTTTGAAATCATCTGTTAAATGCGTTTTAATCTTCATCAGTGCGAATTCTTTACAGAGAATATCGACTACGCCCGTAAAAGTCGTGGGTAGACGACCGCAGTGCTTTAAAGTATTTCACAATCAAAACCGTTTTTTTTTGTTCCATAGTCAGTTCACTGGTGAAAAAACCCTCACTCTCCTCCTCTGCCTCTGTGTGCTGTGGCAAAGCTACACACGGGCAAGCGAATTCCATGCATTTGCAATGTCACCCACTTAACATATTTCCCTCCTTGTCAGCGTTTGAAATGGACCACTAACCTCTGTGTCCTCGACTATCAAAGAGCTCAGCCTCTCAGCACGGCTCCCTCCCACCTCTTCCCTGCCGATTCCCATAAATAACCTGAATATGTATTTTCCAATTCCATCTATGTGCATAAAATATTTTACCCCTCTCAGATGGAAATTGTGGATTCCTAACGCCCAGTGCATTTGGTTTCAGCTAAGGACACGATTTCCACTATATTTTTTTATTTTTATATTATTACATTTTCATTTCAGTTTTATGTACTCACTAATATCTCTCCAAATAGTGTAATATAAGCAGTACTAAAGGCCCAGGCAACCCCGCTTCCAAAACAGCAACATTGCAGTGGATTCAGTCAGGGGACGAAGTAAGGCTGATTTGTCTAATATTGATTTTAGACATGAATTTATTTTGCTGTTGATGAATAAGGAAGGAAGCATCAGAAATGGAGAAAGCAGACATAGCTTAGTAGCTGTCTGGCTCCATCCATCCATAATCAAGACTGCTCTGTCAGAGTATAAGCCTCTCTACAAAAATAATAATAAAAATAAGAAAATGAGTCGATGGTACAGATACTAGTAAACTATGTCAACGTATTGCCGCTGTTGCTCAAATAGCTTTTTGCCCTGTTCAATAACTCTTTATTGTATGAAAGTATGCACATTATAATTCTGAGAACAAAATGTCATAGGGGTGAAGTAAAGGTCACAGTAGAAAATATCTGCGAGGCTATTATGACTGACTAGCACTAGCATGTTCTTGGCTTGCAAGCATAATAGCCCAAAGCTCCCCAATTACAGCAGTTCACTGACTAGGCCTGGGAGCAGCCACTACCTTACCAAGCATCTAGCACAGTCTATTTCATGAAGAGTTATTTTGCTGTTCCACTTGTGGCTTGTTCAGCTTTTTTTTTTGCTCCTGGATTTGCCTCTTAGGCTACATAGACACAGCTCTGACATTGTGTTTAGTGGAAGCTTTGCAGACACAACTCAAGACTTTAACCCCTCTCACCCTCCTCTGCATGGTCTTGGGAAGTCAGTTGATTTATAGGATTGACATGACCCTACAATTGGATATCAAACAAAGAGGGCAAAGGGCTGAGCTCTTGAGAGGATAGTGTATTTTTAGTGAATACAACATTCTTTCAGTCTTGCATGTTGTATTTGTAATTAATATTTTAAATTCTTATAGATGTAAAACCAGATTATCTCAGTCTCAGTTATGTTATTATGAAAATATATTTTTTTTTCTATTTCTTTTATGAGAAAAGGGTGCATCCAAAATCTGTTCTGTAAACATGTTGGACACTAATATGTTGTAAAAAATTTAATAATTATTTTCTTTTTTTAAATAAAAACTTTTCAAAAATATATTTTTTAATGTAAGTAATCAACTGGAAAGGTTTCATGATGATATCTATAAGTTAAATATTTGATTTTACTCTATTCACCTGAGTTTCTTGCTCAAAGGCACTCCAGCAGAAGGGATGCCTGCAACACAGAGGCTTGAACCCGGTTCCTTCTCACCGCTGTGAGGACCCCATAAAATGTACATCAGATTTTCCAGCTTTCCTCAAGGACCTAATGTCTTTGACACACCGATAGTAAAGTCTCAATACTTCCTGGCAGACTCATTAGCCCACGACTGTAATATCTCCTTCAAGTCACCCATGGTAACCTGTATTCCCTTAGTAAGACCTTTGGAATAAATAGTTTGTTTAAAAAGCCATAACAAGAAAATAACAAAAGCTGAGCTATCTCATTTTCCAGACGGATTATTAAAATAACCTCCAAAAACGTGCTGGCCCAGACATTCCCTGTTGTCCTCGACATAATGATTCCAACAAAAGCCTTCGCCGTAGCCATTTTCTGATATTTCCATACAGGTCATCATGATCAAATCCAAATGCAAATAATACCAGGTTGTTAAAGTGTACTGCGGGTTTTCCAGAGCTGGTGGTGCGTTGCCATATCTCTGAAGCTAATTGTGTTTAGTACATGTCTGGTCTGTGGAGAGTATGGGAGTCGTGCTGGAGGCCAAAGTAGTTAGGGGGAATAGCCGAGTTGAATTTAGTGCCAAATAAACTTCTTGCCGGCCCCAGAGGTTTGTGCTGTGTGTGTGCTTTCTTCAGTGTTTTAATATGACTCATTATTGCTCCACTGTTTGTATCCCCAGCGCCCGTTAGAGAAGCCAGATGGCCTGGATGTTTCTGACCAGAGCAAGGAGCACCCGCAACACCTGTGTGAGAAGTGCAAAGTCCTGGGCTACTACTGCCGACGTGTGCAATAATCATCTTTATACAATAAGTCAATGAGCAACGTGTGTGTCCCAAGTCCTGTTGGTCATCTTCAATCAAGGCTGTTCCTCAATGCCCAATTCACATTCAGGTTTCCCCACACCCCTTCCCTGGAATCCCCCCCCCCCCCCCAACAATGGAAGACTACATCCAGGAACGTCAACTTCATCAAATGCTAAAAAAAAAACTTGCCAAAATCAGTGACTTTCTTTCTGCCTCATGCATCAGAAATCATGTTACCCCATTGATCCAACTGGATGTTTAACATCAGCTCAATATTGTGTTGAGGAATTTGCACCAGGCATGCATTTAAATTGGTGTCACTGACAGTATTGGTCTCAATAGATTACCTCACCTTGGGGTTTCTGTTGGCCTTTGTGTTTACAGAGATCTGCCTTCCATTTCCCTGCCAAGTGAAGTGTGTGGTAATGTGATGGACGTTTAACCTGGGGGCCTCTCACGATGCTATTATGTATACGAGGCCTTTTGATGTCTTGCGGTATTAGGGTCAGCAGCACATCTTATTAACTGTGAATTAACTGAGGGACAATGTGCCATACATCCCTAGCTTACATTTGGCCTATTTATTTTATCTTGTCGTCTAAGTGTGCAATTTGAATATTAACTGGGACATAAAGAAATGTTTCTTTTTTTGTATGTTTGTATATCACATTATTGTGTAACTGCTTCCACGTGTCTTTAGAAACTACTGTAGGTTCAGTTACGTAGAGTCGCTCCTCGTCTTGACTTAGTGCGTTGCTAACAGAAAAGGTTTCATTCACCTTCCTGAGAGCATTGTTTTGGTTGCAACACACATTCTCCATTATCTTTAGTGTCGGATAGGTGAAGATGTTTCATAGATACAGTTGTGTTCATTTCAAATCACAAGATGGAAAACGGTAAACGAGCTCTAGGAAATCAACAGTAGTTCCAGTAACAATAATCCCACCGTCCACACTTGTTTCTTGCCAGGGTTGAATAGTAAAAAAAAATCAAGGGCGTAGTTTGTTTGAAAGAGTTGGACATTTGAGTTCACATTGTAGTGCCAATCGATGCCTGGCAGCCTTGGTGGAGTCAGTGAAGCTAATTGAAACCATTTCCAAGGGGCTCGCATGCTTCTTAACTATGTCCAACGGCTGATTGCAGTGTGAAGAGTGTTTAGATGGGAGGTGAAGCTTTGGAGAACTGCAGTGCTTTTCTGGTCGGTTGAGAGAGAAACAACAGGGATTAATATAGAGAAGAGACGATTTGTGATGGTGATGTCGAAGATGTAAAAGGATATATTGAAAGTGATGATGAAATAAGTTTAAAAGAATTTTTTTTTTTTTATGAATTTAGGGGCCTACTATTATGAACCAATGTCTTTAAAGAAAGAGATGTATACATCCTGTTTACATATATCACCGTGCTAACCTTTAGAACTACGGAGGAAATTAATGCAGTATTGACTTATTAAAAAAACTGCCTATTAAGGAACCTTGTAATAGGAATCGTGAACATTTTTATATGTACTGTATTTTCTAGCCTTATAAAAGCTGGTTGACTATATTTTATACTGTATCATACTTTATGTGCCTTAAAAAGATTTAAGGATTCTGAAGTATCAGGAGTCAGGATTTAGGAGGCCATTTGAAATTTGGGGAAAGACATGTGGGGGGGGCGGGGGGGACAGGCTCAGAGTTGGGGCAGTATTGAGTGGCAAGGGTGATGCATAGTATGTTTGATGCAGGTTCGAGATGTGACAAAGCCGGATAAGAAGATGACATAGTTCTTTTATATAAGCAGTGCGAACGGGCATGGTGGGTGTCCGCTTCAACGCAGTTTGCCGAGTTGGAGGCATGAGCAGAAACAGCATTTCCAGCTGGCAAAAACAATCCTACTGTGGTCTGTTGTCATGGAATATCAACAAAGATGTTATTTTATGGTCGATCCTCACAACAGCCGCACACGAAACTGTGGACCTCACTCGTTGTTTTTATAATCTATTGTAGTGATGTTTTTCCAAGGCGCAGAAGGTTTTGTCAAAAAATATGCATGGTCACTTGCCTTGCTGGGAGAGCTTGCAGTGGATGATAATGGTACCTTAGAGTTTTGGGAAATATACTGTAGCTAAAATCCATCTGTAAAAGTTAAAGGGGCACTCCGGCGATATAGTATCGCAGTTCCACAGAGTTTGGAGGCTTGCAATCAATGGCTGAGACATCCTTACTTACTTGTAGTCCCTAGTATTACCGTACACATAGAGAAGACTTCATACAGACAGAGTAGGACTCATGATAAGAATTGGTGGAGTGCCCCTTTGAGAGAAGGAACAGGCAGTTGTGCATCTATGTTACCACAAGTTAAGGACTGAACGATACTCCTTCAAGCCGACCATCGTTGGGAACAATCAATATTTTCTTGTTAACATGGTCTTTTCTTTTGCTGTGCGTGATGCCACTAACCTAACAGGTTTTTTCATTTGAACCCTATTGTCCACATCATACTTACATCATGTGGCCGTAGTGAGAGGAATGGATACCAATGATGCCTTACGAACTAACCTCATGACAGTGACAGTGTTATTGTGAGTTCTAGCAAATCTTGTTCAGAGTTTGATTCCGCCCGGAGACGTGTAAAGAGAAGGCCATTTTAAATGGCAGATTAAGAGCCAATGGAAGCAGTTGATACAATACATTTGAAAGACGAAAAAAAAAATACTCTGCTTTCAGACTTCGTATCTTGAATTACATATACTTGACTTTTTTAATACCTTTTTTCAGTTCAAATTGATTATTTTCTATGAATAAGATGTGTATTTTGGAACACTTAAGAGATGTTGAAATTATTAAAGCAATCTGCAAAAACTCAAGAGTTATCTCCCTGACAAAGATAAACTGTTTTATGTATATATTTGATGGCCATCACCTTCAAGGATAGTAGCTCTTTTAAACGTGTTATGCAATATTGAAGCTTTTTCCGTGTGTGTGAAGAAGGGCCTATTGCTGAGAAATAAACAAAGCTGGGAGTTATTTTTCCTGTGTTTTACAATAATCTGAGGGGATTATCCTGCAGAAATATTTATGGGAAGATTTTTTACAACACTTTTTGTATAGAAAATGCAACAAAGTTACACTAAGAAGGAAATATTGATGTCTACATAGAATATTATAAGAAAACAAAGCTGGTACATAATTAATACCCTTTCTCAATTATAAGCCATTGTATTTTTTTGTGTTTTGTTTTATGATGTCCTCAGTGTTGAATAACCCGCAATGTTATTCAGTGGCTATATATGTAACTAATTACGAGCTGCCATTAACATCCATACAAATGTATTCATTTTTGTAAACAGTACAATAGTATGAAGATATATTGTGTTAACATGCAGAAATTTTTTTTCTTCTTAATTAGTGATGGAAACTCACCACTGTATAAGCACGTTAAACTGTGAGATGTAGTTTGCTTAAAGCAGCAATGACAAGAAACTATTATAAAATGTTACGGTGTTATGAGTAGTATTAGGGAGTGTATACTTTTGTCAAGGAAAGCGTGTGTGACAAAGAACTATTTCAGAGTTTGCATGTGCATGTGTTTGGTTTTGAATGAAATATTATTTTGTGCAATGTATGTATACTTATTTAAATACATTACAGTAGTTTGCTACAGTACATATTGTCTTTAACCTTATCAGCAACTTCTGATGTCATTAGTTAAAAAAAGTATTTCATTTAACACTAGTGTATCCTCTACAAATAATAAGATATATTTACTGAATGTGCTGTTAACACTTGGTCAATTTAGAGAAAAAAAATGATGTTTGTTATATTATTGAATGTCTGTATCACTTGAGATGTGTGTGCAATGCAATATTGCGAAAATGTAATATTTGAAGTTGGACAGAACACAGGCGTGAGGTCTAGGGAAGACAAATCATTTGTTGGGAAACAAGGAAAGTCATGGTTTCGAGAGTAGACCACTGGTCTGTTTTTCATGTCCATGAAACGGCATTCCAAAATGTGCCTTATTTGTTAGTTGGGAAAAGATTTTAGTGCTGTCATGAGTTTGATGAATAAAAGTCATATTGAATTAGGACTGCTGGGATTCTGTGGTTTCATTTGTTTGGATCCTCTGCTGACGTGTTGGGGTACCAGTAAGAGGATGGCGTTTGATTTAAAGCTATTTCATTCCTTCTGCTGTACGTCCAGGTTTTTTCTTAGTAGTTGAATCAACAACTGAAACATTTCGTGGGCGCTTCTTGAGCTCCTGCGCCAGTGTCAGTATGTAATTGCTGCCATACGGAGAAATACAGAGAGAATTTTGTAGAGCTGATAGGCTTAATCAACTTTGGGTCAACTGATTTGGCAATGGCTCGAATGCAACAGACATTCATTTATATGATAAAGTTACGCTAAAAGCAACACGTTTTTTTTCTGTGAGCACCTGTCTTTTTAATATGCAATGCAGAGAGGCATGAAGTATTACGCAAGACTAATGTGTATGAATTATGATAGAGGTTTTTTAATGGATTATTCACAGTGGTTGAGTAAGGCCAAAGGGAGGGAGAGTTGTAAAATATTTTTTTCCACTTTCGCGTGAAAGTGCTGAAAGATAACAGAAACATGGAGTTGACAGGACTTGATTTCAACACTTTGAGTCAAACTGTGGACATGAGAACTGAAACACACACACACACACACACACACACGCACAATAAAAAAAGACACTATCTGACATGGTGTTGCTGTGTGATAAATTGAGACATTTACAGCAAAAGAACCAGCTTGTACCAGTTGTTAAGATGTCAGTGTTTTTCGTATGTGTATTAAAACGTTGGCCAAGGCACTGCCGGGCCCTTTCGGGTTGCCAAGTTTCCATGCACAATATTGGACGTGCATTCCAAATAACTTAAACTAAACCAGAGGGGTGGGGACCCAAATTATATCAACTTTGTTACAACATCTCTCGCTCAAACAGAGTGAGAGCAGAGAAAAGTCTCTATGGCAACAATGTAATCTGAGAATTCAAACAAACGGTGGAAGGTCAGCGCGCATATGGTTTCATTTAGGGCCAAGGGCTGCTTTTTCACGTCGCTTCATTATTTACTTTCATAAAGTATTAGCTCGATAAGCAGCACCACCCAGTCTCTGGCGCGCAGACATGCCTCCTGGTCTGCCTCTTGCCTCTCTCTCTCTCCACCAGGCACTATGGAGTTTTTAAGAATAAAGTCGAAAGAGAGCGACCCACATGCAAGCTGAAGACTTTTTTTTTCCAGGTTCCTTTTTGTGGGTTCCAGCCGATTAAATCATCTACATTCACTGTCTGTGACCAATGGCGGCTATATAACCCACACAGGCCTATCATCTGTCAAATGCACTCATGTGATATTTCAGCTCACACACTGTAGGTGGATGTAACATCCTGCTCTGATGGACAGGAAGCCAGTCCTGCTGCTGCTGCTGTCTAAAAAAAGCACGCTGGATCGTTTCCAGGAAGCTTTAAAAAAAAAGAGCAAATGTCTCGCACTAAGACCAGAGTGAGTAAAATATGAAAGCTGTCATTTAATTGGCAGTAAATGGACAGTAATCGAACCGTATGAACATTTTTTCATAGCATTGCATCTTGTACACAAAGTAGTTGGTGTTGAGGTAAAACTTAGAAAAGCAATATATCTTGGAACAATTAAGTGCAAAATTCAGTGCAACTCCTCCGAGTTCCCATTAGTAGTATTATTTGTGAGAAAAAAAACACACACAATATAAACATTTCATGCCTGATTTTGAGCATGGAATAATACATCTATAGATCTTTTTAACATCATAAAATAACAGTAAAATAATCAGATTTTAGGGAAGAACACACTTGTGGCAATGGCAACTTGAAAGGATCCTGAATATAGGATGAAAAGTAAAGTGAATACTAAATTGTTGCATATACTGAGTCCAGGTATGATCTTAGGTGTTCACTTGATCTCCCCGCAGTCAGTGATGACAATGCTCTTGAGGACACCGCCGTCGTGCAAACCAAAGGCCTCCATCTTGGTGACCACGTCCATACCTTCCTTCACCTGCCCGAACACCACGTGTTTACCATCCAGCCTTTCACCAAGAGATACAAGAAGAGAGACTACAGTTAGAGGTAAGAGATGATGTGTATACTTGTCTATAAGCATACTTGTTCTCACTAGCTATGATCCCGAATGCTTTGGCAACACTGTTTTAATATTGTCATGCCAATAAAGCTCATTTGAATGTGATTAGATTTGGTTGGTTGGAGGTAAGACTGATTCAAAAACCTGTAAAAAATAAGTATATAACTATATATATATTTTTTAAGAACTTACCATTCTGTTTTGGTTACGGAGATGAAGAACTGGGAGCCGTTGGTGTTTGGCCCTGAGTTTGCCATTGAAAGTGTTCCTGTAGTGACGGAAACGGCAACAAGCTAATCAAATTAAAATACGATACAGTCAACAAGATCTTGACCTGATTTGGAACATTTGAACTCAAGCGAAAACAAAAGCATGACACAAGTCAACAGCTGTGTTGGGCGCAGGCCTGTTTCTCTCTTCTCAAACAGATGCAAAACTGGGATTATGCAACACTTTTAAAATGAAGCATGATGGAATAATCAGTACAGGGGATGAGGTTGTATTCAAGAACGTGAGTTGTTATATTTGAGTGTGTTTTGCCTCAATAAAAAGTAGGTCATTCACCTGGGGATTGCAAAATGCTTTTCAGGACCTGGTTTTAGTGCTATAGAAAAACATTAGGCACTGCCACCTAGTGGAGATGTAGCAGTATGACGATACAGACAGAAACCTGGCAAATTGCACTGCTGTGTGAAGCCAGGAAAGTGATGCATGTGTCATAATATGATTATTTTCCTTCTTGATTCATTTGACTAGTAT
The DNA here is from genome assembly GCF_949987685.1 of Ammodytes marinus. NCBI lineage: Eukaryota > Metazoa > Chordata > Actinopteri > Uranoscopiformes > Ammodytidae > Ammodytes > Ammodytes marinus. The sequence goes on along the minus strand of NC_137215.1, from coordinate 7,184,019 downwards.
AATTTAGTCTTCAAAAATGCCAGAAAATAGATGTTTGATGTCAAAATCCTCATATTTGAGACACTGTATCCAGGGATTATCTGGAATTTCTGCTTGATAAACAACTTCAAATGTAAATCAAACTTGTTTAATTTAAGAATTGTTTATCTGCTATTCAATGAATCAGCTAAGTGTTTCAGCATTATGCAAGAGCCTGCTGAACAAAGATGCACTAAACAACCATCAAATTAGCAATAAGAAAAATATTATTAAAGATGGATGAAGTGATGATCTGCATCATGGATGGGACAATTACAATTGTTTCTTGTCCTCACAACAGAGGTGTAGTCTGCTTGAGATGTTTACCTGGTCCTGTGTGTTTTAATTTGAAGTTTTCATCTTTGAACGTTTTCCCAAATATAGATTTCCCTCCCGTGCCGTTGTGGTTGGTGAAATCTCCCCCCTGCGATGGAAAAGAAGAGAGCAAGATGAAGCAATATGGCAAAGCTCATTATACACACACACACACGTCCATATTTGATTGTCAAATCTCACCTGACACATGAACTCAGGAATGACCCTGTGGAAGACGGATCCCTTGTATCCAAAGCCATGTTCCCCAGTGCACAGTGCTTTGAAGTTCTCTGTGAAATGAGCACCCTTTCAGTGAATAGCCCATTCAAAAAGGCTATACTTCTATAAATAGTGATTCAAATAAAGTCAACTGTTGATATTGAGCAGCAACATACCTGCAGTCTTTGGCACTACATCTGCATTCAGCTGCAAGATAATACAGGTCACATTCAAATTCACGAATTAATGTTTACAACAAGCAAATGCACTTCCCTTATCTTGACTGTGCATATATTTGAATAGTGTGTGGGTGTGTGTGAGACATGCTGCAGGTGACGTGAGAGACCAAGGTCTTAGGGAGAAGCTAACGCTAGCTAGCTTGATGCTACCTCAATGACTATTCTTCCAAGAGGCTCATTGTCGGCTTCGAGGCACAGGAACACCACCGGGTTCTTGGCGGGACCAGAGGAAAACAGCCTCGCTGCGGCAATGGCCGGCGAGCTGTATCTCAGGCGGTTTTTAATCTGTAGCATCTCTGAAACTCTGGAGAGGAGCCGAGGGCCATGGGCGCTCGGGTAGTGTTTACATATGACGTCACACGTAACCGCAGCATCGAAACAGAACAGCGACGCCACGCGGAAATTTCCGGGACAACAACTGTATCTGCCTTGACAAAAAAAAAAAAAAAAAAAAAAAAACTCATACAAGGCCATGGTAACATTGTATAAAGAAATGGTACAAGGTCCACTTTCCAACCGTTGTCAAGGAGTTTATCAGTGTGTTGACATCATGGGTCAACATTTAAGCCTATATTCGCTTACCACTTTTTACGACATTTATAGCTACTTGGGTGATTAAACCATCCCCATGACAACAGAAGAAAACTCCACCCAGGCAGTCCCTGTTCTGGAAATGTTGTTGAAACACTTGGGGATTTTTCTCTAGGCTATTTCCAAAACAATATTGAAACTTTAGGCCAAACTTCAACTGTTTTGATAAAATATTGAAGAATTGCAAATAACTAAAATCTGTTTTCTTGAAGAGAGGACTTTAGCCAAGAATCCTAGACCGCTGAACAATTCCGTGGCCTACTTTATTTCATTAAGATTGTGCCTTCTAATAACCTTGAATATTATTGTTCATGTGATAAGTTGTATATATACAAACACTATACTAATTAAATGATGGTGGGGAGAAGATGAATCAGCTATTTATTGAAACATTTCCTACATTCAGCTTTTATAAACATCCAAAGGGCCTATTGGGATGACAAAATCTTTTAATTTGATGGTGCTCTTTTCTGTCATATTCACCTTTCAAGTTTCAATTATGCAATGTTTTCCTCCTTTAAACTACTTACTGAACTGAACAAATAAGGTTTAAGAAAAAAAGACGTATTTGCTCCAAAGGGCTCTGGTAACCTTACAGCATTCATGATTGGTGTTCAGGTAAACTATTTCGGCCTATACTGTATAGCCCACATCGAGGAGTGTGTTGATAAATATCAGCATGTTAACTCTATTTCATTATTACTGATCATCACAAGTTGTTGCAACAAATGTAAACAAAAGTAAACTTGAGCATTATTGTGATCCCAGGTAGCCTACACGGAACAGATTTAGAAAAAGATAGAGTAGGCTATGTAAGCTTATGCTTTGACTGGAAAATGTAACACTTCTTGGATCTTGCACTACATTTTCTCTAGTATTAATTCCAGCTCACAGGATAAGAAAAAGCAGGATATAGAAAAACTACATGGTAGGCCATGTTGCTCTTTTAAACGTTAACTTAAAAGGTAGGTTGTGCCTTTTTTACTATTATAAATGAGCTTATTATTAAAGTGGCGAATTAGGCCTTTTACACAGCAGACACTTCGACCTGCCATAGCTGGAAGAGCACAGGTGTTATTATTAAATGTTAATGATGCCAGCATTAATAATGGCTGTGTCCTTGCACTACTTTTGTGTTTATTTGTGTCTCAGGTGGCACTCTTCACTTGGTTTTTCTTTCTGCTTCTATATTGCATAGTTGAGAGGAGCCTGAGGCCTAAGAACTTCATTGCCAATGACTGACTGCTGCTGTAATTGTTGTGCATGTGACAAATTAACACCTTGAATCTTGACCCTGAAACCGAAGCAGCTGAATAGATCCAAGCCATTGTTCATTTGTAATATTAACACCAGTGGTTTTCCTACTGTGACAAGTTGAAAAGACCGAAGTGAGAAAAAGCCTGTGTTGCTTATTCTCTACTATATCCAGCCTATAACTCTAACATTTAGTATTGTCGCTATAATATAAATAGTGCACCAAAAAAATAAGTATTTTTTCATGTGTATATATATAGCCTACTACAGTATATATAAATTGTGTGGAATATGTAATGATTTAATACATGCTGGTTGCACTTTGTATGTCAAAAGACACAGAGGCCATTAACTGTGTTTCATCTGAATACATATTTATTAGATAAATATTAGGATGTCACGTCATCTAACTACATACAGATTTGCAAGACTAAAAATCACAATGTTTTTCCGACCATTTTTCGAATATGAAATGATTGTACAATGGATGTACAAAACCAAAGAGACAACTGCCACTTGTCGTGCCAATCACTTCAGATTGTACCTTATGTAGCATATTTTGCCAAATTGCATAAAAATTATAAATTTGATAAATTTATTTTTACAAACTGCAAATTCGGAAACAACTCTGTCTAGAGCCACTCGAAAGCTCAGTGTCTCCAAGTCCCAATTATACCTTAAAATGCTTTAATAATTTTGTAGCACCTTTATAAAGTACACAGGTAATAGAGAAATACACAGAAGTTTAATATTACACAAAGGAAAATGTCTTTTTTTCTTGGAAACCCCACGTGGTTGGGGTACATAAAGTATTTTACATAAATGAACAGGTGTGGTTAGAGAGGTCTGCACAGACGCAATCAAACACAGACTCGTTTTTGCCAAATTCAATGTCTGACAGGAGGATGGAAGCTTTACAAATTCTAAATACACTATGCACACTCCCCCTGGAGAAAATGAATACATTTCTGTTAACGTGTCTCTATTTGTCATTTACATTATGTACACGTATCCCTTACGTCCCCCCAAAAAAAATCCATTTTACAATATTAATTGCATTCTCTTTTTAAATCCTTAACTCAATTTCCGTTGTCTGCAATCAGACAGTACAATTTGTGTCGCTCACGTTACTCGATGTGATTTTGTGAAAGGTTTACAGTTACACAATGTGTAGGGAAATAGAACATCCCAATGCGGCAGTGCATTGTCTTCAACAAACATATAAACAAACAATAACGAACATCTGATCCTTCAACTGTGTTACATGCAGGTGATCTGATCAATTCTCAAACTCAGTAAAGCCATATTTGGTTCTTCAAATTATTGAAACAGGGGGAAAGTTCTATCCAATGACATACAGTAAATTTTCAATTCAAACTGTACTGCATAAAAAACTGTGTAAACCAAATGGGAACAGTCATAAAAACACGGGACAAAAATAACTTAAAACCTCGAAAAAATATCGAAATGTGATGAAAAAAAAAAAAACACAAATCATGTACACACATTTTCTTGCTAAGTATGGTTATCAAAAGCTCATTCTCAGGACGGGAAACAATTCGTAGGACATTCGGCACATTCTCACTTTAAATAAAGAGGAAGGAGGAGGTTCCAATAACATTAAACAAATCCTTTTTGGGGGAGAAATTTGGACCTCTTAGCTGCATTGACAATCTTTTAGGCAGGATAAACTCAAAAGCTCATTAAAACTGATTTTTATATGTAAAAAAAAAAAAAAGGGGGTAAAAACTAAAAAAAAAAGACCTGCCTTCTGAGCTACTCAAATATTCCTTTTCACTGATGCATTGTCAAAAGGTTATGGGTAAACTGTACACAATACACAGGAACTCAATACAAGGCCAGTGAGAGTGCATTTTGGATGAATTTGTTACTATATTGGACTGATTATAAGGGATTTTGTGAGTGTGTTTGTGTGTAGTCCTTGACAGACATACAGTACCGTGTAGTTGCCAGTAATAGATAGGGTAGAGTACTGTTCAATCACAAAGTATTCACAAATGGGTATATACAACAGCTGTGGAAACACTGTTGGATCATGCACGATGTGTTTTTTCTCTTTCCCAAAAAGATGCAGTTCAACAGTAACAAAACGACAAAAAAGGAAAAAGATCAGTACAATCACACAGGCGCTTCTATAAAATACAGTGATTTAAAAACTTCTGTAGACGTCTGTAGGATGACGAAATCCCGCTCTTACACCGACATACTAACTGTTATATCCACGGCCTGACCCCTTACAAAAAGCATAGGACAACTTTGGTGATGTGTATCTGATTCATTTCGAGGTGGGACAAAGAAGAAGAAAAAAAAACTCATAAAAAAAAGGACGACAATAATCAAAAAAAAACTGATGAAGGTTGAAATAAAATAATAAATATAAAGAAGACAAGAGAAAAGGTATTTGATCAAGCACGTTTAGGCTGGACAGAAAGACGACAGGAGCCATTGGCACACATGCACTTGCGAAAACAAAAATGGTGCTGAATTTGATGAGGAAGAGCGAAAACATTACAATAAATACAAGAGAGCAAAACCGCAGACTGGCAGGAGAAGAACCAGCGAGAGAGCTCTTACAAGTGGATTGTTTTTTATCTTTCTTCCATTCAATATTTTTCTTCCCTCCTCTGTCTCCAAACTATCCCTTCCCCTGTCTTTCACACATACGCTCTCAGGCAAACGAAAGAGGACCGTAAACAAGCACACGCGTAGGTATATACACACACATTCACTCACTCACTCACATACTGCATTGCACATTGTGCACTCACTTCCTTTGCTGACACTGGAGGACATATAAGCTTGTCCTTTCAGTGCTCCGATTCAGTTCCAGTTATTCAGCGCACACACACATGCAATCATACACATACACACACACACACACACGTGCATACACGCACACGCACACACACGCACACACACACACACACTGATAAGTCTGGGGGTCAAAGGGCATGGCATGTGCCAACGTTTTGGAAGAACACATTTCAAATAGGATAAAAACACTCTCACGAGACAATGTATTTTTCACAAAAGAAAAAAAAACAAACAAAAAAACAAAAACAAAGCTACAACACTTTTTTCTGTCTCTCTCTCTGTGTTGTCTTACACATGATGATTATAGCTGCACAGTTTTCAGTTGAATAGTCACACACATATCATATATGTTTATATATATAATATCACTTTTAGTGCCCGCCAACATGGCTGTAAATGGTGTGTTTTTTTCCGAGTCAGGCGGTTGGAACTGGTGCGTGGAATCTTTTACACGAGGAAAAGAAAAAAGGGGGGAGTGCCGGCCGGGTGGGGATGAGCGGCGTTCCTGCTCTCTCTATCCCTTTTGGAGTTCCCAAGCAGGTGTGCCTCCATGTTTTTTTTTCTTTCAAGCCGTGCTCCTATGCCACACATTGTCTGTCGGGGAAAAGACTGTGTATGTGTGTGCGTGCGTGAGCATAGGAAGCCGCTCCAAGTGTCAACAACAGGAGGTCGGTCAAGTGCCTGTGGACGGACAGTCAAACACGTGGCGGCTCCTCTGGGTGCAGCAGAAGGCTCTGTGAGGGGGGGGTGGGCTTTAGTTGTTCTCAAACAGGGAGAGAAGGTCGTCGTTGCTGTTGGCGGGAAGGTCGGGAGGGTCCAGGTATGACAGTAACTCGTCTGGGTTCGCCAGCTCTGGAAGCAGCTGTGGATGAAAAAGGAAGGCAGATAAGAGACAATGAATGAATGAATGCTGGACAACTTTGAATCATGCACGTACAGAAGCAATTTGAGAGTCAAACACAAACGAGAGCAAAAGAGGTGAGAGCAGCTGCACTGAGCAGTACAGTTGGGTTCGGTAAGGCACGGTTTGGCAGAGCACGGTAACCCTAGGTCTGGGCTTGCTCAGGTGACTACACATCAAGGTTTAACTCTCACACAGAAATGATACCGAACCGAACCGCACCATTCAGTTGAAATGAGGCTTTAGCTGTTAGAACAAAGCTTCATGGTGTCCCATAGCGGGGGCACACTTACATCCAGGGAGGGTTCGGGCATATCCTGGGCTCCCGGACCCATGGGCGAGGGGTTAAAGTTCAGTTCGCTGTGTGGGTGACTGTTGGGCCTGGGCTGCTGCTGCTGCTGAGGATGCTGCTGCTGAGGATGCTGCTGCTGGGGATGCTGCTGCTGGGGATGCTGCTGCTGGCGAGGCGGCTGTGATGGGTGGCCACTGTGATGTAAAGGCCCTGGGTGGCTGCCGTGGTGGGGAGACACATGCAAGATCTGCTGCATGGAGCTATGGGACTGATCGGGATGGGACATCTGCAGGCAGAAAGCCAGAGAGAGAGAGAGAGAGACAGAGAGAGACAGAGAGAGAGACAGAGAGAGAAAGAGAGGGAGACGGAGAGAGTGAAACATTTAGAGGAAGATTTAGTTAGAGAGACAGCCAGAGAGAAAGAGAGAGTGTTAAGTGCGGGGGGGGGGGGGGGGGGGGGGTGCGTGGGAGGAAAGAAAAGAGGAAAAAACGCAATGAGTTCCAGCGTGAATAATATGGAACAGGCCTTCTTAAAATGGAAAGCTGTGACCAGCAGACACACGTACAGCTGCAACATTATACGGTGACATGAGCATGTGAGCATGACTGAGCACACATGCTGGCTGGAGGCACAGGATGCACCTTGTTCAGATAACAAATCAGAGGCTCCTATGTCAGTTTGACACAGATTGTCTGGAGATTTATTTTCTACATGATAAAACGTACTGCAGGACAGGATAACTCAGCAGCTGTAGATAAATTAAGAGACACACAAACCTAAAGCCCCTGTGAACCCAAAATCCTTCTAACTATGTCATTTGAAAAAGATATTGTCATTTAACTTTGATAAAGAAATTATCAAGCTGCCCGAACGATCTATGAAAACACCGTCCTGTCAAACAATCTAGACTCTAGACAGTCTAGTTTTTTTTAACTAAGTTTTATAATATTTCTGAAGATTTCTTTTCAATCAGATTTTGGTAAAAGTTTATTGAGACACTCAACTTTGATATCATATATCCATGTTTACTCTTTTTGACCATGTATTTAGAGGCTTTAAAGCCAGACTAAAATAGACAGTCTACTGATATGTTGTTGTCATTGACGTGCTATATCAGTAACAATGGCATGGGAAAGCAAGCAACTCTTTAAGTGGACCCTACTTACTGCATCACTCATGCCGTGGCTGAGGGGCTTGTCCTGGGACAGTAGACCACCAGGTCCGTCAGGGGGGTGTGAGAGCTGAGGGCCGTGGATGAAGTCACTCATAGGGGGGCCTCCTCCTCCTCCTCCCCCCCTCTCTACTCCACCACCAGAGAGGTTCCCATGAGGGAAGTCAAAGTTCACTTCTCTGTGGTAACTGTTGCCTTGAAGGACAAAAGAACAAACATATTGATTTCTTCAGGTTCCCCATCGCTCTAGAACCAATCAAGGATAGACTCCCATTTGTGTAAGTGCATCGCAATCATGGAAACTATTACGTCATATACTAAAATAAGTAAATCTCATTCCTCTTGGACATTTAAAAATCCTTAATCAACAATCGACCGTCATCAACGTGTACCTGTTTTATCTGAATTGCTTTATGTTGTTTTATATTCATTTTGATTGCCTATGAACTGTAATGTATGTGAAATTCTTCTGTGTAAAAATGTTCTGTGTACATTCTGCGCCATTGAAAATAATGGTCCCCCTCAATGACTCCTAAGTTTAAATAAAGTATATGATGATGATTTTAGTCCAGAGGCGAACTGCAGTTTGGCTTTGCTGACTTGTTTCATGAATCCATACTGATGCAAAAAAGTTAGCTTTTCAAAGTGGTTACATAACGCTAGAGTATATACACTAATATACACACAATATACCATTTTTTTTTCAGTGTTATCAAAGCAATGAGCTTACAACATTTTAACAGGTTCAGCATGAAACTCTCCTTGGGGCTGTTTCTTTGTTCTTTGCACTGGGGACACATCAGTAGTTCTAAAAATCTAAAATGTGAAAACAGCTCCCTTCTCAAATAAATGGGCTGACTACCCTGTTATTTAAAGCTGTAGTATGTACAATTTTTTAACTTGTAAATGTATTACTAGGGACAAAAAAAAAACATGCTTTGGATAAATATTCGGCGAATTATTTAGACATGGCGGATCAATCAATAAAGAGACCACAAATTCCTTTAACATAATTACGTAGTACAGCTTCAACTACACAGCTGGCATTTACATTTACCTCCTCCATGGAATTCTCCCCCGTTGCCACTGCCGTGTTGGCTGGGGTGTGGGGGGTAAGGGCTGGGACCCGGGCCAGGGCCAGGGCCGGGGCCTAGCTGGGCGATCATCTCCATCACATTGGGCATGGTCATCTGACTGGGACTCATGGTCTTGAAGCGCTTGGCTATTGGTCCGTCAGGGTCCTCTTTGATGTGCAGATCAGACTTAATGGGGACAGGCCGCCAGCTACACGTAGGGTCTATAGTCACCTCCTCAAACTCAGAGCTGTTGAAAGGGGAGACAATGTTTATTATTGTATTCATTATTTGATTATATATATATATATATTTTTTTATATCCATTAAGTTTATACTGTATGAGAGAAATGTATATGGTGGAATTATCTGTGATACAAGACATGTATGACAATTCTCTCTTTGGAGTATTTTTATATGTCAAATGATGTTTCTATATGTTTGTATTAAAAATGATATTTTTAATTTTTCAACTAAATGTTAAACCCTCAAAACCCTACTAAAAAGAGACAATACAATGGACTCAAAGTTAGCATGAGAGAAGAAACTTACTTTTGGATGGCATTGAGGATTCCCCACATGTACTGGTCCACTTCCAGACCTTCTAATAATGCTGTTTTACTGAAAAGAGAAAAGAAAAAAACATTAGATATATTATCAATTTGAAGCGTTCCTTATTAGTGATCCCATACTGTATTTACACAAACAACTTGTCACTTACTTGCACACAGGACACCTCCATGTCCCCCTCTCACAGTTGAGCTGCAGGTAGGACTCCAGGTCAAAGCACTGTGGAGAAAAAACAGTCCTTTGATCATTCCCTTTGAATAACCTTCTTCCCATTTCACAGTGACATTGGGACAACGTTTTTCAATTACTATAAAAGTTTAACCGCCACCTCTTTAAAATCCTTACTAACCTGGACATGTTTGCAGTCGTGCCCCCGTGCGGGTAGCTGGATGCGTCGGAAGGTGATGGGACATTTCAGCGACACTTTAATGGCCGTCTGCTCTATGCCGTCTTCCCCGTTGAGAGTGGTGTTGCCCGCCGAAGCCACCACACTGCTGAAGTTCCTCTTAACTAAAAAAAAATAAGAAAATAAAAAATAAAAAATAAAAAATAAATAAATAAGACAAAGCATTTCAGAGGGTGTTTGATGTTTTGTGCCCCCAACGGAGCCTTAAAGGCACGGCTGTTTAAGGGTTAGGGTTAAGGGTTAGGGCTTTCCAGGCAGCGCTGCCTTGAAGGCTCTGTGGGGGGCACAAAAAACCCTCAAGCGTTTCAGAGGAAAGATCCTACTTTGTGAACAGATGCAAAAGACTTATTCTAAAGGCAAAACCATAAGGAAAAACAGGTGTGGGCTCGTGTAATTAAGATGTGCTTATGCATATTAGCAACAGTGAGAGATAGAATGAGCCGTACCCTTGGTGATGCAGTGTTCTGCAGGAAGGAGTCTCTTCTTTAGAAGCCCCTGGAGGACGGAGCGCACAGATGGCCGGTGGACCAGCTGCAGCACAAACAGGTGGGACTGCAAAGCAACAACATGGAAACAAACACTTAATCAAACACATTGTATATCAAGCACAAGGCATATACAAAGGGAAATCATCTATGTGGTAATCATGCCAGCTGATCTCTATGTTGAATGAAATAATTACAACTCTCTACTGTATTGTAAAGGCTGTACCGTATGGTATGGTGTCAAATTGATATCACAGTATAATTTGAAGCATAGACAGTGACGGTATACATACATGTCACGGACAATATATCAATTGATCTTAAAGTTTCTATATAAATGCTTGTGAATGGGTAAAATACTGATATGGCAGCTATTACTGTACTCTAGTATTACTAGGACACTTTCCGTCCGTTGGTGGTTTGAACAAGATAATTACATTACTGTACTGTATCCTATTTGTATGTACTCACACAACAGCAGGCGGTGACTGTGATCTGGATGGTGTTCCTCCCAGGCACACACACGTGCTTCAGGTGCAAGGGCTTGTGGGAGGTCTTGTTGTCCCCCCTCTCGATGGTGAGGGGCGTGGCGTTGACGCTGACCTGGACGGAGGCGGGCCAGTTGGTGTTCATCTGCCTGTCTTCATGGTGGTAGCATTTAAACTGCAGCTCCAGGTCTGACCTAATGGGATGGGCAGGACAAGAGAATCAGTCTGCTGTTTGCAATAGCATTCAAACAACATCAATCCTTTACTGGAACAAGAATAAAACAATAGCAGAGGACAGGGTGTCAACTCAGACCTGAAAAATGTGTAATGTAATGCTTATTTTCCATAGTTTAAGCATTTATATTGGGTCAAAATTAATTAAAGCAACAATATTTGATATTACAGTTACACACACATTACACTTGTGAATTGTATGATAAAAAAACATAGGTTTGTTGGAGTAAAAGAATTTGCGAAATATAATGGAAGAGGCGGCTTTGGCTGTGGTCCTACCTCCACATGAGTGTCTGGTGGACGGAGGGTCTGAGGTGGAAGACGTGGTTACTGACAGCCAGGTTGTGCTCCAAGCGGAACGGCTCCAGCACCACTCCATCCCGCACAGGGAACGTCAGCCGCAGCTCCTCATTGGGGTTAGCTGGGAGGGAAGAGGAAAGGCTTAGTCTAACACTGGGAAAACTCATATAATGGGTTAAGATTTTTAAATATTTGATATGATTTTTATATGAAGTTGTTTTCAGAAGTGCTGCGGCTACTCACTCGGAGGGGGCGGAAGTGCTGTCATATTTGGTTTCATGTCGGGTGGAAACGGGGGCTTCACGTCCGGGTTTGGCGACAGGTACGGAGGGATACCACTGCCTGGCGTCATGGGGGGCGTGGGATTTCCAGGGACCGGGGAGTGGGGGTAGTTACCGGGCCTGGGAGGCTGTAAAGAAGCAGGAAAGAGCAATACTATAAAACATCTGTAGAACTCGTTTACATGTACAGCGAATGCCTTGCCTTGGTTCAAATATAGCACAAAGGTCTTGCTGGAAAACCTACCCCATTGCCTTGGCCGTAGGAGTATCCACCTCCGGGGAAGTTGGTACTCTGCCCATTGAAGGGCTCTTGCTGTAAAGAAAAAAAAAGAACAATTATAATTTGATTAGGTAATTTAAAAAAAAATAAGTCAATTAGTTTAACATGTTAAAATAATACAAACTAAAACTTATAAGCAATAAACAAACTGGATCCTGAGCAACATATAAGCAAAAAATAAGTTACTCAAATAATATCGTGAATGTTAACTATAGCACCAGGTGTACACCGTGTAGTGCCGAATAGTCATCTGTGTGTCCCTGTTTTTTTCACAGTGCATATTGAGAAATGCTCCAACCCCCCCCCCCCCCCCCCAAATAAATTATAATGAATGGTGTGGCTTAACAGACCTTATAGTACTGGCCCATGGGCATGCCAGGTGGGTACTGTCCTTGGCCCGGCTGCCCTGGCATCCTCTGCCCGGGGTAGTTGGGAGACGACAGAGGCCTGGAGGGGTTGGATGGAGGGTACTGGCCCTGCTGCGGTGGGAACTGACTGTTTGGCCCGTACTGCTGACCCCCGTAACTCGCCTAGAAGAAGAAAGGTAAAGGAAAAGACATTAAGTACATTTTAGGTGCTTAATGTTATTACAGAGGGATCTATTTTTCCAGAAGGAGAGACCATTGCAAGCAAAATCTCATTACCCAAAACACATTATTTTTCCAACTTAGAGAATACAGACTTTTGTGCAAACGTATAGCTACATGGAGCAACTGTATGTGATTGTACTATTCAACTTGGAGCTAGTGGGTAATAGCTTTCCCGATGCCAAACACAGTATATACATTCATTATCTTGAGATCATGACAGATCCGGTCACCTTGTCAGGAGATTTCAATAATTTATGGAGTAGCTACTGTATACAATTACACACAGGCCCCTGAAACAAACATATCATTCCTGCTGTTGTGTGATGTCTACAGGTGTTAAATCAACTGCACAGAAAAGATCTGACGTTCTACAAGTTCATCAAACGGCTCATGTGGATGATATTATTAGAATCGTTCTTACAACACATCAAAAAATTGCGTTTTGATCAATCTGCAGTACCGTAGATGGAAAAAAGCGTAGCAAGTGGGTCGAGAAATAAATGAACATTAATAAAAGGTGTCGTGATAAGAGGTCTGAGCAGGTTTTAACACTGAAGCAATTGGATACCAAAATGAGCACTTAAGTATTAGCTGATTAGCTTATCTGGTACCAAAAGAACAGGCAAATACTTAAAGGAATTGATGTGTGCCTGAAGAGATAGGGCCCAAAATGCCCATGTTGTTTTAACAATAGGCTCTTTTCCACTCACCTCCCCAGGGTACGGCCTCTTCATCCCCTGCATGGGCATGCCCGGTCGAGGGCCTCCAGGAAAGCCTTGCTGAGGCATCCTCTGGCCGTGCCCTGCAAAGGGCCCCATGCCTGGCGTTCGAGCCTGGTTCATGCCCATGGGAGGACCACTCATGTTGGGGTTGTTCATAGGCGATCCCATGCTGCCTGGATTCATTCCTCCAGAGGGGCCTCGGGGGCCAGGCTGGTTCATGAACTGGCTGTTGTAGGCCTGAGCGGGGCCCATTTGAAACGACGAACACATCTGGAGACAACACAGAAGGTTTTTGTTTATAATATGATTATTGTGGCTCATCAACAGGTGGTTTGATAATAGATTCCAGTCTATATTTGTATTTAATGAATGATTTTGTGAAGTGGCTACAGCTGTAAAGAGGTGTCAGCAGGTGTGTGTGTGTGTGTGTGTGTGTGTGTGTGTGTGTGTGTGTGTGTGTGTGTGCACTGTACCTGTCCATACTGGTTCATATCTTTATTCTGGGTTTCCTGCATAGCCGCCACGGTGGCCGTTGCCGTGGCCGTTGCTGTGGCAGCAGCAGCAGCGACGGCAGCAGCTGCAGCCGCAGCAGCTGGCTGAGTGAAGTCACCAGGAGGACGAGAGTGGGAGGGCATTCCCATTCCTCCTGGAGGGGCGTTCGGGCCTCCGGAATAACTGTAGGAAAAAAGAAAAGAAAAAAACACAGAGCGCATGTTTTAGTCATTATGGGAACTTTTACAGCTTTTTTTTTTTTTTTTTTTTTTTTAAAGATATCAAGCAATCTATTCAGTGACTTATATTACCTCCCACTGTATCCCCCAGGCCCTCCAGGGTAGCCCGGCCGGCCGTACATGCCCTGCTGCATGTACTGTTGGTTGGAGCCTCCTTTGTTTGGAAACTGTTGCTGCTGGGAGCTGAACTGTGGTGAGTTCATCCCCGCTGCGCTGGACGACATCCCCGATCCCATAGGGTTACCTCCGGGATTCATGGGGTTATTGCTGTTCACCATTGGGTTACCTAGCACCTGGAGTTAAACAAAGCATGGTCCAGGAAGTTAACATAGATAGTTTGGTTTGTTAAAATAAACAAAGCGTAGAAACATCCTCTGAGTGACGCATTGATTTGTGTTGTGAGAACTTCTATGATTACAGACTGCATGCGGTGTGTGCATAAACCTACCTGACTCTGTGACGTGTTGGTCACGCCCCACACCGTTGTAACCACGGACAGCGACCCAGGGGGCTGGTTGGTGTTTTGTTGCCAGGGGACAGAGTCATAGGGAAAGGATCCATCACTGTAAAACAGATCAAAACAAAAAAACAAGCCTGATGTCACTTGAAGTTTCGAATCGGCCAAGTAAAAGAGCCGATAGAAAAAAGCCAACTGAGTTTCATATCCGTCCAAAAATGTGAATAATTTGGGAATTCCTCTTGCCAAAATGTTAGGCAATATGAAATGCCTGGCGCTAGATATCAAAACAAGTTATTCAGCCAGGATATCTGCTAATGGCTGCACGGAGGGAGTAAGAAAAAATCTCCAAATGAGCCGGTAAACACCACCAGTAAAAAGTGATTATGATTGAATCATTTATTTTGAGTTGTTGAAAGGACTGTGGTTATGGATAGTTTGAGAGCAGTGGGAATGTTTAGCATTCGGATTTTAAACAAATATCAGGGCAAAATATGAGAGTCTGTTACATATAAACAAACAAGCCCAAATCCCCATGGGGAGAGGCAAGTGGCCAGTGTGAGTGGGAAGGAACTGCTGTTCTTGGAAGGCAAGCTTGTTTTCCCCTCAGAGTTTTTTTTTTTTTTTTTTTTGCTCTTGGACTGGACGACGTGTTCAATATTTCCTCATAAAAAAGGCACAACGTAATCCTGAGATCCTCAGCAGAAGGAAAAACAGAACTCTTAACTCAATTCAGGGGAGAGAGAGAGAGAGAGAGGTACAGACACAGAGAGAGAGAGAGAGAGAGAGAGAGAGAGAGAGAGAGAGAGACAGAGAGAGAGAGAGAGACAGAGAGACAGAGAGAGACAGAGACAGAGAGAGAGAGAGAGAGAGCGAGGTAGGAGCACAAAATGTTCTTCACAGCTCTCTTTTCCTTGCCGGTTTGTACCTCAACTCCCAAATCACCTCTGCTCCACTCAGAGCAATTCTGTCTCTTCTCCAAACAATGGGAATCCTTTGTGTCATGGCGTGTGTGTATTACATAAGCGCTGAATTCAAGGACCTTAATAAAGACTCACTCGCCCACTATCGCACCATGTCACTTAAAGACACTAAAGTGACTTCAAAATACTCCAGGAAATAATGGATTTTTTTTACATTGGCCACTTTGTCTAAATCATTTAAATTCATTAAATTGTGTGCAATTATGTATTTTTCTCCCTTCTTTCTGTACATTGAAAGAAAACAAAACTAGACAATCAGCATATCTGTATAGTCACTATAGCCGAGGCAAATGTAAATTTTGAGCATTCAGCATTATGACATGTATTGTAACAGAAAACTGACAGAGGGCACAGACACGCATGTATCAGTTTACCCACCGACATCAAAACTGGTGGCATTCAATCAATAATCTCTTTTTGACAACATGTACACATGGGGCATATGCTGGCTGGGGTTGATGTTGGTGTTTTGTGGTGGGTGGGCATGAGGGAGCAAATCGTTCGCTGATTGCGTCGTGAATCATAAAAATGTAATTAAAAGTTAAAAGCTTGTTCTACATTCCACAGGGAGTTACTTCTAGTGTATGGGAATAAACAGCGACTCATATCAGCAAATTCATAGCTGCACTTCTTTTATACTCCTTTTTTGGGAAACATTATGACCCCAAGGAAGAATTTTTTTTTATTATTTAATTTGAAAGATAAAATAAACAGTAACCTTGAAATGAACTGAGGATCATGGTTATACGGTGAGATAAGCACAGTTTGTATTCATCCAAGAGAAGATGTTCCAGAGACCCCCCCCCCCCCCCCCCCCCACACACACACACACACCCACTGACCTGTGTGTGAGGCCAGGCTTCATGCTGTTCATGCTGGGCTGCATGGGGACTTTCCCCTGCTGTTCGTTCTGCCGGCTCTTCTGGTGACGCAGCAGGAGGAGACGACCCAGCTCCTCGCACCAAGACGACAGCAGTGCTGCCAGGGAAAACACACAGACACAGGACACATATGCTCGCGTTAGGTCGACCATCGGCACACAACACACATAACATTTGCCTGGATGAACATAGGTCCAATGTTGTTCTATGTGTGAATCGCCACATGGAAAACTGGATGTCTTTCTGTTTTGTTTTCAACTTCACTTATAACACACTTTTAAAAAGGTGCATTGTGTAACTTTGGGTGTGTCAGAGAAGTGAACATTTTCTAAGGTATATATTCTCATAACTGAATAAACAAACTGTCCTCACAGGAACATTTGGATCCCTGGAATAATGTTTGAAGATAGAAAAGCTACCTGGAAAGTTACTGTTTCACTGGTATTGTTGTTCACAGCAGCAGGGCCCGCAGTTTTGTTTATAAACGTATTCTAGTATAACATTTGGTTTCAAGTGCCTGAAGATTATTTACTTATTCATTTATATTGATAGAACAGTTCAATGCTAAGAATTACATACAGAGAATATATATTGTGTAAACTGACCGCAAGCTCTGCAAATGTAAACAAATCCCCGTCCCCCTGAAAGTGCATAGTGCACCTTTAAATGCCAAACTCAAATGAATAGATCTCAACAGTGCAGCCTGCTGAATCGTTCGCCTGTGTCAAGTGCAAGAGCCCACTCGACCTGCAGTTATTGCTTAAGCCTCCAGGGGGCAGCCTAACTCAATGAAACCCACATCGATTCTTTTTTGCCTGTGTGAATTTCACAACGGTTACATCACACCATGTCTACCTGCAGTGTCAAATATAAACTGAAATCTATCCACAGCACAAAAGGACCTCCCAGTGTTTTTTACTGCCACAGATGGGGAGGAGAGGCTGAAATGGAGCGTGAGAGGCAGACAGAGACGGAGCGTTTGGGGTTAGAGATATGATCTATGTAGGAAGTAAGAAACTGTGATATCTTCACGGTACAACACTTTCTTCACTCTACACATCACCACATTGACACACTTTGCAGGTCTTCCTATATATCTGAGGACCAATAACAATATGCAGCCTTCTCATCCCCTTCATGAATACAATTTTTGTTTTCTTGGCCAATGATTATAATGCATATTTTTTATACGTGCAATGCCATATCAACTTGTCTTTCTTCATTTTGATGTGGCTCATTTAAACACGCTGCCTCTTCTTGACTGTAGTAAAAATTGTTTAGACAAACAAACAGAAGAAAGAGAGATCACGGCGTTCAGTAGCTACTTTAATAATTGACGATGCTATTTTTAGCCTTTTGTAGACCCAGATACGCCAGCCTTCAGGAAGCGTTACTGTTACCAGGTTTGGATGTAGAGCTTTTGAAAGTGCTCTGAAAAAAATTGTACGAGTGATGTTTTGAACGGTCTGTGACATCGAAAATTGGCATTGCAAACAACAAGTGTCTCTTAAAATGCCTTGTAAATTAAATTTAAAAAAAAAAAAAAACATGGTTGTTAATGGAAAAATTAGGCAAGTGTTGTGATTTTGACTAGCGTAAATTGTACCATCCATGTCAAACCTTTGATATGATACACCTAACCCTAAATGGCTTGAGAGAATAACGCTAATACTTTCTGAATGACTAACATCTAATCTTTTATCAAAGACAAAAAAAAAGAAAGAGGAGAGAAAAAAAAGAAAAAAGGAATGAAAGATTGAAGCAGAGAAAGACTAACATTTTCTTCTTGTGGAGGGTGGAGAGGGCCAAGCCTCCTAGTTAAAGAGGAATTATTCTACCCTGCCATTACGGGGAAGCTTATCTCCCCACTAAATCACCACCTACACACCAAAGGGGGCTGTCTCTCTTCAACTGGCAACCCAGCACTTAGACCCCTGAAGATCAGCTAGCAAGCACAAGTGATGGAGTCGCTATGAGAGGGAGAGAGAGGGAGGGAGAGAGATACAGAGACAGAGAGACAGAGAGAAAGACAGATAGAGAGAGAGAGTGGAAGAGGTTGTGGTGAAAAGGCTACAAGTCACCAAATCTAACAAGCGGTGGACCCTCAGAAGTCATTCATAATAGAGTGAGGGTCAGCTCTGGGCAACGTGCATATTTAGCAGTCTTACTACCATGTACAACATAACCTTGTTTTGACCTCTCACACTCCCCCTGTGTTATACACCCCATGCCAATACCAGCACACTCCCACTCTCACTTTCCTCCCTCGACTCTCCTCACATACCGTACACACTCGCATTCCTCTGAGAAGAACTGATGTAATCCGTCCTTCTAAACTGTTAATTAAGATGTTTTATTCACTTCACCGAATGGAGAACAAAATGATCCGACTGCGAGGGCACAGAGCCAACCAAAACAGCAAGCTGTATTACAAGGGGAAGGTATCGCTTCTCGGAAAGGTCTTTCATCTTTTTTTTTCCGTTTATTTCAGATACACTAAATCCTCAAAGTTAAATCCAACACACTTTCTACGAAGGGCTCTTAGAGCTACCTGGTGGAGATGAGCCAAAGCCCACTACTTAAAAGAGCTTGTGCAGGCATAGAAAAGGTCCACAATGCAGCAAGTAAAAAGGCAGGGTTGATACATCACGCTAAGTTGAATAACTGTGAATCACATCCAGAGAATCTCTATAAAAAATTGATTTACAACATCATAAAATAATAACTTTGGTTCATGATGAGCAAATGATCAAGGGAGTAGCTTAGTTTTTTGGGGAAAATGGTGCTAGTTTTTCCCTGCTTGAACACATGTTTTTTTCATATGTCTCCTGCATGCAGTTTGAATGTAAAATGGGGGAGTTTGGCCTAGCGCTACCTTAACACTGGATATCTAGAGCCTCAAGTAGCCGCGCTGCAGAATGTCAGTGCTAATACGATCATGTGTTGACATGACAGTTCAGCTGGTGTAAGAAAGCAGAAAGATTGTAGCTACAGCGCGGTACGCAACATTAGACTTAGCAGGAGCATGCTGGTTGTTGTTCTAACATTAACAATGTTTTCCTGCAGAGCACACACAATCCTAATAATAACTTAATAGTTTGGTTTAGCGGCTAATTGCTCCTGCCTGTAGGAACCTGTACATGGGAGTTGGCTTGACAGTTACATGATGTAGCAACAATTGTGTCTGTGTCTATTTGAATATGGATATCACGTCATAGTTTACTTAAGACATCCCTCTTTGGAGATATTTAAAAGGTGTAGTGTGTTTTTGATAGAAGCTGCTGCTGATCCCATTTGAAATACCGTAATTGAGTTTATGTAGGCTAATTTCACCATTCATTTATACATTTAAACTGCCAGCAAAGACATCAAAATGCAAGACTGTGGTGGGGATCGGGGCAAATGGTATAATCATTTATTTTGGATCATAAGCCGATGTTAGCTAGAGTTCTGTAAATTGTAAATAATGTTATGACTGTATATGAACCTCTGTTTGGAAGCAACCAATGTTGTTAGCTTGCCCGTTAATTTGTCAATATACCGTCCTTACAGCCAAGACTGATCATGATGTAATTGTTTTAATTGCCGAACCCCAATAAACATATTGTAAACAATAAAAAATAAATAATAATAATAATTCAGGAGCAGTCCCAAATGCATTTCAAACTATCCCTTTAAATACATGACTACTGCTCTGGGTGAGTAATTATTACAATCCCTATTCTGAAGCTGCTGTGTTGCATTCAGGCTTTTTTTATTGGACTCAATTTTGGTTTTGACCCAGCAGAGATCACTCCCTAACAAGTGGTATGTCCTGTCCTCTACTAGCACAGACAGCAGAACACGATGCTGATTTTTTATTAAAGAAAAATGTCTTCAGTAAACTCTCCTGAACCAGCGCCATTTATTAGAAGCTGCAGCTTATAATTGAGTAATGGCCGACTGATAGCAGAAAGGCCCTGGCTCATTCCCACCTCACCTCAGCCCCTCTGGGAGAAGCATGGATGAATTGTAAAGCCCTGGTAACATACTGCAAGGCCCATTAACTAATGATGGAGAGTGTGTACAAGTCCTCTTTCGCAAAGGATACCCCAATGCTAATTACTATGAACTATGATAGCGCCGTGCTAGTGTGTGTGCAAGCTTATGTGTGTGTGTGTGTCTGTGTGTGGTAAAAGCCTTGGAGCATATTATTTGCCAGTTATATAATGACGGATTGTTCACCACCTAATTCTGGGACACTTTAAATGTGTGCACCCCTACATAATTCAGTTAGTAGCATGAGGGCGATTCTACTTTGTTCGTTAACACGTGACACGATTGAAATGTAAATCCCTTGATTAGTGTAGTTAGTGTTGAGCTTGGTTACATGTCGGGTATCACTTATTGGTATCACTGACCAACCAGCTCACTTAATTCTGAATATATAATTCACCTTTTCTTTTTTTTTCTTTATTTATCAATTTCAATGTGTCACCATGAACCAATTGTCAATAGAAGAATCTGAAGAGAGTCCATGACCAAAGCAAATGTGACAGCAGCATAAGCTTTGAAGTTCTTTTCAAAAGCAAATCACAGGCACGTGTTTGTTCCCCAAAATCAAAACACAAAGAATAGATGACACCCAAGTAGTAATATAACTAAAATAATAATAAGCTCATCTCGTGATCATTTTGGTGAATTTTATTTTTAACAATTTCCCTAACACAACTGCTGATGCTTTTTTACCGTTAAGTTTACCAAGGCCATCAGCAGAGTGACATCAAATGTTTTTAGGGAAAGAACATTTTTGCATTTCGCTTTGCACACACACTAATATTATGTGCAGGAGAAGTTGCCCTTTTAAGAATGCAATTACAGTCATGACTCTAGCGCACTGCCAAGTCATAATATTGGCATCAGTCATACACTATATTGCCAAAAGTATTCCCTCCACCATCCAAATAATTGAGCCAATACTTTTGGTAATACAGTGTATTTATTGAGTGGAAAGCACTTCAGGATACCAAGAGATTTTGGAAAAGCTTTGTGGGAACAGTTTGGGGATGGCCCCCTTCCTCTTCCAACATGAAAATGCACCAGTGCACAAAGCAAGGTCCATAAAGACATGGATGAGAGACAGTGTGTGGTCTCACAAATGCGCTTCTTGAAGAATGGTCTAAAAATTCCCATAAACTCACACAACGTCATGGATTAAGAATGGGATGTCACTTAATATATATATGTGAGTCAAGGCAGGTGAGCCAATACTGTTGGCAATATAGTGTATGTAACTGATATGGTATCAGGCAGCAGCTGCAGGGTATAGCTCCTTTGTTAGTCATGTTTTCGGGGTTATGTGTGTCATTTGCTAGGATGAGAATACAAAGCAAAAGTTGGTGACAAAGGATGACACTGAAGAAGTTTTGTATAACAGAATGGAATTGTGTGAGCTACTATATTGTTGTTACGCACGCTCTTAATCCGTTGATGTTATAATACGAAAACTGTATAAGTTTGGAAGCTAAGTTGTTTAGCTAACCAGGGTGGTTGGCGCACAAAGCCCATATTGAGGTTTGTGTTATATTCTGCAATAGCATTATGTCAAATCTTGAAAAATTGGATCCATCTGAATATTTAAGATAACCCTCAAATGGAACGCACATCCCTGCCATCATATACTGTGCATCTTCACATCAACTCAGGTCCTTAAATGATCAAAAATCTGGCTTATATGCCAAATTCAGATAACCAACATTGGCAATGCCAGACTTTGACAGAGACATGTAACAATGTGCATGCAGCTCTACTGTAGTTTAGTTGAAATCAACACAGACAAAAGAGAAGATACTACATGACAAATTGCACTTTCTGAGCATGAACACTGCAGCACTAGACACAGAAGCCTTCGGAGACAATGTGTGGGATGATCAACAAAAAAAGAAGCAATTTACAATAGATATCAAAGGCAGCAGTTTGTAAAAACACTGGCAAGGTATAGGTCTTTGCAGTGTGGGTACAAAATATTATGCAAAAGACGAATATGGAGGGGATAAAATACCCTGCAGAAAAAAAAATATATAGTCATGCTTTTTTTTGCTGAAGTGTAATGGAAGCCATTTAAGCAGTCAATGATATCCCCCATCCTGCCCCCTCTCTGTTCAGCCAACTTCTTCCCAGAGAAGAGCATATCAAATGGGCTTTAGTCTCAACAGCTTGGAGGCAGAGCGACTCAAACATGCCCTGCAGAGAGACAGCTCTGTGTCAGAAATCACACTCAACCCAAAAACCAGGCCTTTAACGTAGCTAACTGTTGGCACCTATCAGAATGTTAC
Organism: Ammodytes marinus; assembly: GCF_949987685.1. Taxonomy (NCBI): domain Eukaryota; kingdom Metazoa; phylum Chordata; class Actinopteri; order Uranoscopiformes; family Ammodytidae; genus Ammodytes; species Ammodytes marinus. The sequence continues at coordinate 7,161,389 of NC_137215.1, read as the reverse complement.
AAATCTGAACTGGCCTCTGACTTAAAATGTCTCACTTTGAGTCATTGTTGTATGTATTAAGTTGACTATTATAGTGGGGCTCACTTGAATTGGGGGAAACAAGATTTTTTTTTTTGCTTTTCTGAACAGATTTTCCTCCACGACCTCTGGCAGTGCACCAGACATGAGGACAGAGTAGGGGGGGGGGGGGAGGATGGATGGAGGGATGCTAGACAGAGGACAGGTGGAGATGGAGGGAGTGGGCGGATCCCCTCCTCCCCGGGATGTGTGTTGTGGGTATCACAAGCCAAAAAAAAAAAAAAAAAGAGAGATGCTGCAGCCCAGAAAGGGAGGGTTATAGCTCTACCTGAGTCACTCTGACATCTCCTGCAGGTGCTGGTTTCTGTGGGGTTCAAATTACACATTTATTTCAACGGGGCAGAGTTATAATAAGAATCAGCATCAACAACCAAAACATAATGCAGTAGGACGACAACGGCTAGATTGGACCAAAACGGTGCAAAAACTTCGGGAAATGTGGGGTCTCTCTGTGTCGAATGGGGCCACGAAAAAAACAACAAACACAGTCTATCACATTTTGAATGCACTTAGGGGCGCGCGTCGAGTCAAACTGAGCTTGATCGAGACTCGCTGCAAAGTTGGAACATTTCTTTGCACAGAATTTATAGAAGCTTCATGTGATCATTCTCATAAGTCAGATTAAACAAGGGAAAGTCAGGGATCGCAAAGAGTGTGCACTAAAATGCAAAGCTCTCTCACATTTGTATCTTACTCAGTATGTGTCCAGAGTCAAATGTATCAATGAAATGAATGAATTCATAATCCAAAAAAAAAACACTAACACCCTACTACATACGTCCTCTGTAAAACTCAAAATATAATATTAATATTTCTGTTCATCCAGTCATATAATGGACCAAATTATGTTTTTTCAGCACTACAGGTTTGCTTCGGGTACATTTGTTAAGACTGGGGGGTTTACGGCACTGACCTAGGGATTTGACCCACATTGTCAATGGGATATAAAAACTCAGGTGGCCGGTGTGTCTGCGTCACATTCTCTCAGTGGGTCAGCCTGTCCTGCTTGCTTACACAACTTACTAAGCCCTCACAGAGTCACTCATAGACTTCCACATCTGCATCTGAGGACTGTCACAACACTCCACCAAACCCATCGTACGTTTAGAGCAATCAAACGCCCATTATCCCGCGTCTGAGTCACACTGGATAAATATGCCCGGTCGCGCTCAAAGGCATGGTCAAAGTCAACATGGAGATGCTTATACTGTAGGTACACAGGTAATGTGGACACAAGCATACGTGTAAGAAACAGAAGAAGGAAAAAATAAGGGAAGGTAAATATAGAAAAACTGAGGTTTGTGTGTGTGTGTGTGTGTGTGTGTGTGTGTGTGTGTGTGTGTGTGTGTGTGTGTGTGTGTGTGTATGTGTGTGTGTGTGGGCTGTGTGTGTGAAGATGTGCTTGTTAAGTTAAGTGCCTCTACACAACACGGATCCAGTGAGCTTGAGAGAACAGCAGGCTGTGAATGAACGGTTCTTATCAGCCACGCGCAGCTCTCTCTCTCTCTCTCCGCCACTGGAGGGGAACTAGTAAAATATCACACGTGCCTAATTATAACCACTAACCCTCAGACACACTCTTTGTGTCTCAACTTCCACAAAACGTCTTTCATCTCACACTGTTGTTCCGCTATACCCCCCCCCCCCCCCCCCACCACCACCCCCCAGTGAAATCAAGAGGGGTGAAATGCGCTCCACCCCAACTGCTATCAATACCTGACATCAGTTCTGTCCTACCAGAAATTCCACTCTCAATTTTTGAACACCTTTTACCATGACTTTACTTGGCCACTTGCTCTTTTTCTAGGGGGAGGGAGTGAGTGAGGGAGGGATGGCAATGATTCACAGAATAAGCAGAAATGAACTGCGAAAAACAAAACGTGGGCCGCGCATGCACACACACACACACACACACACAGTTCAAAGTCAAATGTCACGGATGAGTCACTAAACAGCCTGATGGGAAGTGCTCAGAGTGCAGGCACAGACGGTCTCCATGAAGTGAGTGGAGTAAGCGATACGAATGGAGGCTTTTTTTGAGCCAGAGAGAAATAAAAGAGGAAGTCTGGAGTGTGTGTGTGTGTGTGTGTGTGTGTGTGTGTGTGTGTGTGTGTGTGTGTGTGTGTGTGTGTGTGTGTGTGTGTGTGTGTGTGTGTGTGTGGAGGGAGGAGAGGGGGGCAGTGTGCATGTGGCCGTGCGGTTGAGGATGTAGCACTTTCAAATCTGATCGGGCTAACAGGAAATGCTGCTGCAGCTCCAAGACAACTAGCATGGAAGGTCGTATTGTGTTGTGTAGTGTTGTCTACATAGGTCAATGGAGGACTGGTAATTGTTTGGGAGAGCCCTATTGCTCATTAAGTTTTCAGTTTGGAGACTAGATTGAACCCTGATTGAATAGCCTCTGTGACACTGTGTCGCCTTTTATTACCCGACTGCCCTTTTGCTCATTCACATTTGAAGCAAGTGATGTTTTCCTTTGTGAGACATTTGACAATTAGAAGTACTTTAAATACTTAAGAACTGAAACGAAAGGCAAGCTTCTCTGTGCCCTGTGATCCCATGGCATTGTCCTTCCATGACTACAACCCCATTCCTCTTGGCCCAATGAGTGGACACAGGCTCTGGCTCCAAGCACAGGTCAACAACTTAAAAAAAGAATTCACAGAAGAAAAACTGGGTCATCTTCTGCTGACGTAGAAACGCAAACACACACACACACACACACACACACACACACACACACACACACACACACACACACACACACACACACACACACACACACACACACACACACACACACACACACACACACACACACACACACACACACACACACACACACACACACACACACACACACAAACACACAAACACACTCTTAACATCAACATGGATATGTGTTCCTTTGGGTGCCTTAAACTTGAGGATGTTGTTCTACAATATACTGTGCTGTATAGCCACCAGGATATCTCAGACTCTTTTCTCTACACTTTTCTCTTCCCTTTCAACAATGTTAATCAGTGTGTCATTCTGGCATTTGCAAATAAACTCATATAAACTGAATGGAAAAAACAAGAAAAAAAACCCACTCACGGTTGTTTGTCAAACTTTGTGAAAACTAAAGAATTATTGAACAATCCAATCCCTAACCAATTTCTCTATCCTTAAGCATGGCCAACAATCCCCCAGAAATACATTAAACTAAACATAAACCCATCTTAATTCGCAAACTCTTTTCTTTTTAAATGCCAGGCCTTTACACTACACATAAAGACTGAAACTTAAAACACAGCCTAAACTGTAACTCTGACCCACATGCCTACAAACAAGCCATAAATTAACCAATGAAGCTTGTGCACAGTGCATAGTGCACACAGACAAAAAGCCCACTCAGAATAGCCCTATGACATAGCAGCATGTAGGTCAACCTGTGGTCAGCTGATCTGCCCTGATCCTGTCTTGTGTGTGAGCGGACAGTGCTTTCACACTACAGTCACACAAGCACACACACCGATAAAGATACAGTAGAATCCCATATTCAATCGTGGCCTAAATAACTGTTGCAACAAACACAACAGATGCCAAAGAAACGTCAAAAATAATTGGTTCTTCAATTAGACTATTAAAAAGTTTGTATATTAAAAGTAACACCAAATGAATTAGCATACAATTACTGCGATCACTTCTAAATAATTGCATATTTAGAGCAGCAGTAAATGAGCTGCTCAACTGGCCTCAGTTAACCCCTGCTCCCCCTCCAAGCATGCATGCACGCTCTAATAATACACCAAATAGTTGTGTGCCTAGATACAACCATGGACAGCATATATACACACACACACACACACAGCCACACACACACACATGCACACACTTACCCAGAGCCAAGCAAAGTCCCTGCACATCTCATCTCATTCCCTTCATAGCGCAGAGAAAAAAAAGACTCAAGTGTCACAAATGCTCCTGTTCCCGCAGAGGCCGGTGGCAACTCTCAAAAGGTTCCCAGCCTCCTGCCTGCCTGCCTGTGTGCCTTATCACTCTCGCTCTCTACACATATCCCTTACTCTGCTACTGCTCACCCTCTTTTTCTTACTCACTTCCTCTCTCCTGTCTTTCTGTCTCTCTCTCTCTCCCTCTTGTCTTTCTTGCTCTCTCTCTTTCTCTCCTCCCTTTGCTCTCTGATCTGTGTCTTTTTTTTCCGCCTTGTCCAGCGTCTGCACAATGCACATCAATTATTCAGAGGCAGTCTCCCGGTTTCTCGGGCTTATCCAATCAGAGGCGGGCTCGGCACTAATGGGGCTCCTGCTGTACCTGCTACCGGCTCCAACACACTCACAGAGTCACATACACACGCGCACACACACACACGAGAGAGAGAGAGACAGCTTGGAGAGATGGAGTGAGGGAGGGAGGGGAGGGAGAGAGAGAGAGAACAGACAGAGGAGGAGGGGAGGATGAGAGGAAGACATATAGACAGTGACAGTCGACAGCGGACAAACAGGAGTACAGATAGAGAAAGGCAAGATATATTCGGGTTCTTCTCACCTCGGTCGTGAGGTGCTGCTGTTATTGATGTGCTGCTCAGCCTACTACAGTCTGTCTAGCGCTCAACTGCACTGTGTTCTTTTGCTGCCATGACACACTTAAGACAATGCACACATGAAAACGCACATGCATAATCCGGCAATGCGACTGACTGACTGACTGACTGACTGCCATTTGTCAGGAAGAGGAACAAAACAGTGGCAGAAAAAAAAAACTTGCAAGCTCAGATTGCAAACTTGCATATATGGGTGGAGCTTAGTACCCCACGCTATGCTATGCAGGCTGACTGGAAGCCGATGCATGAGAGAGAGAGAGAGGAGTGAGTGGGAGTAGAAGAAAAGTATGTGAGGTAAAGATCAATCTATACAAAAGGCATTATCAGGCTTATAAAGACATGGGGGACGGGTTGCTGTCCTCATGTCTTCCATCAAAGGCCATTTTGTAAATCCAACTGACAGTAACATCACGGAGCAGCAGCAGAGTTAGAGGCAGGTGGAGGGTGAAACTGAGTTCAATCTCTCTTCCCCCTGCCACTAAAATCATAACAAATCAAAAAAACTATTGAAAAAAAAAAATACAACCCAAATGAATGAACATGATAGATTTAAGCTGTCATTGTTCTGAATCTCTCTCTCGCTCTTTCCTTACCAATATGTTGCGCGGTGTGCTGTGTAGTGCTGCCGATAGAGAGAGAGAGAGAGAGAGCGGGAAAAAGCCCACCGGCCTTGTGTCAAAGCAGGAGGGAAGTTGTCTTTCTTTGGTGTGGCTTTTGTGTGTGACAGACAGACTGACACGCTCAAGTCGTCGACAGTTTCACAAACGTCCCACGCTGTACCAATGCACACGCACGCACACACGCACACGCGCACACACACAAACACACACACAACGGAGGCATTGTTGGGACAGAAATATAACTTGAAGAGGGTGTGTCAAAGCAAAAGGCCCCCAGGGAGGGCAAGGAGGGTGTGAGGGGGGTTTAAGTCCTGAGGTATGGGTGCCAGATCAGTCAACCCTGAACAAAAGGAGGATTTAAATCATTTGCTCATCCGGTTTTTGACAAGAAGAACAAAGTCTTCTTCTGTGTGTGTGCCGTGTATACGACGGGGCTAAGCTGGGATAGCAAGCAAAAAGTGAATTTGCTTGTAACTTTGGCAACCAAACCAATTAACTAAAGATTGTGAGAGGACCCAGTTGGCCAGAGGCAACACACACACACACACACACACACACACACACACACACACACACACACACACACACACACACACACACACACACACACACACACACACACACACACACACACACACACACACACACACACACACACACACACACACACACACACACACACACACACACACACACACACACACACACACACACACACACACACACACACACGCTGCAGCTACATTAATAAGTATTTCCCCATGAGCTTGATTTCTCTATAACAACCTAATAGTGAAGTTTTTGATGGTAGTTGTAGGGGTTGCGAAGGGGTTTCATCATCTGTAAGGCGAAATCCACGGGAGAGTGTCAGAGGAGAGGCCCGCCTGCTAAAAATACACCAGCGTTTCCTGTTAATAATTCAGCACGCTGCTTCTTACTCAGCAGTAATTAAATATAAAAGTCTGTAAGGTTGATTGGGTCAGTAACAAAAGGATGCTGCCTATACACCTTCCTCTAGGGTTCTACACACACAGCTCAAAAGAGGGAAAGGAAAGAAGACGGGGTGAGAAAATCAATCAGGTGAAAGTAAATTGAGACAGATAAGTGCAAGACGTGACAGACTGTTGTAGGCCAAAGGAGTAGAGATAGAGAGAGAAAGGTGTGTGTGTGTGTGTGTGTGTGTGTGTGTGTGTGTGTGTGTGTGTGTGTGGGGGTGTACTTGTAAAACTATTTTTGTGAGAACCAATTTGAGTTTTAGACCCAAGACGTTAGGACAATTTTCGGAAAGTGAGATGTTTGAGGGTTAACACTAGGTTTTAAGGTTCAGGTATGAATTAGGTTTATGTTAGGGTTAGTGTAAGGGTTGAGGTTAGGCATTTAGGTTTGATGGTTACGGTTAAGGTAAGGGGCTAGGGAATGCATTATGTCAATGAATGTCCTCACAAGTATAGCCGTCCAAATGTGTGTGTATTTGTGTGTGTGTATTTGTGTGTGTGTGTGTGTGTGTGTGTGTGTGTGTGTGTGTGTGTGTACAGCCTGCACTCGCACACTGTGCAAAGAGTGTATGTTAAGTCTAATGTAGGCAATTATTTGCATTTGTTCATTCTCTTGCACTGCTGAGTTTACAATTGGTGAAGTGTTTTGTGTGTGTGTGTGTATGTGTATGTGTGTGTGTGTGTGTGAGCTCTCTCTCAGTGTGTGTGTATTTGTGTGTTTCCCACACGACATGGGGTGAACTGTTAGCCACACCCTGGAAGTTTTCTGTCAGTGTTGACACAGCAGAGCGGCTGTTTCTCCTGATGTACAACAGCACGTCTCCCAGTGAGCACGCTCTGTTGACCAACCCAGCGCTGACAGTTCAACAATCTACTTTCCCAAAAATCACATGTAAGTGGGTGTGGCGGGGCATTTAACAATTCATCTCTGTTCATAATTTTTTGTCTCCAAACGATCACCAAACCATTAAAAAAAACTTTCTGTGTTGCGTATGGGGATCTTTCAAATCACTGGCTCTTTGACCCACAATAGGATGTATATACTCAGCACTTCATCTTAACCTTCTCTGTGTGTATTCTGATAACATGTGATGGCAACAATAAATGATTGGAAAGGTTATTTCTTTGAGTGGGACGGAGGAAGGACAAGCAGCAACCTGCAGCAATCTGACTTAAAACATTAAAAGTAGTAGATTTTCTACAGGAACATAGCGATCATTCCAGGGAGCAGCTACTTTTAATCCAGAGCGTGTCAAGTCATGTTGAAAAAAAACATGAAACACAAACTGAGTCACAACCACCCAGAGTTACTTTCATCTAATTAAAGGTTACTTTGAAGGGGGACATTGTCAAGTGGAAATGGGGGAAAAATTCGGCACAAAAAGTGGATAACTTGTCATATTGGTACTTTTTTTGTAGGTTCATTATTGGAAATCATGCGCTTTAAAGAAAGAGATCAAACTACTGTGAGTTTGGTGGCAGAGTGGCAGAGGATTTATTGAGGTAAAACCCCCGATAGATTATGGGGATAATCTGATTTGTTGTCTGCCGTGCTTCACAGTAGCCCAACAGCTCAGAGTATATTAGGGCTGTGTTTGTGTCTACAGCAGCGGCAAATCTAGAGCCCAATGAAGTTCTCAGTTCTGAAGAAAATCTAAAAAAAATCCAAGAAGATTTAGAAATGGGACGGTGGATTTTAAAACAAAGCATTTAAAAAAAAGGAAGCTGTGTTTATCAAGAAGTGCTACATACAAATTAAAAAATTGGAAGTTGTAATTTTCACTATAGTAGTTAGGTGCTAGTGTGCTAAAGCTGCCTATATCTACTGGCTCAGAGAGTTAAAAGTGCTAATGCTAGCTCCTCTCACAGCAGACCAATCTCTTTGGCCAGTTGATTCCAGATTAGCAGCGACACACTAATCCAGAGAGCTTCACAATCTCCAGACAGACAGACAGACTGTTGTGGCTAGAAAAAAAAATCTCTCCACTGCACTCAGCAATTCATACTTTTTTTTCATTGGGAGAAGTGCAACTTTAGGCGTTTGGAACTTTTTTTTATGGGTTCTCTTGATTTGGGTGAAGACAGTGATAAGACCAACACATGCACAAATGCATATGACACAGGACAAAACTATGAATGCAAGATGGTATTGTTCTTTTTATCGTAGATGTCTTTTTTCTTCTGCGTAGTAAAAGTGCCTAAAATGTTGGACAAATAAGGATCACTGGTTAATAATCGCAAAATACTTAGAATAGTAGTTGTAGTGAGACCTAGACAAGTCAACTTCATTTTGCAACAACACGACTTGACGGAAAAATAAAAAGGTAGAGTGGCAATAATTGCTTTATCAATTTCCTCTTTAACCGTTGCTCTGAAAAGAAAAGCATCCGTGTGATTGATCCGTAGTCTTAAAAGAGCCTTGCCTCTTCCGACAGACAGAGAGCAACTCAGACTCCTTGGCCCTTCTCAGGTATCAGATGTGCGGCCCTCTGTCGCCATGCGGGCTGTCAGAAAGATTGTGCTGGGGCTGCACAATTAGACAGTAGACACACAACATTCACACGAACACGAACGCGATGAACACACACATACACACACACACATTATGACCATGCAGACAACGGTGAAAAGCCCAAACACATCTTCACGTTAATGTGTGCATCACGTATCCTCTGTCGCCCCCTGGTCTGCTCTCTCAGACAGACGCCCTTGTAAGACGGATGCTCAGTGAGTAAGATCTGCCCCTGAGTCACATCCTGCCTGGCCCTGTTTGATGACTGGCCCACATCATATCTCCCTTACAACAACCACACACAATTACACTACAGTTCCCATTTGTCCCGGGCCGTGCACAAGCAGCTCTTCCTGAAAGTTCAGTGCTTGTCTTCTATTAGATCACCCAGAAACCATCAGCAGGGGACCTGAGGATGATTCTGACTGTCAGTCAGTGTGTGTGTGTGTGTGTGGGGCGGGCCCAGACAAGCCGGCACAGTTCCGAGGCCATTGCCTAGACAACAATCACATTATCCCAACACAGGAACACAGACAGAGAGAGAGAGAAATACAGCAATCGATATTGTACACGGGACTGACGTCTGTCTGTCTGTCTGTCTCACCACTTCAGTGTTGCAAAAAGACGTTTTTTTCCCACCACGACTGAAAGACTGATATTCAGCTTGAGCAAAAGTGTTCATATCATAGAAGCTGGAATAGGACAGAAACAGATACATGTTCTGACGTCTGCATATATTCAACACATTGTAAGCTCGCATGGGGGAGTGATGGTATATAAGATTTCAGTGCGTGCGATATCGTCACTGCAGTTCCTGTTATGAAACGGTGACATATTCGCCCTGTCACATAAACAAAAGAAAAGCCAACAGTTGAATCAAAATATTTGACTCTCTCTCTCTCTCTCTCTCTCTCTCACTACACCCACTTATGTAACTGCCCGACACAAAGGTTTGTCTGTATTCTGACTGGCTAGGCGACGGGCTTTGTCAGGTTGAAGCAGAGTGAGTGGTCCTGCGCACATCGGCGACACCTCCCCAGACCAATCCATCTATCTTCTCTCTCTCTCTCCTTTCTCCTGCGTTTTGCACATTTCACTTTGACAAATGTACAAGAACAAGAGAGGGGGGGAGGGGCTGGCAGGAGAGGTATGGATCAGAGAGGGCAAATTGGATTTGATAGATAAATGTCTAAGGATTGGGTTTACTACTGCAAGCTCTTTCTCCCTTGCCCGCACTAAATGCGTGTGTGTGTGCAATGCATGCAGGCTGCGCATAGCAGTGTGGGTTTGTGTGGAAAGAGACCATTGACCAGAATGTGTTTTATTCTTTGACACATCTTAATGACCTTTTAATAAGGCTAAGAACATATTAAGCAGATACACTTTATGGGCTTTTCGTATGATGTTAGTGGTCGCAGCTTGAATCAAAATAAAACATTTCCAAACCATAGATTCAGGGTATTGGTTTTTGCGTGCAGGAACAAAATAATGTACAAATTAGACTGTCTGTTGGTTTATAATGTGATCCTCTGTGACTTACTAACCTCTTAATAGGGCTCAGAACATAATAACCATGTATACGCTCTGCGTCCATTGGACCGAGCAGAAATACATGACTCACCTCAGAGTGGATCTTAACTTTAAGCCATACAGCGATTTGGTTATAATTGCTTGATTTCATGAATAAGTGGAAATAATTGGAGCATGGGGGGAAAAACAATGAGCGCAGTATCATCATCATCCGCTGTCTTTGCAAGTCAACAGCAGTAGAATGGGCTGATGTATGTAGCATGCGTCTGCTGGCATTTTGTAAGTAAAGCGGTGGTGGTGGGGTCTTCTTACCTGCAGACTTAGGGGTGAATTTGTCCCTGTTGGCAGCACACACAGCCAGCAACCGGTAACCCAGGTCCAAGTCATAGCCCTGCTGAGCTGCCACGCGACTCACCACCTATAGAAAGAGAGAGAGAGAGAGAGAGAGAGAGAGAGAGAGAGAGAGAGAGAGAGAGAGATATGAGTATATAGCTGCAGGCACATATAGTCATTTTAGCATTACATGAATCATTACATCCTTTTAAATACATCATCGCAAATTAGTTTTCTGTCAATCAACTAATTGATAACTCGGCTAATCTGTCTATCTATAATAAAACCGGGTAAATTGCCCCTTTCTTGTGCAATAGTAATACCATAAGATATTATTATTGCATGGGTAATGAATGCTAAATAAAGAGTAAGCCATAGTTAGAGCATCCTAATCCTTTAACTTAATTTGTCTTGAGAGAGACACGGATACAGTTCACCCTTTCACTCACACAGATAAGCGGGCGCACACACACACACACACACACACACACACACACACACACACACACACACACACACACACACACACACACACACACACACACACACACACACACACACACACACACACACACACACACACACACACACACACACACACACACACACACACACACACACACACACACACACACACACACACACACACACAGAGACTGAGATTAATGTGGAGTCTGCAGTCTGGATTGCTTCAGTGATCCAAAGTCAGGAAGAGTTTGATGACTACATCAACCTCCGTAGAGGTGAGGGAGCCAAACCACAGCAGAGTCTTTGAAAGGACAAGCAGAAGACAAGCCCCAAAAGAACAGAGTTACTGCTAAAGGTTGACGGTTCAATTGCCTAAACAGACCAGAGGAAAATGTGGAAAATATGAAGTCTCTAAGCGCCAGCCTGACCAGTCTAACTGTGTGAGTGTGTCGGAGGGTAATGGGGAAAGAGAGTGATGGATAGATAGATATTTCATTGCACTGATAAAACAATACAATTGAACGTAACATCCTATGTAGCAGCATCCGAATTGCCTTAAAGGTCACAAATTATGCTAAATGCACTTTTTAAATGTGTTCTAACATATCCATGGGTCCACGGTGTGCCTAGAGACTGCCAAAATATTAAGAAAAATAACAATCTCTCCTTTTCTCACTCTCCCCCTTTCTGAAACCCCCACCCCTCCCCCCCAATATACTCCAGTCAGAATTCTCCTCGTTTCTGACCTCACAAACTGGAAAGCCAGAAGCTTCCACTGTGCAGCCCACACCCCTATTTCTTATTGGTCCACGGCCCTGACAGACAGAGGGCGAGGCGTATCTGGCTTCGCTTCCGGACAGGGGGCGGGGGGAGCTCAAAGATTGTATATTTACGAGGGGAGCTGCAGCTCTTTTTAAAAAATAGGCCATTGTGAGATTAGCTGAACATCAGCATAGTACAATAAATTATCTGAAAGTTTTTTTCAGCAAACAATTAAAGAAAAACGTATTAGGGACCACTAAGACCATATAATATGGTGTATAATAGAACCGAAAAGTGTATAATATGGGAGCTTTAAAACAATTAATTAAAGGTGCACTATGCTGTTTCAGTGGAGGTGGATTTGTTTACATTTGCAGCGCCTGCAGTAAGTTTACAAAACACATTTACCCTACATGTGATTCTTAGTATTGAATAATTATATTCATCATAGATTTGGAAGAATCTTTATTTTATTTTATTATTTTATTCTAACATTATTTTGAGGCAACAGGAACCGAACTTATGACTAGAATATGTTTATCAACAAAACTGTGGGCCCTGCTGCTGTAACAGTGAAACGGTCACTTTTCAGGTAGCTTACTAACTTCAAACAGTGTTCCAGGTACTCAATTTTCCTTTGAGGAAAGTTTGTTTATCAAGTTATGAGAATATATCTTAAAAAATGTTTCCTCTGACACACCCAAAGGTACTTAATGCACCTTCAATAATGTCTTTATAATCATCATTCAGTCATAAAAGTAAGTGACTTATGTTTCAGCAGCGTCTCGTTGGGGGCACAGAGGTTAGAAATCCTCCTTTTTCCATTCAACTTTGAGGAGGTACCAGTCTCCCCGTCTGCGAGAGTTTAATAATCCTCTTGCTTTAATGACTTCATATAGAGGTTGAACATTTATGGGACACAAAGCAGGAGGCTCCCGTACTCTAATATACCGTTGTATAGGGGGACGCTGAGTGACGTTAAACAGGGCTCGGGAGACAGGGGTAAATCACTATTAGTGGGGAAACCCCGTTGGCTTCTATCTGCAAAACAGATGACAACTCCTCTGCTCCCGGTGACCTCAAAACACACATTACCATTAACAAGGTCAGCTGGGTTGCCTTTTAGCGAGCCAACATAACAGCCAGCAGCCATCATAAAGGGCCTTTGTCACAGGTAATAAAAGCCACTTGACTACTGACTGATGGCAGACTATTGAACATGTCAATTTAATTCCATTTAATTTCAGGCACACAGGTCCACATCAATAAATAAGGTTTTACTTACTTAAAAGGTTGAGTCTGCAATTCTGTAGACAGCTTGTTGTCAAAATGACATTTAAGTCAAAATCAGTGAATATCTCCTCACGATCCGCTACCTGTCCCTACCCTGTTAATACACAGCACAGGCTCCGTGAATAGACATGTTGCTTGCTACGGTGGGCCCTCTTTGTTCACATACCCTTTGTGTACATACTAGTTTACAGAGCCTAGGCTGTGTATTAATATTGGATTTTGTTTTGTCTTACCAGCACACACACAGTATGGACAGGTAGTGAGGAGACATTCACTGATTTTGACAACAAGCTTTCTTCAGAATCGCTGAAAAGGTTAATATACAGTTCCAGTAAATTATCATGCTAACTTTATTTGTTTAGGCGACATGAGGACGTCAATTCCTGGAATAAACTCTTCACAACACAACCTACTCAACCCAACCACCATATTATACAAAAGATTTTATAAAAACAAACAGTGGAATCATGTTGTTGTCAGTGGTTTAATTTCCTGCGTTTGGTGACCCTGACCTACAGTTTGTCCATGGCAGGCAGCCAGCTACAGAGGCTAGCATAGATTTAACACGGATTTAGCAGTGTTTCACCTCATAAGCCTTTTTCAGCTTATTCCCCCTCTGAGAATGTACTGTACATCCAGGCCCATATTCCACCCTGTCAATGAAAAAAGAGGTGCTGGAGGGTTACTGGGATATTCACATTCTTCTAGTGTGTATTTGCTGGAGTGGGTGAAAAAGCATCAATTGTGTAGTTCATTTGTGTGTGTGACAGGCAGCTAGTAGTGAATTAAGTGGGCAATTTTGGTAAATTGAAGCCCTACAGGCAGAAATAATTCAGATGTCTTCATGCAACGGACAGTACCCACACTCTTGATATAGTGTGCATAAAACACACAAGTTGTCAGCAGTGGTGTAGTGGTGCCTGGAGAAGTGGGTATACTCTAAGTTGTACTGCGCGCGCATCCGCTTTTGCCGGTCCTATATTTCCCATAATTGCGCTGCCTCACACAGCCACTCGTGAGTAGTGGTCCAACACAGGCCTAATGCATGAATAGTCTATAAGATATAGAGAGCGTAGCTGGCAGAACGGCTATATGTTTAGCCTCCGTGTCCGCTCCATTTACAGCCATTAGTGCGAGTGGGGGGGGGGGGGGGGGGGGGGTTTCAGTCCTGACAGCTGACTGCCGCTACGGTCTGCCGGACCATCACTGTTTGCACAGTAGGCTAAATAGGGAGACTGAGGTGGGGACCCTGGACCTTCTAGGGGGGTCCGGGGGAATGCTCCCCCGGAAGAAAAAAATGCAACCTTTTAAAGTAAAATTCATCAATCTGGTGCACCTTGAGAAGAAAACTGCATGCAACCAGGCCCAGGGGCCCAAGGGCTCAGGGGGGCCCTAAGCCAGAGATACTGATAGTAACTTTACATGTCGCATTGTCAAAGAGCTCAGTCACTCATGTCAATAACAGCCTAGGGTCCAAAAAGGAATAGGAAATAAATCATCATGGCCCCTAGCAGGTGAAAAATAGAAAAGCAAGTGCAAAACAAAAGCATTATTAGCTCTGTCTTATGGGCTTCATGAGGGGCCTCTAAGGCCCCCACACATACAGGAATAAGCTTTATACGTGTAAATTCTATACTGTTCATAAAAAGTAGCTTTCCACCCTGTATCTGTTGCAATGGGCCCCTCCATCATATAACATGGGTCTGCAGACCAATCTACTGAAATGTTTTTACAGTTGCAGAGTAAAGAGTGCCGCCTGTTTAAGAAAAATAATGTTCCTTCTTCAGCTCAAGATTTGATTTAAATCTAAATTTTCCTCTGAAAGTGCATCAGATTGATGCATTTTACTTTAAATCTCATAATCCGTCTATGAACCAACTGGTTTCCACAATCTTTTTTATTTTTGCGGGGAGCATGCACAAGCAATATTCATAGAAAAAAAATGTGGGGGCCCCCCACAGGGTCTTGAAACGGGCCCCGAGATCGTTAAGACCGCCCCTGCACGCTTGCCGCCTTCTCTCTGCCCGCTCGCCTCTCTATTGAGAATGCATTAGTGGGCGAAACAAACGCCTCGGCCCGTGTGAAAAGGCCTGAACTACTGAACGAAGGAAATCAAATGAGGTTCTGGCATTTTCCCCAAAAAACGGGACAAATTGTGTCCCGGGAGAGATTTTTCTTTTCCCGGGACAGCTGGTGAAAAAAAGAGAACAATTTCGGGGAAAACGGGACGGGTGGCAACAAGTCCCGCAGTCGCGGCCGTTAGAAGTGGGTATACGCAATGTCGCCTGAAAAATAAGTGGGTATACGCCGTATACCTGCGTATACCCCCCACTACACCACTGGTTGTCAGGGAAGCAGAGCTAATAGTGTTGCACTGACAGCACTTTTATTGGCCCTGGAGGATGACCTCTGAAATACAATAGAGAAAAAACAAACATTTTTTCATCGTTTACCAGTCAAACATGTAACTGAAACGAGATGAATTCCCTTACCCTCAGTAAGGGTGTCACACCGCGGTGAGGTTGTCTCGTCTTGGGTTCTTGGTCTCGTTACTTCCTGTTTTATTTTGAAGATCTAACTCTCCTCTCGTTTCAGGTCACTTGCCCTTCCTCATGTGTCACCAGTCTGATTGTCTCACCTGATCCCTAATCGTTTCCACCTGTTCCCCATTTCCCTCATGTGTATTTAGTCAGCGTCTTCCCTTTGTCCTGTGCTGAAGTGTTTCGTTTGTTCGTTCTCCTAAGCTCCTGTTGTGTGATTCTGACCTCAATAAAGTGGGTTTGATATCATTCTTCCCTTGCATCTGAGTCCTCTTTTGGTCCTGGCCTGACATTACACTTCAGCCAGTATGGACTCAGCAGGGATAGATCAACTCACTGCTGCCCTGCAAACCCAAGAAGCCCGAATCTCTCGTCAGGAGGAGTTCCAGACCGCCATGGCCTCCCAGATGGGGCTCCTGTCCTCTCAACTCCAGGGCCTGCACGATCATCTAGTGCAGACGAATACAGCACCCGAGCCTCCGGCAGTGGCCGCCACTCCACCAGTAAATCCCGTTCCTACTATGACCATCATGGGAGCTACATGTAAGTTAGCTTCACCTACACGATTCTCTGGTGAACTGGGCTTATGTAAAGCTTTCCTCATAGACTGCTCCATACACTATGAGCTAAATCCCCACGCTTTTCCCACTGACCGATCAAAGATTGCCTTCATGATTTCCCACCTTGCCGGCAGAGCCAAAGCCTGGGCCTCAGCAGAGTGGGCCCAAGATTCTCCTGTTTGCAGATCACTCACCGGATTTGAGACGGCGCTGCGAAAGATCTTCGACCCAGTAACTACCAACCGGGAAAAGGCTCGGGAGCTGAGCGGACTGAAACAGGGTAACAACTCTGTGTGTGACTACGCCATCCAATTTCGCACATTGTCGGCCGAGATTGGCTGGAATGCAACGGCTCTTTACGACGTGTTCTTAAAGGGATTGGCGGCTCCTATTCAGGATCTTCTGGTTCCTTTGGACCTTCCCCCGGACCTTGACTCGCTCATCGCCCTCGCGATCCGGACGGATAACCGAGCTCGTCAACTCAGACAGCAGCGCACCTTGAGACCATCGCGCATGCAGACACCTGGCTGGTCGACCACCCGGCAACCTCCACCAGAACAGTCTCCTTATCCTCGCCTAGAAGGAGAGGAAGGAGAGGAAGAGCCTATGCAGCTGGGGAGAGCCAGGCTATCACCGGAGGAGAGACAGAGGCGACTACAGGAGGGTCGCTGTTTTTACTGCGGTGAACCCGGGCATCTCGTCTCCACCTGCCCGGCTAAAAGGACCACGATGGTGAGTGAATTCAAGACTACAGACACCCCCTCACGTATTCTCACCACAGTGCAGGTAACACACCACGCCACCACTGAACTCAAGGCACTTATAGACTCAGGGGCTGATGAAAGCTTGATGGACTGGGAATTAGCTAAAAGACTGGATCTTAACATAGAACTTTTAGCTAGACCCATCAGGGCTAAAGCTCTTAATGGACATGAGTTGTTTACTATCACCCACATCACAACCCCCCTCAAGATGCGCATTAACGATCACCAAGAGAACATTCGTTTTTATGTATTCACTTCCCCATCTCAGACCCTCATATTAGGACAGCCATGGCTCTCACGTCACAATCCCCACATAGATTGGAGAACGGGTAAGATTGTGGGATGGGGAGGGGACTGTGCGCGTGACTGTATGAACATTTCAGTTCGGGGAGGGGGAATCGCAGACATTAATATGGTCTCTGTTAACCCCACCACAGATCCCAACTACCCGGATCTAAGCTCTGTGCCATCCTGCTACCACCACCTCAAAGAGGTTTTTAACAAAGCCAAAGCGCTATCACTTCCTCCTCACCGTTCCTATGACTGTGCCATAGAGTTAATTCCGGGCTCCACCATCCCCAAAGGGCGCTTGTACGCGGTCTCAGGACCCGAGAGGGAAGCTATGCGGGAGTACATCGAGACCTCCCTGAAAGCCGGGCTAATCCGCCACTCATCATCCCCAGCCGGAGCCGGGTTTTTCTTTGTCGGGAAAAAGGATGGTTCACTACGACCCTGCATTGACTACAGCCCACTCAACGACATAACAATTAAGAACCGTTACCCGCTTCCTCTCATGTCATCTGTCTTTGACCAGCTTCAACAGGCCAAAGTATTCACCAAGTTGGATCTTCGCAACGCCTATCACTTGGTGCGGATCAGAGAAGGAGATGAGTGGAAGACCGGTTTCAACACCCCCAGTGGTCACTATGAGTACCGAGTCATGCCATTTGGTCTCACAAACGCTCCTGCAGTATTCCAGGCCATGATAAATGACGTATTGAGAGACTTTCTTGACCACTTTGTGTATGTTTACTTAGACGACATACTTATCTACTCCCCGAACCTGACCAAACACCAAGACCACGTAACCCAGGTGCTAAAAAGACTATTAGACAATCAACTCTATGTCAAGGCTGAAAAGAGTGAATTCCATGCCGATACTGTCTCCTTCCTGGGCTTCATTGTAGCCCCTGGAAGAGTACAGATGGACCCGGCTAAAATTAGCGCTGTGCTCGATTGGCCCACACCTGATAGCCGCAAAAAGGTTCAGCAATTTCTGGGTTTTGCTAACTTTTACAGGCGGTTTATCAGAGGCTTCAGCGCAGTAGCTGCTCCTCTCCATGCTCTTACCTCCACGCAGGTGCGGTTCCACTGGTCTCCAGACGCGGATGCGGCGTTCCGGACCCTCAAGCAACGCTTTACCTCGGCTCCCATTCTCACCATGCCAGATCCTCAACGGCAGTTCGTGGTCGAGGCGGACGCCTCCAACGAAGGGGTCGGGGCAATTCTCTCACAGCGATCAGAGCAGGACGGTAAGATGCATCCTTGTGCTTTTCTGTCACGGCGGCTATCCAAGGCGGAGCGAAACTATGATGTTGGCAACAGGGAGCTGCTGGCGGTCAAACTCGCCTTGGAGGAGTGGAGACACTGGCTCGAGGGGGCTGACCATCCATTCATCGTATGGACTGATCATAAAAATTTGGAGTACATCAAGAAAGCCAAGAGACTCAACTCTCGCCAGGCCAGGTGGGCGCTATTTTTTAACAGATTCTCTTTTTCTCTTTCATACAGGCCGGGGTCCCGAAACGTCAAACCAGACGCACTGTCCCGTCTCTTCGACCCCGAGCCTGCGGACAAGGACCCAGAACCGATCCTCCCACGATCCTGTGTGGTTGGAGCGCTGACCTGGCAGATAGAAAATGAGGTTAAGCAGGCTAATGGTGAGGCTCCGTCACCTAGTGGGTGTCCAGAGAATCGTTTGTTTGTCCCGGTTGAATTGCGCCCACAGGTGATCCACTGGGCCCACACCTCGCTGCTTTCCTGTCATCCGGGTGTTCGTAGAACTATGTTCGCTATCGCCCGGAGGTTCTGGTGGCCCTCCATGGAGCCGGAGGTCCGGGAGTACGTAGGGGCATGTTCGGTCTGCGCTCGCAACAAGACATCCTCCGGGTCACGAATGGGCCTCCTGCAGCCTCTTCCCATTCCCTCCAGACCGTGGTCCGACATCTCGGTGGACTTCGTCACGGGGCTCCCGGTCTCACAAGGTAACACCACTGTCCTCACGGTGGTGGACAGATTTTCCAAAATGACTAGATTCATTGCTTTACCTAAACTGCCCTCCGCCAAAGAAACGGCGGAGATAATGATGAACAATGTTTTCAAGATTCACGGATTTCCCAAGGACATTGTTTCAGACCGGGGCCCCCAGTTCATCTCCCGGTTCTGGAGGGAGTTCTGTCGGCTCATCGGAGCGAAGACCAGCCTGACTTCGGGTTATCACCCGGAGGCCAACGGCCAGACCGAACGCCTAAACCAGCAACTGGAGACCGGCCTCCGGTGTCTGGTCTCTCAGAATCCCTCAACATGGAGCAAACACCTGGTCTGGGTCGAGTATGCCCATAATACACTGCCCACCTCGGCCACAGGTATTTCACCATTCAAGTGTGTGTTTGGTTATCAGCCCCCTGTGTTCGCAGACAACGAGCTGGAGGTGTCTGTACCCTCCGCCCATGCCATGGTTCGCCGCTGCCACCGCATCTGGGCAGCTGCCAAGCAAGTGTTAATTCGCCAAGGGGACCGGGTCAAGAAGACGGCGGACCGCAAGAGACGGCCCGCTCCTGCCTACCAGCCAGGACAGAGAGTGTGGCTCTCCGCCAAGGATCTGCACCTAAAAGTTCCATCCAGAAAGCTGGCGCCGCGGTTCGTGGGTCCGTTTCCTATTACCAAGCTCATCGGTCCTGCAGCAGTTCGCCTTCGCCTGCCCCGATCCCTCCGTGTCCACCCGACCTTCCATGTGAGCCGAGTCAAGCCCGCTAAGGAGAGCCCGATGGTTCCTGCCGCTGCCCCGCCGCCACCCCCAGAAGTAATAGACGGCGGTCCGGTGTACAAGGTTAAGCAGTTACTGGCAGTTCGCAACCGGGGCCGTGGTAAACAGTATCTGGTGGACTGGGTAGGATATGGTCCCGAGGAGAGACAGTGGGTCCCGTCTAGACACATCCTGGACGAGATCCTCATCACAGATTTTCACAGGGACCACCCTGACCAGCCTGGGCCGTCAGGAGTCGGCTCTAGAGGGAGGGGTACTGTCACACCGCGGTGAGGTTGTCTCGTCTTGGGTTCTTGGTCTCGTTACTTCCTGTTTTATTTTGAAGATCTAACTCTCCTCTCGTTTCAGGTCACTTGCCCTTCCTCATGTGTCACCAGTCTGATTGTCTCACCTGATCCCTAATCGTTTCCACCTGTTCCCCATTTCCCTCATGTGTATTTAGTCAGCGTCTTCCCTTTGTCCTGTGCTGAAGTGTTTCGTTTGTTCGTTCTCCTAAGCTCCTGTTGTGTGATTCTGACCTCAATAAAGTGGGTTTGATATCATTCTTCCCTTGCATCTGAGTCCTCTTTTGGTCCTGGCCTGACAAAGGGAAATCATAAGGGTTGTGTAAATTTGTGACATTGAGCTATATAAATAAAATGGATTTGATTTGACCTATACCAACATGCCAAAGGGAACATCTGGATGTCATATTTACATTCCAATACCGCACTCTGATACATAGCCAACAAGGTTTATTCTGAAGGCAAAATCCTTAACAGAATGCACGGACGTGTTGCGCGCTATAATTCTCCAGATAAGAGGCCATATGCTCTCAGAGTCTTGATGGGACAATTTAGCTGATGGAGAGAGCCCCATGCTGAGAGGGCTCTCTGTGGTGGGCTCCATTGTATGGCTCTGTATCAGCCTTTAAGAGGCTTTCATTGTGATTTACACATTAATGAGCATTTATCTGTTTGCTCACGCCACCACTTCAGCCGGGGACAATGTTCCTCCAGTGTTTCACAGTCTGATCTCAGCGATAAACGCGTGAAACTTTCAATTCTCTGGTCTAAAGCCTCTTTCACACATGTGACTGTGTTAAGTGTGTGTGTGTGTGTTAAGTGTGTGTGTGTGTTGTGGTTATTTCACACACCTGATGCAGGCCAGTGCTCTGGCTCTGTGCCCAGATCAATGAATGGTGGGTGGCGAACAGAAAGGCGACAGCCAGAGGTGACTGGCTACCCACAGTCCTGCTCAAGTCTGTTTTTGTTGTGTGTGTGTGTGTGTGTGTGTGTGTGTGTGTGTGTGTGTGTGTGTGTGTGTGTGTGTGTGTGTGTGTGTGTGTGTGGGTGGGTGGGTGTGTGTGTGTGTGTGTGTGTTTGTGCGTCTGTGAAGCACAAAGTGGACAGCTGCATTGGGTGACAAAGGCCTTTAACCTGTGTCACTCGCCCCTGACGGCCTGAGCAGGTGCCTTGGATAAACTGCTGGATACAAACCCGGTGCCACTGTAGCCTGACCACTAGGGAGGGGTATCGAGAACAGGTACTACATTGGTATTGATGCAGCGTTTATTCCTTATAACATAGTGGCATTTTCAAATTCTCAACTTTCCACTGTTGATGAATCTGCTGAACCTTTATTTGACAGCTCAAGATCAGAGCGTAAAGAGTGGCTCTCCAGTAATGGCTGACATGGTAACATGTTCAAAACTGTGGGTTGACTCTACTATATTTAATGAAATACAGCTAGAAGCGACTCACACCAACCTCATTCAAACTTACAAGTACAACATTATAAATCTGTAGCAGCCCAGCGTGTTTGACAGCAAACTGTCAGGAATTTAAAGTATTCCTGCCAAAAAGTAATCATATGACATGTCATGTCCGAATTTGTGCATCAAATTATGGAGAGTGGTATCATTAAGACTATCAATATGTATCTGTATGGATACGCAATTTCAGTATTTGTCAGGAATCAATAAAAATCAAAACGACACCCATCCTTACTGACGACTTACTTTCATTAACTGAAACTCATAGGAAAACAGGGGGAATAAATCAGTAAGGCTGTAAGTCCCCCGAAGTGGACACACATTTCTTCCTTAGTATCCAAAGTCTAATTATTGTTTGGCTCACGTCTCCTTGAAAAGAAAAGTACCTGAAAAGCCCTATCATTTAGTGTTTGCATACCGTCAGACATCCCATGAGGCTTTGCTCGAAAGGTCGCTGGAAGGCCCGGGGATCTCCACACCAGTCCAGCAGCTCTGTGGCCGCAGAGTGGAAGTTGGCCGGGTTCTGTAAGTGCTGTGAGCAAACACAAAGAGAGAGAAAGAAAGGCTGTTAGAAAAACAAAAAGGGATATAATGACCGTTTGGCTTTTTTCACAAAAGTTAAGTACGAATTGGAAAAACACTGAAACCGAATAGTTTTTGCAGCCTTGTTGCACGGCTCTCTCCCCTTTTTTCAAATTTGCCTGGATTTTAATGTCTGTGTGTTTCGGCGCAACCCTGTGAGGAACCTTGACTCCTTCCAATCGTACGCCCCCACTGAGAGGGCCCTCCTCCCGCTGCATTGTGGGAAGGAGGAGATCACACCCATATCAACAATGATGCCAGTGTTTCCTGTTAATCTCTCTTGGCAACAGCAAGCCCACTCCCTCCCCTCACCCCTGACGACCCACACGGCAACCAAAATGCTTTTCCCCTCCAATCCTCCACCTCTCTCTCTCTCTCTCTCTCTCTCTCTCTTTTCCCCCCTCATTCATTGCCTGTTTTCAGAATGTAACACAGAGAGAGGGAGGGAGAGAGAGAGTCGGCACCAGAAGTCCACTGGCTTGGCCGGGGGCCGTTCACAAAGAAAAACAACCTTGGTCCCTGGCAGAGCTAATGTGTGCAGACTCAATACGCGGCCGTTACTGCTGTGTTGTCTAATCTCTTTCAGTCTTCTGTCTGTCTGTCTCTCTCGCTTGTTCACTGAGGCCTGAAACAGTTGAGGCCTTTTCTTCCCCTCAGTGTGTGTGAAGGCTACTCATGCCGGCTGGATACAATAAGCGTTTTTCTTTTTTCTTTTTTTTTTTTAAATTGGGCTCCCCTTTTCTTCACAGCTCAGGAGGTTAATAGCTCTGAAATAGCGCGGGAGCTTGAAGCTTGGTTTCAGTCGTCAAAAGATTGAGCCCCACTTGAAAGGCATTTATTATTCTCATCTGGAGCTCAACGCGTTGTTTTGTGTTGTTTGGGTGCGTTCCTGCAGAGGGAGGTAGGGACTATTGTCTTTAGGGGGCAGCAGAGGTGAGGGTGTCTTTGAAAAAGGGGGGGGAGGGGGCGCTTTTTTTCAGCCAGTGTCTGACAAAAGGGCACTTGGGTTGCAAAAACAAGGCTCAAACATGTCAGTGGTGGTGGTGGTATACCCACCCGCCGGGAAAATCTCCCGAGATCCTCCAATGATATCATGAGCCCATAAAGAGAGAGAGGGGAAGACTTGAGTGACTCGTCTTTTTTGATGTGTAGATTAGCCGAGATAAGAGTTAGCTGCCGACTTTCACACGGGTTTTTTCGGAGAGCGTAAAAAGAGAAAGCAAGGGATGCTGTGTGAGAGGGAGGAGAGCCTGTTGGAGATGAGTGATATAAGCTGGCATTATTGCTGCTTGATGGGAGGGCGTATATCAGCCTCCAGCCCCAGAGGAGTCAGAACGGGGCACAGCAGGGCCTGTCTGTCTAGATCTGAACTCACAGCCTCTAACCGCCATACTACCGCTCGCCACCGACTCTCTCTCTCTCTCTCTCTCTGCCTGACAACCCCAAAGACTGTGTGTGTGTGAGGGGAGGACAGCAGAGTGAAATGGCTCAGCTGAGGGTTTTTTTTTTTTGGAGGATTGGGCCTGAGCTGTTTTTCTTCTTCTTGTTGCTTTAGGGTTGGATGAAGATGTGAACAGGGAGGTGTGTGTCTCAGTTTTAGACCTTGAGAACATTTTGGCTGTTTCTCACATCGGGACAGGCCTTTAAAAGGAGCTGTTTGAGGGTTTTTAAGGTTCAGTTATGAATTAGGGTTAGGTGAGGTTAGGTTAGGTGAGGTTAGTAAGTATAAAGGGTTTAGGTCATGAAATTTGTTTTGATGGTAAGAGTAAAAGGCTGGGGAATGGATTAAGTCAATGAGGGTCTTCACGAGTATAGCCGTCCAAACGTGTGTGTGTGTGTGTGTGTGTGTGTGTGTGTGTGTTGGGGGCAGCGATGGGGTTTTTTAGCAGACAAAGAGCCAGAGGTTTGACAGACTGTCCTCAGTGAGATGATAGACTAACCCCCCCCCCCCCCTCCCTCTCTTTTCCAGGCCAGTCAAGGATCAGTGTGTTCAGCGCCTACCTGACTGCATGACAAACAGCATAACACCTGGCCCTGTGCCAGCGGCTTTCCCCAAAACCATAACACCATGCTGGCAAGCTCAGAGCCTCACTGACTACCTCACTCGCTGCCTTTGAAGTGTGCTTTACTTACGAGTTCTACTGCAGCCAGTGCAGAGGAGTATATAAAACAAGCTACAATTAGTGCATTTCATCAAGCTCACTGTGTTAACTCAAGGCTATTTAGGGCTAATCAGTGCTGCTGACTGAGAAAATAATTGTAGAGGCTTTTGTGAGCAGTAGCAACAATTCTGGCAAGTTTTTACTCATTGGCTGACGTTTTAGCAATAAGGCTTTTGGCTAAGGATCTTGAATTTCTTCCCGAGATTCTGAGGTGAAGCACATCGCTATATCAAAAGTAGCACAAAGCCGAAGCAATATGAGCCTGTTTGGATGAAGAATTTGATATTGGGTGCTCCAGTGTTGAGTGCAATGGTGTGTGTGTGTGTGTGTTTGTGTGTGTGTGTGTGTGTGTGTGTGTGTGTGTGTGTGTGTGTGTGTGTGCGTTGAAAAAAAATATATCACCACTTAATCGTAAGCTCAAATGCCGATCATTCACCCATTCACTGTAAGGCATTGTGTCATATGGATGCTGCTGGGAGATAATAAGGATCACACACCCACCTAGCGTAAACAAATAATCCCACAGTGAGTGAGGTTTTTTTTGTAGCCTACTAATCACAGGCAGAGGCGGTGTTACAGCCCCAGGTTGTAGCAATATGTCTGACTGACTGACTGACTGACTGACTGACTGAGGAGAGTCTCCTGAAAGCTGGCAGTCAAGGAAGCATTTAAGCAAAACCACAACAAGGGCCCTAGCATACGTCAAGTGATAGGAACGTGATGTAAGGGAGCGCAGGAACAGGAGGAGGAGGAGGGAGGGGGGGATGAGAAGTGGAGTCTGTTGTGTTGCTTTGAAGTCTCTTCTTGTGTTCACTGCCAGATTTCCCTCCCTCTCTCTTTCTCCCTCTCCCTCTCTCTCTCATTTTCTCCCTCTCCCTCTCTCTCTCTCCCTCTCCCTCTCTCACTCTCTTTCTCTGACCCTGTGTGCAGTGTGCAACATGATCTGTGTGACTGGAGCAAATGGCCAGAAAAACTGATGCCCATATAAGGAGGCCGAGAGGGGGGAAAGGAGTACAGGAAAGGAGAGGAAAAAAATGCAGATTCTTGTGTCTTGAATCCTGAAATCTAGAATCCTATGTGTATGCATAGTACTACTGAGAGAAGTTAAAGGAGGCGTCTTTATACACACACACACACACACACACACACACACACACCTGTTTGATGCACAGCAGCCTGTCATTGGTCTGCTGGATGTGCCGGTCCATCGACGGTAACGTGTTCATCTTGATGTCTCTACCGGGACGCCATTAAAAGCTCTGAACTCTGTAAAAGAAAAGAGGAGAGGTACATCTGTTAGAACAAGTTTTTCTCAGGTCACCCGTGTGTGTGTGTGTGTGTGTGTGTGTGTGTGTGTGTGTAGCCTGCGAAGTTCAAACAGCATTTTTTTTTTTGGGCAGCTTCACAAAATTCTCCGACGGGGAAGCCAGCTTGTTTATGCACTGACTCATCCAAGGGCTTGATATACACCTCAAGAATGTTTGCTTTTTTCTTCTTGTGGCAAATGGTATGAAACTGAGATGTTCCACAGCAGCAGCAGCAGCAGCGGTAATAACAAACACAAAGCCAACCAGTGTGAAGGGAAACTTTATTGCTTTATGTCATACCAAAGGAAGAGAAATCTAGCTCTCGCTGCAACCGAGAAAAGACAGTGACTGTTATCTCTCTGAGAAAAGGACAATTTCAGCCCAAATGCCTCACCGCTCAAAACCACTGCAAAGAAATGTATTGAGGCTGGATTAATAGGTGCCTTGCTGCTTTTTGCCAGCGAGGCCCCAGTCCCTTTACCATCCCTTCTATGTTTATCTCCATCAGTGTGTTGGTCTGCCTCACATTCCTCCACACAAAAGGGCGAACTAAGGAACCACAGGTGGTGTGTGTGTGTGTGTGTGTGTGTGTGTGTGTGTGTGTGTGTGTGTGTGTGTGTGTGTGTGTGGGAGGGGGCCCTACAAAAGCTGCTCAGTACTGATAAAGGGTTCCCCCAAGATCCCCTGCTGTGACAAACAGAAGAGCGAGGGAAGGAATAGGATGGGAGTATAGTGCCGGGCTTATCTTAGAAAAGCTACTGCAAGTGCGATTGGTATACTCTTTTGAGACACATACACACACACACGCACACATACATACACACTAGACACAAGTAAACACAAAGGCTCGAATTCTTCACTTTGATTAGGTGTGAAAAGGTAAGACTTCAAAGGAGCACCTCGAGAATAAGAGTGTGTTACTAATCCACCGAGCTTTGAGCATTAGCCGAGTAGAATTACCTGGAGTGCGCTGCCTTGCACTAAGTCTTAAAACCTCAGCGGATACCATTGCCATGCATGAGTAAGGGGGAAAATTCTTGAGCTAAAATGTGGTCAAACGGTGGGTGGGAAAATGTCTCTTATCAGGTCACGTGGGCAATGTTGGTGACTGATTGTGAAAGTCCCTGCTAAAAAAAACAGCTCATGTTTTACAATTCTGCAGGGCATAACTTAAACAGCGCATAACGTGTCGTGAACATTTTTCAACTTTTGGGTGGCCTAATTTCTTGTGCTATGCTGCAGTGTCTCATAGTGTCCAGCAGATGTCTCCCTCCCCTGCCACTAACCAGCATGTCTACTTCACACACTACACCCAGAGCAAGTGGTCCAGTGAGGGCTCCTTTAAGCCTTGAC
Organism: Ammodytes marinus; assembly: GCF_949987685.1. NCBI lineage: Eukaryota > Metazoa > Chordata > Actinopteri > Uranoscopiformes > Ammodytidae > Ammodytes > Ammodytes marinus. The sequence continues at coordinate 7,134,128 of NC_137215.1, read as the reverse complement.
AAGTGCTACAAATCCCCTTCAGCGGCACAGGCAGCTCCACAGACCGCTAACAGGGCCACGCTCCAGCCCAGCGCTGGCCGTCTGACCTTGTGGCTATTGATTAACTGTTTTAACCGACCCCCCACTCCCCCATTCCTTCTGTCCCAACACACACACGCACGCACACACACACACACACACACACACACACACACACACACACACACACACACACACACACACACACACACACACACACACACACACACACACACACACACACACACACACACACACACACACACACACACACAAGACCAAAGGAAGGGAGGAGGAGGAGGAGGGTGGAGAATTCGGCCTCTTTTACCCAATGATACTGATTTTTCACATGCCCTGTGATGTGCTTACACAAGGTCCCACACACACACACACACACACACACACACACACACACACGTGCGCTTGTGTAGGGCGATACTTGTGAGGACATTCATTGACATAATACATTCCCTAGCCCCAAGCGCACTCTTGACCTAACCATCAAAACTAATTGCCTAACCCCAACCCTTAAACCTAATTCTAACCCGAACTTCAAAACCTAATCTTAGCCCTCACTGGACAAAATGTCCTGCCTTTTCAAGTGTCAAACTCACACACACACACACACACACACACACACACACACACACACACACACACACACACACACACCTTTTGTTAGTCAATGAAGAAACAAGTCCCTCAGGTTCGGAGTGGCAGTAATGCAACTGGCCGGCCGGGCTGTGTCGTAACTGAGATAAGAAGTCAATGCACCTAAATGACTGGCAGCCCACACGCTCTCATTCAGGGGGTGAAATGTGTTGCATAACAGATGATGCTTTGGTGGAAAACATGGCAGAAGCCCCCTCCCCTCCCCGCCCCCCCTTCCCTCCCCACCGGCCCCACATCCTCACAACTTCCTGTTTACTATCAAAATAAAAGAGTAATCTGTCAACTCATCACAAGCAAAGGAAACCAGCTGAATATTTTCACTGCAGAATGTTGACCTTTACTGCCTCTGCTCTACTCCACAGATTGACTGATTACTTAGAGCAGAAACATTTTACTTCTTTAGACATTTTGGTCTGCTGCAGTTGTTGTTTGAGCGTGCACACGTTAAGAACCAGCCCACTTAGGTCTTTATTGTCTACCGAACATCTTAATCAGCTCTCAGCCCTCAGTCAGCGCTGCTTATATACCAGAGGTGTAAAGCAAAAAGGATTACACATCCAATTATTCTGTGCATATTACCACCTCCCTCTCTTTAAAGAGCAGTGGGAGGATGCTGCGATGAATCAAGAGAAGAGAGTTAACACCGAACCACAAATGATGCTAACATCTGAGAAAAAAAGCTTCTGTTTCGTTCCCCCAGCAAAAACAAGCTGGGGGGGGGGGGGTGGAGTGTCGCAAGAACTAAGTGTTCAGAAAACAACAGCTTTGTAATGTGAAAAGCAGTGGAGTGTGGCAGGGAAGAGGGGCAAGAAGAGCCAGGCTGGGTGGGGAAAAGAGAAGGAGAGAAAGCAAAAGAGAGAGTGTTGAAATTATCTTTATATTATCAGCAGAGCACACACACACACACACACACACACACACACACACACACACACACACACACACACACACACACACACACACACACACACACACACACACACACACACACACACACACACACACACACACACACACACACACACACACACACACACACACACACACACACACACACACACACACACACACACACACACACACACACACACACACACACACAGTGTATGATCACTTATAGCATGAGTGATTTCTCATTTCAGACAAATGAGTCGACTACCACCTTTGCCAAGTGCAGCTCTTGCCTTGTGAATGTGATGAGTCGATGGGGGTTGCGCAGAAGCAGTTACACATCATACTCTCTATATACTCTCTATATCTCTCTTTGTGTTGTCTAGCAGTGCATTATGGGAAGGGAAATAGGGATGGAATTTGTGTAAAACGTTTCAATATATGCATATTATCATATTATCACCTGATTTATTTTCCCCACAACAGATTATATATAATAAACAGGACAATGTATTGTATGCAAAAATCCCAAATGAAATCAACAAATATTCAATTGAATTTGAATCAGTTCAGCATACTTAATCTTTCCTTTAATGGGTAACTTGATAATGCAAAACGGGGTTGAAATACTCAAGGGTGGCCAATCTAAATGTAAAGCTAGTCAACAATATTCAACACCACGAAGGTACATTATGGCAGAAAGTGTCCTAAGTGCATCTATCAAACCATACGCAGGGTGAACAGCTGCAACTGTCTTAACGGCTTCTGGAGTGAAACCAAACATCCTTCTTTTTGATTTTCATACAGGAAATCTCAAAGCCACACTTGATAGCATCAGCTTAAAGTAGCTGAGGTTATCAAGTAAATGAAAAGGTTAATACACAAGAAAAATATCTCAAAAACGTCAATAACTTATGTCAGTGGTTTTTAGATGAATACAATGATATGACACAGTGCCATCAGAATATGATCCTGCTTAGAGTTGATAAACAGCAATCAAATAATCAAGTCCTGTGGTCACATCATGAACGCTTTGACTCTCCGGGCTCACACACACACTGCACCGTTTCTCTTAAAATAGTCCGCTACATTTCTGAAGTTACGTTGTTGCGGTTTGAATGGCTTTCACAGGCCCCAGTGGGAAGAATTCTGTCCAATTTAAAAAAGAAAATCCCATTTAGTTGAGTAATTATGGGGTTTGCAATTGCAGTATTATGGAAAATAACATATTCAGTGTTGTTTTAATGCTGTTTCCTTTGATGCCTACTAGTCTGTCTTGCGTGTAAAGTGTATTTTGGACAGAGCTCAAAATTATAATAGAAAAAAAAATAAAAAAGGAGCAACCGGTTGCCAGATCATAATTATTATTCAGCAAAGGAGAGCCTAACTATATCACTCCTGTTCTGTGAACACAATGGGGGATCTCCTCTTCCTCCTCCTCTTCAGTTATATATATGTCCTGTGCTTTTCTTCCCCTCCATTCTTCTGTGTGCTTTATGCTGGCCCTTTTTCTATAGCCCTCAGACATCATTAGAGCCACCCAGCGTGCGACTCTCCTTTCCACCACCTTCCATTTTCCGTTCTATCATTTTCCTCATATCTCAACCCTGCTGCCACTCTCCTTCTCTCCCTCCCTCCCTCCCTCTCCCTCTCTCTCTCCTTCCTGGGGCCCCGTGCGGGAGCTGCCATAACAGGAGGTGGAATGGATTCATTTGCTCTAATGTGGTTTGGGCTGCAGCGTGGCACGGCACAGAGTAACACTTTCCCCCGGTGCACACACACACACACACACACACACACACACACACACACACACACACACACACACAGTGTCCTCTCCCTTTCTCTCTCACTCTCTTTTCTCTTTCTCTCTGTCTGTAGTTCATGTGTTTTCAAACAGGCCAATCAACACCACTCAGCTGTGCTGGCCTCTCTCTCTCTCAATCTCTCTACCTCCCACAATCTCTGCTCTCAGGGTGTCTGTAAAAAGCCACCAGCCCTCTGTGCTACACACACAACACGCAGGGTCAAAAACACACACACACACACACACACACACTCTATTACTTCTAGTGGGAAACTCTCAGCCATATAGCCAGACAGTCCCTTTTTACTCTCGCTGGCTTTCCACCCCCCCAATCCACTCCACTCTGTCCTCATCTATCATTTCTTAATGTATTTATTTATTTATTCTTTACAAGTGTGTGTCCTCATATCTTTTTTTTTTGCTTAATCCACTCCTCCACTAATCTCTCCCCCTCTCTTCCTTGTCCGCTCACCACAAAACTAAACTGTTGCTGATATGGCTCCCTGGGGCCCTTTAATAAAACTCAACCCTCTCTGACCACCAAACTATATAGAGGGAAAAAATACAATTTAAAATGACTTGTCCCCGGGGTGGAAAAAACAAACTCCAAATGTCGCTGTTTGTTTACCTTCTGCTTTAATGTGACAACCACAGGAGCAGCGGGCAGCTATGTGACACCCAACACGGCAATGCAAACAGCTGTGATGTGGGGATACGTGAGCCGCCCTGTTGCCGTCTATAAATATGGAGCCTCCGTCGAAGGAGCATTGCAGCTATGCGTCACCAGATACCCCCGGGAGCAGCCGATTATTTTACCACTCAATGTGTGAGATCAAAAAAGGTGCGCCGTGTACCGAGACGAGAGGCACACTCCTTTTAGCGTCAAAGTACATTTGAGGGGTTCAGCGAGGGGGATTGGCAGCCATGTAAGATTTCTATGTTTGGAACTGAATACGTTGATGTACGGCAGCGATATTTCAAGGGGTTGGATGATTGATGCCTTTAAAAAGAGATTTAGACCTAAGCTGCCTATGCACACACAATATATCAAGACTGGATCTAATGATTATTTTCACCATCAATTAATCCTCCGGTATAAGTTTAGCTTTTTAATTGATTTATTGTTTAGTCTGTAACATGTCTAGTTTTAGGCCATGTCTTCAAAGTTGCTTGTTTTGTACAATGGTCGAAAAGTCCCATGATTTTTATTTGACAGTGATACAAATAAGAAAAACAACAACAAACTGCACATGAGAATTGATTGTGAAACTAGCAGCTAGGCTTGGGTCGGTGTCTGGTTTTACCTGATGTGGTGTACTGGCTGAAACCGGTGTCATTTTATGCAAATCAGCTAAACTGGTATGTGTCATTATGTGACATCCTGGTGAATTGAAAGCAGCAACATGTAGCGACACCCAACGATGCACATTAATCGAACTCGTGTTGCAATAACAATAAGCAACAAGTAGGCTATCAAGTAACAAGCAACCAGTTTGGAAACGTTTAGTCCGGCCCAGCTCTACTAGCAAGTAACTGCATCTTAAACTTGATTCATGACTCCAAAGTAATTTATAATCAAAACAGCTTTTGATGAGATCGCTGTCTTTAAAAGTATAGTATATTAATATCAGGAAGTGGTGGGGACCAGAAACTGACTGATTAGTGTCTAAACAGTTGACTAAAAATAAATGCTATGAATGTTACTCCATGTCTGCTGGATTTCTAATTAAACAACTGTTAGGCAACATGTTTTCCATATCCACTTAGAATGTGATAATATGTCAAACCGACAAAGTGGCCAAAAAGTAAAATTTTTTCAGGTTGAGTCCTGCCAGGAAACTCCCTCAGAGCTGTTTGTCAGACGGTTGGAACATTGAATTCCAAGAAAAATCTGAAAATGTTTTGAAATGCCTGTAAATTGTGTGTGTGTGTGTTTGTGTGTGTGTGTGGGCCCACATTGGTGCACGCGCCCATGTTTTTGTTTTTATTGTTCTCGAGTGTATTAATAGAGGGGGGGGCCATCTATCTCACGGTGAGACACATACGAAATCGGGTCATCTGTGAGCAGAACGGAGCCTGAGCCTCACATGATGAATGAATGAACTCCTTATTCCATAGAATGTTCCAGTTGCCGAGGACTATAAATACCAGCTGGGAAAGATTGTATGTCCTGGCTGCCACATACGCTTTTCCACTGTCACGAAAGGCAAGATTCTATCACTGGTGATGCACGAGGGTCCAAGCAAGTGTGTGTGAGCTTGTGTGTGCGTGTGTGTGTGTGTGTGTGTGTGTGTGTGTGTGTGTGGACGGGGGGGGGGGTCGCAAGGCCTATGTGTGTAGCTTTCTATCACCAGGCCATCATAGGACTGTCTGAAATACAGCCCTTTCAGTGAAAGAGTTCATAAATCTCATACGCTGTATTAAGTGGAATAACAGCAGTCTAGTACATTTTAAAAGGGGGATATAGACGGAGAACTGACAGTGTGTTTCTGAGAAGAGAGGAGAGGAGGGGTTGATTGACAGTGCAGTCTGAAAGGCTTGTGTAAAGCTAACCGTATGGGCCTGGCTCCAGCAGTGCTGTGAGCTCACACACCGCCCCCTGTGACTGCTCAACGGGTAAACTGACAAATACCACGTCCTTAGGTTTCCTGCAGCACCGGGCAAACTGCTGACCCAAATGCAATTAAACATCATCCAGTGTGGGGGTGAGTGAGTGTATAACACATTGACGTACCGTAGCATATATGAGCGCACATGTGATAGTCTTATGCGAGGACTGGAGAGAGAGTGATGAAGTGTGTTGTTCAGGAAAGAGAAACCCAGAGACAGGGGCACGAGAGGGAGACTTACAAAGAGTGAGTGCGATTCAATCTGCTCAGTAAGCCATGAAATGGTATTGGTGTCATTAGGGAGAGCAAAAAAATATATCTGTGCCTGTCTCTCTGGCCCTGCGCTCCCCTAGTCTTTGACACTCCAAAAGCACAATCCTTATTAAAAAAAATAAAAAGCAGCCCAGGCTTTCTGCACTCTAACAAAACCTCCTCAATGCAGCAGCTCCTGCGAGAAAAAAAATCTTAATTTTTCCCTGTGATCTTTTATGAGACAAATCCAATACACCATCTCTATTTTTAAGCATTACAAAACATACTGAAATAAGTATGAAATAAAAGTACTGCCAGAGCATTGAAAGACTTTCAACAAATGAGGCTATTTTGAAGAGCTTTTTTACGTGCAGAAGTGGACAAGAAAACCAAAATCATGTCCTTGCTCATTTAATTACCACAAAATTGATCACCAGCAGCACACATCGCTGAGTAAATTCAATGGTGGACGGGGACAAAGACAGTGGATGGTTCAATCTAAGAATTGGGTACACCGTTTAAAGCCTCCAAAATACACAATAAAAACGGGCAATTTAACAGAAATTCGGGCAATTAAATGTCAATTAAGCTCAACTCCAACTGGCCTCATTAGATCACGGATTGATTTGTTCTCTCTCTCGGAGGTTGGCTGTATTCTAAACTGCAAGCATTCGACTTGGTTCAACAATGCAAGAAGATTGTGTGATGGTGAACCGAAATAATATCCAAATGTAAGCTAGTCAACTGCTCAAAAATCCTTATAACTGACCAAATAACTTATCATTCAATTTTTTAAATGAATTTTTTCAATGGGTTCTCTGTTGTATGTTCTTGTGTCAATAGAGCAGTCTTATTGAGTATGCCCTGCCTACAGTAGAGCGCCCCCTTGAGTTGGTACATAGTAAGGGTACTAGAACAAGACAGATGTTTGCTAGTAGCCTACATGCACCACCATCTCTGGTAAGAGAACACAGTCTGTGTGACCAGCCAAGCAACAAATACAAACAAATCCCATTTTCAAGCTTTGCACTCTGAAATCCTTTCATGGTAGATCTTCTTACTGAAACGGATAAATAACCTCAGAGACAGCGAGACCTCCCTACACGGTATAGAGGGGGAGAATGATGCACTCATTCATTTCTGCTCTGTGTGTGTGTGTGTGTGTGTGTGTGTGTGTGTGTGTGTGTGTGTGTGTGTGTGTGTGTGTGTGTGTGTGTGTGTGTGTGTGTGTGTGTGTGTGTGTAGGGGGTGGTTGCAAAGAACACAAAACATCTGCTTGCTGTGAAAATGAAACAGCCTAATGGTGTACACAGAGAACCAGTTTCATTCACTGAGGGGGAAAAACCACACAGGTACTATTTGGCACAGTGAGCGTCAAAAAACAGTGTTGAAAGGCTAATGTGCTCCACTGCCGCTTTCACAAAACACTCTTTTAGTGCTACAAAGCACTCCACTAAAGTGTGTGTGTGTGTGTGTGTGTGTGTGTGTGTGTGTGTGTGTGTGTGTGTGTGTGTGTGTGTGTGTGTGTGTGTGTGTGTGTGTGTGTGTGTGTGTGTGTGTGTGTGTGTTTATTTGGGATGTCAAGCATCGTTACCCAAACGTCCATCCTATCAGCTTATCTTCACGCATGCATGTGTGCGCAACATGTCGAAAATGATGTTTGACGTAGCAGACAGACAGACAGACAGACAGACAGACAGACAGACAGACAGACAGACAGACAGACAGACAGACAGACAGACAGACAGACAGACAGACAGACACAGAATCCCATCTTCAAGCCTCAAGAGACTTTAAATGTGTATATTTGTGCTCCGTTAAGCTTTTCGCTCTCAAACGTTACTACTTACTACTATGGCTACTGCTTTGTGAGATTTTGAGTTGTGTAGATTATGGGAGTGCAGGAAGACGAGACAGACAAATAGATGGAAAGAGAGAAAAACGCTCATACGACATATTACATGTGGTGGGGAGGCAGGGAGCGATAGCAGAGCAGGAGAGAGAGAGAGGGACAGAGAGAGAGAGAGAGACAGAGAGACAGAGAGCAGGAGAGAGAGAGATGGCGAGAGAGAGGTCATCCCTGGGTAATTTGTTTTGGTCCACTCAGAGCGCAGACACACAGGGAGCAGGTAAACCAATTACAGTGTGACATGAATCACTAAGACCTACAGACAGCCACAGCCACACAGCAGCTGGCCCGGCCAGAGCAAAGCCAAACAGCAGATCCAGAGCGCTCCGTCTCTTCCCCTAAATGCTGGTCAATCACAACAAGCCCAAAGACGCTCCCTCCCTCCCTTCCTCCCTCCTCCTTTCTCCTATGGCCATGATTGCACATCTGGAGGGAACTGATGAGAGAGAGAAGAAAGAAAAAAAACATAATTTCCCCTAAGGTTTCAGGCAGCGCTGAGAAATCCTTTGAATGTCGATGCGTCTTTTTAACGTTTATCGTCAATGGATATGGATGTTTTTCTACTGGAGGAAAACCACTACACCGGGGCTGCTGGGAAACGTGGTTCGGCCCCAAAAGCAATCACATTAAAGGTGCACTATGTAACTTTGGGTGTTTCAGAGAGTTGAACATTTGAATGGGTATATTCTCATCACTGAATAAACAAACTTTTCTCGCTGGAAAATTGGAGCCCGGGAACAATGTTTGAAGTTAGAAAGCTAACAACTGTTGCACTGATTGTTGTTTACAGCGGCAGAGCCCACAGTTTTGCTTACAAACATGTTCTAGTCTTACATTTGGTTGCAGGTGCTTCAAAATATGTTTAAGTTTTGATTTATGATGATAGAATTATTCAATACTAAGAAATACATGTAGAGAAAACATGTTATGTACATTAACCGCAGGCTCTGCAAATGTAAATAAATCTCCCTCCCCTTCATCTGCGATACATCGAAACAACATCTGACAGGATGTGTTTGGGTTCTCCTGACCACAAACGGTAACGATAATGATTTGCGTCCTTTGCATGGGCACCAAGGTTGGATGTCAGATTCCAATGGATGTCAGAGCCGCGGTAAACACTCCAGGGGGAGGTTAGAAGTACTTTGCATGACAAAAGATTTAAGCAATTACTTTAATTTCCCTTAATCGCCTGATGGCTGTCAAAACGATGTGGTGTCAGGGCCTCTGTCACACTAAAGCCACTGGCCGATATAACGGAGAAACCAGGGAACCACAAGTAAATAAACAATCATTTAGGTCTCCTTTCTCTATGACAACACAGCCCCTAATCCTCTAGTTGATGCTAAACTGACAGGAGCGTCGAGAAAATCCACCCCGGCGAAGACAATGGGAAGAAAATGAAGTTGACAAGGGAAGAGGGGTCGCACTGGATTAGATATCACACTTGGCACTTCAGGTTTTTATTTGATGTGGCCTCGGTTCACGTTGTAGATTCAGGAGGGGTAAATATTTGATGAAGGGCGTTATGGTGTGTTGCTGCTGCCAGGGGCTGTTCTGTTCTAAGGGAGCAACTAATAAAGACAGAGGCAGGCGGCTTGTCCATCAGCCACTGGCTGGAGTCTTCCAGTGGAGCGCCCATCGCCTGGTGTCTACCAAAAGCACCTGGTCTCCTCCTAATGTTATAATAGTTTAACTTTTTTTGTTTTTTAAGCTTTTTGGCTCACTCTCTCCGGCTCAAGAATAGGTGACAGAAACCGTTCCTGTAACTGAGCGTGCCTTTTTGATATAGAAATGGACAAAGATACAGGTTAGCTTAGCTCAAACTGGGACCTGTGTATTAACAAAGTTATGTTGCATTGCCCGTGATGGTAAAAAATAATTAAGTTAGCTCTTATCTTGACTTGTACATATGCACTCATGCATTAATTTAGCACATACACACACCAGTTGGGCTGGCACTGAGACGCAGCTGGAAGAGTTTTCCTAAGAGGTTAAATTTGCCATCCTTGCTGCTGCCCCTTGAAACTAATAAGGGCCTCTGAACTGCTCTCAGAGAGCCACTAACTGGCCATTTGCACCGTCAGTGGAAAAGGCACTCCCCTGCTTCCTCACACTAACCCTTCACTCTCTTTTCTTAACCCCCCCTCGGTCTTCTCTCTCCATCACACACACACACACACACACACACACACACACACACACACACACACACACACACACACACACACACACACACACACACACACACACACACACACACACACACACACACACACACACACACACACACACACACACACACACACACACACACACACACACACACACACACACACACACACACACACACACACACACACACACACACAGCTCTCTTTCCCCTCTCTGTGAATGTCTCTTTTACTTTGCGGTTTGGCCTTTTGTCCACAAGCAAAACAGACAATAAAACCAGAGCGTTTTAAAAAATTTGGCCAAAGTGGAGATTTTTGGTAACTCAGTTTTTCTGTGTTTGCATGGACAGGGAACCCCAGAGGTTTTGAGAAACGCTGCCGTCATGACCTCAATTTTGCACATGCTCATTGATGTTGTACATCTACTGAGCCTGCGCCAACCTCATTCAAGAAAACACTCAATGTGCACACCCACAATCTTCTTCTATGGTGTTTGACGTGGCACATCATCGCCCCCTAATGGCCTGGCATGATCACGTCAGCGTTTTTAAATTGTTTGTTTTTTTTGCGTTGCAGTGTGTACGGAGATTCAAAAACACCGTCCTGTGTACAGGAATTTTTCTGCAAATGGAGGGGTGTAAAACGTGTTTTTTAAATGATCTGTGTATGTGTGGCCATGGCCTAATTCACCCCATCATTTCTTATTTTTCTTGCCTCCATCGCTATTGTCTTCCTTCCATCTCCCCCCTCTCTCCTCTCATTCCACCAGCCTCCCCCCCTCCTGGCTCCTTGTTCCCTCCCACCTCCTCTTTTCTTTCTTTCTCTCCCCCTCTCTCTCTCTCTCTCTCTCTCTCTCTCCATTCCTCTGGCCCTAAAACCAGCCCCTCGGCCGCCCGCTCCGCGCTCACTCAGATGGCTGTTACCATGACAACCCCGTTCTTTCAGCTCTTGCAAAATAATGAAGACAATGTGTTTTCCATTTAGATGAGTTTTTCTGGCGCAGCGGGGAGATATGGAGTGTCCATCTTGCCTCCTCTTTCACTGCGGAAGGAAATGTAATAAAAAAGAAAAGGGTTCTAACCTCTTTCTCTCTCTCTCTCTGGCACTCCAACACACACACACACACACACACACAGGGTTAGGGTGCCGTGTAAGCCAGCTGGGTGGTAAAGTGAGTTCAGTGTTTTAACCACAGCGGCTAGAATAGCAGCAAAAGGTGATGTCTAGCTGGAGTTACTACACGGCAAATGTTCACTTCACATCTGGCTTGTCATCTCAAAGTAAAATAAACTGCATGACAGGTAGAGATAAGACTTTGTTGCTAAAAAAAAAACAACCGCAATAAAATAACAGTGGCAAACACGTCTGCGATAGATAACAGATTTCCTGCACGCTGTTGTCAAAAAAAAAAAAAAAAAAAAAAAAAGATCTCCGACAATGATAAACTGTCAACATTAGAAGTCTTATTTTTTTTTTTTTGGGGGGGTAGACTTCATCGATGGTACAGCATAATCCTCCAGTGCCGAAATGAATGCCATGACAACTAAAATGAATGGAAAAGAGCTTGTTTTCTCCCTCTCGCTGGTGCGGATTTATTAACTCGAACAGCACACGACACGAGGGGAGCTGCTAGCCAACCACTTGTTACCGTCTGAAAAGTAACATTTACACTGCTCTGACTGAGAGGTAATACAGTTGCAACACCCTGGCATTTTTTTTAACCCAAGGGTACAACGTAAACAACTAGCAAACCCTATCTTAGCAATTCATTTCTTATGACGGCAGTGTTGCTATAAAAATCGATGTCTAAGTTAAAGGTAAAATATTGATCAAATGGAGAGTTAGGGTGTCTTGTTCAAATTCACTTTTAGGACTTTGCACAGCCTTAAAAAACAACATGTCTACATTGAAAAAGTGAAGGCAGCTGATCTGCATAGGTCACAATTTGGCAATATATACAGTAGACAGAGAGACATATGAGAGAACTGAGAGAGAGAGAGAGAGAGAGAGAGAGAGAGAGAGAGAGAGAGAGAGAGAGAGAGAGAGAGAGAGGGAGAGAGAGAGGGAGCAGTATAATATGTGTATGTCTGCGTGTTTACAGTGGAAATAGTGAGTCTGGGACATTTTCTTTGGGTCTCTTTTCCAGTGTTTATGGAGAGCGGTGAGGAACAACACTTCCTGAGAGGAAAGCCAGCTTTCCGAGCCCAAACCCTGCAGACGGGGAACGCTCTGTCTCCAATTTTCTGTTTTCCACCCAGTGCCGCGTAAACACCAGCGCAGAAAAACTGGTATGCGACTATGTGTGTGTGTGTGTGTGTGCATGTGCTTGGGTGTGTTTTGAGATGTTACACACACATGTGTGTGTGTGTGCATGTGCTTGGGTGTGTTTTGAGATGTTACACACACAGGCACGCACACACAGGCACGCACACACACGCACGCACACACACAAAACACAAGGTTTGGCCGGGAGACTGATGACAGACAAATGAGCCAAAACATCTCAGAATGCAGTGCTCCCACCATTTCCCGGCTATAATAGACATGTCTAATGAAGAAGCTACTACAAGTACATGACATGAGGAGGGTCAAACTTAATCTAAAACCCACTCCACTGACCTCTTCCCACTACTCTCACTCTCTCTCTCTCTAGTTCTCTCTCCCTGGAAAGCTAGTAGAGATACTCTCTCCCACTCTCTTTCTAACTGCCTCTGTCCCTGCCTGCTGCCCTCCTGCTCATTCTTAATTACATCCAGATCACACTATTAATGAAGCCGGTCTGATTTTTAATAACACCTTAAGGGAGAGAAGGAGGGCTTTCCTGAGCCAGTGAACATCTCAAATCAAATCAAATCTGGCTCCTTGCCTGGACAGGTCTCGGCAGCAGAGGAAAAATGACACGCCGAAGCAAAGTAAGGCTAATGATTATTTTCACTGACGGTTAATTTGCAGTTAGCTCCACTGATTTAACATTGTAAGACTCTTGGCTGCCAGGTTTTTTAAGAGAATTGAAGCAGCCAATTCCTAGAAACAGTCTCTGTTATTCCACACAATGGTTTCAGTCGCGGCTTATTGTACAATAGCAGTGGGCCACAGAGCCTTGAGGAAGATTTTTGTCATTTTTGATCATTTTTGACTTGAGTGAAATCACTTGAGGCCCGATTGATCAGGTTTTGCACACTCCCTCTGGACCACGTTAAGCAGCAGGTGTCCCCGTGGATCAGTCTGTGAACAGACGTTGATATGGAAAACAGGTGGAGATCCCCTTTGATTGACTTAATTGTTTAATCAGGGAAATGTCACCAAACAATGAAAGATGCCAAAAATCTTCAAATACTATACACAGCTGGCTGCTGTTTGAAGTGCAGGTAGGCAGACACACACACACACACACACACACACACACACACACGCACACACACACACACACAGAGAGAGAGAGAGAGAGACACACACACACACACACACACCATGTGTGCTGATCTATACGTCTAAACAAACCTAATCATCAGCTACAGAAACACCATAATAACCCCTTTATTTTTCTTGCTCTGTTTACTTGCCTGCTGAGGTAAAAAACTAGCAGCGTTTGATCCTCAAAGGGTACAGCGCCGGCAGCGATGCCCATACAAGCATGTGTACAAATACAAGGTGGTGGTGGGGGGGTTCTACATTATATAACGCCATATGTATGAAGTGATGGAAGAAGCCTTTTGATGAGCAGGTTGGCCGTATGGAGGCTTTAAAGTGCTCCAGTGAGTGATGCAGTTGCTTCCCACACGCATCCATATTTGATGTTCAGCATGTGGCGGGGAAACAGCCTCTGTGCTCCAGGCGCTCTGATCTTCTGAAGACACTCCTGTCAAAAAGCATGATGGCACAATGTGTTCTCTAACAGGCTCATCTATATGTTTACGACCGTGTGTGTGTGTGTGTGTGTGTGTGTGTGTGTGTCTGCCCGCCACGAGGTGTGTGTTTTTGTCTGCGTGTGTGTATACTCAAATGTCTGCTTCTCTTTAATACCATTGTCCACTGCCACCTGCAGAGCAATGCAGCATTAGCAGCCTTCTCCTCTCCAAACACACACACACACACACAAATCCCCACAGATCAAAACACTGCACTCCATCAAATCCAGTTGAAAAGCCTGTTTACTGATGAGGATGAAGACAACAGACGGCTGGACTGAGAGATGGAGAGAGAGAGAGAGGGAGAGAGAGAGAGAGAGAGAGAAAGAGAGGAGGAGAAAGGGAGAGGTGAGGGGTGACAGTCGGGGAGTGGCCAACTGCAGGGGCTTTCACAAACAGCCATTGTAAAAGGAGCAAGGTGGGATAATTGGTCTCCTAAGCTCAATGCGCAGCATGCATTTTTAATGAGCCCACACTGTTGCTCACTTAATATATAGGCAAGAGATTGCAGATAAGGAAGAATAGCAGTGAAATGCGGATGGTAATAGAGTTGGGTGAGCTCAGGGACAGACTGAGATGATTAATTATTACTCTGCTTTGGCTTCTGTTGTTAATATGTGCTGTAGTCTATTCTGTTGCATAATTGTTGCATAAGTGTCTTATCGTGCCAGAAAGACTTGTGTAATTTGAGCGATTGTTACACTTGCCGATTTGTGTGCAAATCTGAAGTACATGAATTACAGCTACATAATGTTCTCCGTTTATGCCTCTGCGTTGTGTTGTGTTGTGTTTGTGCCATTCCATGATTCACTGTGTATCATGTAGGGCTGGGCGGCAATTCAAATGTCAACCAAATGAGTTGTTGCTTTAGGATTTAGGTTTTTGTTTTGCACATAGGAGTGTGGATTCACATACAGTACAGTCGATTGCTTTGAACAGCAGTGTGATTATTTAATATGTGATGTTACAAGTAGATACATTTGCCCTGATATGCTGTATACCAATAATGGAAAAGTAACATTATAAATACCTTGATATAAAATTATCATTAATTTAATTAAAATGTCAGAAAATACAGAAAAATTCAAGTTCCCGGAGTCCAAGGTAACAGGTACATTGCTTGTTTTGTCTGACCAACACATCCTCAAGATATCCAAAAGAAAAGCTGTTATATCAAAGACACTATCAAGATTACTGCAGATCCATTCATTAAATAATAGAATTAACTCTCTATAGTCACAACAAAAACAGGGATGTACACTCCTAGTCCTATCCAAACTCACTGCCAGTAAGCCGCTAACTCAGAGAGGCCAGCCAGTCGCTGTAGGGGAATTGTACAGTGAGTGAATAAAACCCACACACACACACACACACACACACCAGCTCGAGCCAAGACTTCTGACCCGTCAAAGCACCTCGTAATGTTCTAACTGACCTCAGAGCAGCTAAAGAGAGCAAGCCGTTTACACATTACAGCAGTCTCAGACGGGCATTAAAAGGAGCTGTGTCGACCACTAAGTTAAGAAGCTGGTGGCAGGGGGGGTAGAGGGGAGTGGTGGGGGGGTTAGAAGTACCTGAGTTTAAGTGAATTAAGAAAAGTAAGTCGCGCTTAGCCCCGGCATGAGTCCATCTCTCTCCTTGTTGGAGGGCACAGTGCCTGGGCTGCCACCTCGTAATAGCATTAAACACCTCTCCTAAAGTCATGTTTGGGAGCGAGAACACTGCAACCACAAAGGCTACCAACCAAAGGGCTACTTACAATGGAGTAGTGCACTTGGATTTAGGACAAAACAGTGGTTAGGATTAAATGAGGGGGGGTCGGGGGGGATTAAAGGTGTAGTCGGTGATTCTGGAGAATTCTTTTTTGTCAAATTCGCCCGTTGTCAAAATCAGTGACCGATGTCCGTACTGTGTGTGCACTGGGGGGAAAAGGTGCAGTTTTAATACACAGCCTAGGCTCTGTAAACTGGCATGTCAAATGTTTTTAGCATTCACAAAATATGGACAGGTAGCAGATCCTGAGGAGATATTCACTGATTTTTTCAAAAAAAGTGACAACAAGCATATTTCAGAAGAATGGCTGACTCCACCTTTAAAGAGGGGAGAAAGGAGGGAAAAACAGAGGACAGGAGGCAGAGAGGAGCGGTGGCAGGCGGAGGGAGGTTGATTAATGATGGGTCGTTTTTTGCCTCTCCCCCAACACACACACACACACACACACACACACACACACACACACACACACACACACACACACACACACACACACACACACACACACACACACACACACACACACACACACACACACACACACACACACACACACACACACACACACACACACACACACACACACACACACACACACACACACACACACACACACACACACACACACCTATAGTATTTCCTTCTGGGACCCCACAGACCTCCTCCAGCATCCTGCTCCCTAGCCCTCCGTGAGATCTCCAGTCTGGGTCCATCCATCAACCCTCCACAGCCACAACACAAGAAGAGCCACTCTCCCCTCTGCAGTAACCTTAGCTCAGCCTGTTAACACAGCACCTGTCTGCTCTACACTGTCTGCTCTCAACAGGGGCCACAACAAACGAGTACTTTCATATTATACAGTTGAGTGCATAACATGGCATTAAATAGTACACAGTGTACACACAGTGATACCTGAACATAGCTTGTTATGATCAACCACAAGTAAACTAACCAAAAATAACTTAGGAACTTAGGAGAATAAGTGATATAATTTAAAATGATTGATATAGTGCTGACACAAGTCTCTATACTTCTTTCTTTTTATACCTTACTTCTAATATATTTATAGAATTTATATATTTTTTATACATTTATTTTTACATTTTGTAGCATAAGCTTTTTCTCGAAAATGTAAAACGTTTTCTAAACACAAGCAACCGTACAAGAACTTTGCCAACATTATTGTATTGTGATTTAATAACCAGCCCTCCGTTTACATCTGAAGCTACAGCAATAATTGGCCCCATACTCTTTAGAAATGAAAACAATTAATACTACAACAAAACTCTTGAATGATTTTCTGTCACTCAGCCAAACGATTAATGAACTGTAGTCCTCTCTGCACTTAGCTCCAGCATTAATTCAATGTGTTGTCTTTTGACTACAGCCAAAGCCTCATACATAGTCCTAAAGCTTTCTCTGGAGTCAGTTCACAGTGGGGGTTGACAGGACCGAGCCTCTGTCCATATGTCAGTACACTACACATCACTGTGTTTATACCGTACTCTGTCAGGGTGGCCAAACATGGGGGATGTAGTCATCAGGCCAGGGCCGTTCCCTTTGATGTGAGTACAAAAGCTGCCTAAAACGGATGTGAGCTAGCCCCCCCACCCCCCCCCCCCCCCCCCCAGTACCAGTCACACACACACACACACACACACACACACACACACACACACACACACACACACACAGAAAGTGAGAGAGCTGAGCATAAGCATCTGGATCACACAAATGAATTCCATTTTCCGACGGCAGGCAGACGGACTGCCGCTAATCTGCCACCTCCCACTCCCTCCGCCCACCACCACCTCTAATCTCTGACAGAGAGACAGACAGACAGACAGACAGCGAGAAATAAAGAGTTTATAGGGGCATGAAGAGATCATCCATTCCAGGTACACTTACGTAATGGTGAAAATAGGCTTGATCTTATCCCTGATTCTGCGTGCCCTGAAAATGGCCGCCCACCACAGTCCTACATATAGCACTTGTTGGCCACTTTGCTAATGCTACTCAATAGGGCTGAGAATCTTTTGGAATCCCATGATTCGATTCCATTCTGATTCCTCGTGTCACGATTCGATTCAAAATTGATTTCTCGATTCAAGAGGATTTCAGGATCTACTCCAGTCCACTGTGTGATAAGAGGCGTTGTGGCAGATTATGGCATGAAAGCAAATTAAAGTCAATGTCTTATTTATCTATATTGAAGTCTATTCTAATGTGAAGCTTGTGATGCATGGGATTTTAAGGTAAGTAAACATTACTGGCGGCAGCAAAATACATATTAAAACAAATCTAATTTTGAAATTTAAAAAAATTAAGAATCGATTTAAAATTGCAGGAGATAGGAATTGCACTATTTACTCAACACAATGCTAGACGGATGATGTTCCATTCACACTTTCAGCTGCCTTGTTTGAGTTGCTGTCACAGCAGAGTGTGTGTAGTGGAAGGAATAATAAACTTTGCAGCCCGGTGCAAGCTGTAGTAGTGTAGGTCTCACCCGAAGCCTTGTTAGTTGAGAGAAGATTCAGCTGCAAACACGCACACAAGAGCCATATTTCTTCCAATTAGGAGTAACTGACTTGTAATTTAGCCCGATCTCCCCCTGGGTTTAGTCTGTGACCCCTCTCACCGTATAGTGTAAGGAGGCGAGTGGACATGAAGATGAGGTGCCTGAGTGTGTGTCTTTACGCGCCGTGCCTACAATGTGTGCTTTGTATTCATTGCAGATAACAGGAGAGGCCATTGGAGGAGAGAAAACAGCAGCCATTGATTTTGTGTGTGCTGGGCAGGCATTTCTCCATTCCAAAAGACTGGTCGATACACACACACACCGAGAACAGGGAGAACTAAGGGGGGGAGGAGGGGGTTACATACCACTCTGGACACACACACACACACACATCGGAAGTCAGCAGAGTGGACACAAGGTCTGTCAGGTAATCACAGCCATCTGATTACATGCTGGCACATTCACAAACACACACACACACACACACACACACACACACACACACACACACACACACACACGTTTAGAGGCAAATACCAGCACTTTGCAAACACAGGCCTGAACGAAGGCAAAATGGACAAATAGACTCAATAAGGCAATTTCTTTACTGTGACTGAAACAGGGGAGGGTGGGGGCATGTTTCAACATTCAATCCTTTAGCAAGTAGCCGGCAAATCAAACATTGATTTCCATGAGCCACAGTGCCGCGGGCAATAAGGGTCTCCCTCATCAACTAAGGCAGCGTTGGCCACACACAGAGACACACACACACACACACACACACACATACACACACAACAATAAGTACAAAAACAGGCCGACAGTGGGCACTAAATGAATGTCGAATTGTAATTGCCGCAATCTGAATAAGGAAAAAATAAATATTTTGCAAGACTCTTCTGTTGGTCGTTGGCCTGGTTTTGAGCCAGAAGGGAAACATCGGACGGCTTTGATCAAACAGGCACCAAGTCTGTCGGACAAGTGGCCATTAGAGGGGGGCGCCACACTGACACACATATGTGAGTGCAACTTATGTTTATGTTTAATGAGGACACAATAGTGCCATTTTTAATAGAATGCATTCCGTGGATGTTTTCTTCACTGGCGATGTGCTCCCGTATGTCAATATTTTCATCTGTGTCCATTTAAAATGAAATGAAAACACTTCATTCTAATCTATAATAATAATAATAATCTATTTTTAGTCGTCCAAAGAGCAAAACATTCAACAAACTCATTTAACATCACCAACTTGTTGTTACGTGTGTGTCACTTGATAAAGTGTGTGTTCTTGAGGTGTGATGATCATGAGCACAAATTAACACCCAAACATTTGTCAAAGACAAAGGGCTGCTCTGTTCTGCTCCATTCTTGGGTTGAAATTTCACTCAACGAAAACACAAAATAATTTCACCCATGCAGTGCTTTAAGTCCTGCTGTGAGAAATTAGTGCACAAAAGAAGTCAGCCAATATTAGTATTAAAGGATAGCCTGGCTCCGCCCGCCCACCTGGTTCCGGCCAAATTTCATTTTCCCTTCAGTAGTCAGTCTGGGGAGTGGCTGAGAACGATGACGTCGAAGTCGCCCTCCAGTTTCAGTTGAATGCTGCGTTCCTTTATACTCGGAAGAAGGAGATTTCCGACTTGGTAGTTCCGAGTTCCGACCTGTCTGTGTTCCAGTGCATCTGCTCGCGAAAGTATGGACGCCGACAACCTTTCTCGTCCAAATAACTAAACGTTAGGCTCTAACAAGTTACCGTTGCCAGGTAGTAGATCCATAGACTACAATATGTAGTGAAGTCGGAAATTTCCGAGTTCCCTGTACAACTTGAACGCACCGTCAGAAGCCGGCTCATGACACACGTGACGACCAAACGTTATGTGATAGGTTGGCTAATCCAGAGTGGCACTGGGCAGATCCAATAGTTTTAAAAACTTCAACAGACACCCGCCTCCAAGTGAGTGAACGTTTGCCAATTACAGCAGTTCCAGACCTTCTGTACAAATGAAATGAAGTACGATGGTCTGGTTGGACCAGGCTAATTAAAGGACACAATACAAAGAAATGTGAAAACATTACCCTTTAATACTAGCACTAGCTGTTCAAAAGTCAAGGCTGATGTCCCCAATAACAATGAAAAACATTGTACTAATCCCTCTGTCAGGCCTGCTGCTCATAAAACAGCACTGTTGTCTATCAATAAAGCCTTTACACAGCGTCCAAACACACACACATCAAGCTGACTCTAACTCCACTGACTGAGCACACACTAGGTCACTCTCACAACCAGCCATCTCCAGTGAAATTAAACTGTTGTGACATTTTAAGCTGTTAGCTGAGAGCCAGTCGCACACACAGAGGATGACGAGCAGGCACACACGGAGGGAAACGCAGAAACATTCGCGTGTAAAAGATACACGCACAGGGAAGCCAAATGGAAAAACAGGCTCAGGAAATTGGCCAGTTCCTCTAGAAGAGAGGTAGAAAAGGAAATAGAGAGGGGGAGTTGGAGGGGGGGGGGGGGGTAGAAAAACAAGATGGAGAGCAAGAGTGACAAAAAAAGACTGACAGCATGTTTTATGTAACTTCAGTGCTACTGGGATTTTTTTGTATTTCAGACACGTCAGATTGTGAAGAGTTTCCACTTATTATTGTGGCCTGTAAGACTTCTTAGGAATGAGTCGGTGTGTCACAATGGGTTTTAACTAAGACTGGAAGGATTTGGTGGCAATATGTGCAAGTAACTAACTAGCTACAGTTTCACATTTAGGGACAAATGTATAACATGTCAGCCATCATCAAAAGTGATGTGTGTTTGAGGCAAAGGACAAATTTATTTCATTCAGAGAAAAAACTACTAGCTTTTAATAGATACCAAAATGTTATAATTTTCCAATGTTTTTTTATCCTGCTAATATTTTTGTGAACATACAAATAAAGCGGAAGTTGTCTTCAAAGTCAAAGTTGTACTGGGATAGTGAGTCTGAAAAAGGAATACTTGTTAAGGAAACGTTATGAATAAATAAATGTATTAATTCATTCATTAAACATTTACTGGGTATGTGTGTCTGCAGAGTCTGACATTGATAATTTAGCTGAAACCATTGCTATATTAATGAATTTGTATTTTATTATTAACAATTAACAGAATATTAGTCAAATTTTATAATTGATAGATTGCTTGAGTAATTTTTTAATCCAAACATTCCTTTGCTTATTATTATTTTAATATTAAAGTAAATTATTATTATTATTTTTTTTTTTTACTTTGGGTTGGAGGAATTTAAAGAAGACTTGAGTTTTGGAGGTCTTTCACTGCATTTTATTGGACAAGCTACTGTTCCCACTGCACCCACAATATAAAAAAATATCTGCAATTTCACATTAGGTTAGACATCTGATGTACCTTTGCCCATGTTACATATATGTTTGTTTGTGTGTAGCACTATAGCCAGACAAGTCCTTCCCCTCACAATACCTCAGCAGAGTAAACTTTAACCTCTGAGGCCCACGGAGCAGAACACATGACCCCAGGCTGAAATCTGAGCCAAAGGGTTTCCACTCTAAAGTAAAACCAGACAGACACCTGACCCTCTGGATTCTCTCCAGTGCAGACACACTGTGGACACACACACAACACACAAACACACACACACACACACACACACACACACACACACACACACACACACACACACACACACACACTACATGGGTATAGACACACAAGACACACAATCAGAAACACCTGTTCAATCTATATAGACCCGAGCTTAAGTACACACGGGAAGCAAACAACTCAGCAGGCACATAAAAAAAAGAACTTTCAGTGCACTCAGGTGACTCTTGCTCAGTGTTATCCTCATAGACACAAGCAGTTCTCACTTTAGACAAGCGTTTCTCAACATGAGCAGACGATATTATGACTCTTCTGGTCTATTGCAGTGGGCGAGTGTGTGTGTGTGTGTGTGTGTGTGTGTGTGTGTGTGTGTGTGTGTGTGTGTGTGTGTGTGTGTGTGTGTGTGTCTGGTGAGAGTAACAAAAGAAACAGTCAGTGTGCACTGCTCATGTTTCTCAGCAGGCGTGTCAATTAGAGGTGGAGCAGGAGCAGGACATGTTCACTCTGTTTTCAACTTATGATCCATTATATAAAAACTGTCTCAAGGTGCTTGTTTACGCATATGTTCATCTGTGTGTGACTTTGGGTGGGTGATAATGTACAACAACACCGACAACGTTACAGGCACAATTCTGAAAAAAATGGCAGATCATGGTGACCATGACAAAAAGTGATTTTTAGAAAAACATTTAAAGAAACAACATTTTCTAATCACCAAACCTATCCTAAAATATCACTCAAAAGAAATAGTTTTCCTTATTAGTACAAATTCAGTACTAATAACAATCAACTACTACTCAGTCAGACAATAGCAGGGACAAATTAGAGGGTGGAATGGAGAGTTTGGGTGAAGGTCTCCCTCAATGCACATGCCTTACATGAATGGACTGAAGTAAATAGTATATGATCCTATTATACCTCTTAAGGTATGGATGACCATGTCCATGATAGTGCATAGGGTTTGTAAGCACAGTTCATTAAAAGGAGCCACTTCACCACTGGCTGTTGTGAAGGAAGCACATCCACTAATCCTTCATTTATCTGAACTACGTCAATACTCAAACCCCCACCACACGCTGTCTATTCTTTGCTTTCTTTCTCTCCTCTATGTATTCCCTCCCCTAACCCTAGCTATCCTCAGCCCACTGCAAAAGCCCTCATTACAGCATTGTTCACCGTCCTCCAGACCCCCAAGGTGATGCTTGAAATCCATCCTATCTATTTCCCCTTCTCCGCTGGACAAAACAGAAAGGGTACGGGGAGTAATAAGACAGAGCAGCAGGGGTGGAATGGCCCTAGTAAAGGTTTATTAAGCCTCACACACACACAAACACACAGTTCGCTACTAGGCCACTGAGGTGAGGGCCCCAGGGGGTGGGGGTTGGGGGGGTTTCTGTGTGTGTGTGTGTGTGTGTGTGTGTGTGTGTGTGTGTGTGTGTGTGTGTGTGTGTGTGTGTGTGTGTGTGTGTGTGTGTGTGTGTGTGTGTGTGTGTGTGTGTGTGTGTGTGTGTGTTGAGAAGGTACTTTATGTGTCCATGCTGGAAGAGGCCACTGATGAGGCCACCCACCTTTTTACAGGCACTAACAAACGCGCGTTGCCTTGATATGGTTTTCTAAAAGGACATACACTCATATCCACTATTGAGTCTTTTTTGCGGACTGAAGCTGCCAATGTTCAGTTCCATTAAGCTGTTTAATCAATATCTTGAAATGGGATCATATTCACATTGAAAAGGATCCAAATTCTGCAGGTCCTCTCCACGACTACATTCTTACAAAAAGGAAAAGCCCTCTTCAAACAGCAGCGAGGCCATCATGTAATAGCAAAAGCTCTCCACTGAAATCCAAACAAATTCATTTTGTCTTTTAAGTGGGTTAACAGCTCCTTGAGGCTGAGGGAGAGACGTGTTTCACTGCCGGTTTTACAGACTTGTCAGCCAGTGAGTAGAAAAAAATAAAAATACTCCCACATCAAGCTGTAAAGAGAGTTCTTTTGGTTTCCATTCCCAAATAAAAGAATAAGGGTATATGCTGGGCAATGCAGTGTGCATGGAAGTGATTAATGGACTCCGATCATAACACTGAAACAGACTGACCTGGAGTAACCTTTTGTTGGAGGGAGAGGAGAGGAGAAACTAGCTATACATCAATGAGGATCAAGGCTCTTTAAACAGGATTTGGCCTGACCCTGGCCCCACACTCCAGAGCTGGGAGCCGATACAGCAGTGCACTGCCAGTGGTGGATCAGTTTTCCTTCCTCCAAATCTGCTTTGGCATGGTTAAGAAGAGTGCCAGTGTGTGTGTGTGTGTGTGTGTGTGTGTGTGTGTGTGTGTGTGTGTGTGTGTGTGTGTGTGTGTGTGTGTGTGTGTGTGTGTGTGTGTGTGTGTGTGTGTGTGTGTGTGGCTAGAGGAGGGTGAAGCGTGGAACATAACACAAAAACACACAGAGGGGCTCTTGAGAAGGGAGGGGCTGCCCGACAGAGTGCATTGTGGTCCATGTCTCTTGTTTTCGGTGCTACTCTGACAACACGCGGCCGGGTCTTCCCTCACTGCTGCTCAGCTGAGCAATCAGGTCACCTCATCTTGACAGACGTAAACACATACAGAGAGAGAGAGAGAGAGAGAGAGAGAGAGAGAGAGAGAGAGAGAGAGAGAGAGAGAGAGAGAGGCCCGCACAGACACACAGCGCACGCCGCCCGCAGCTGTTGCCAATGATGTCAGTCCTGATTTGGCCAAACTAGCCTTTTGTTTCACAGCCTGGCCACACAAGAGAGGAGGATGCTTCATTTGGCAGTGCAGCAGGAATTCTGTTTGTCTGTAAGATTGTTTGGAAAAAAACATTAGCTAAAAGTCGGAAAGCAAAGAATCAACAAAAATATGCTAAAAATCTTCAGTTATTTTCTGTGATGTATAATTGAAAATAAATACAGTGTCATTCCGTTTATGAATTCTTTTTTTGTCTCAAATCTATACTTAAAAAGAGCTATTTATGATTCTACGATCTGCATGTCCAGACAGCTTATATTCTAGGATATAGCTTCTGTGTTTGTCTACGTGTGCACATTGTAAACAAGAGGACAAGTACACTTTATCTTGGACAAGCTTCTCTAGTCATTGGCCCCCATACGCCCTTCTACAGCACAAACACAACTCAAGCTTAATTGGTACTTTCTAATTTTTCCCTCTCTCTCTCTCTCTCTCTCTCTCTAATGGTGTCATTCTCTCACTCAGATGTGTGTGTGCATAATTGGGAAAAAGCACCAGTGTCTGTGCGTTTCCATGGCAAGAGTACACGAGCGTGGGTGCCACTAAATGAAACAGAGGTTGAAGCAATGCCCGCTGCGGCAATTTGATTGGGCAAGCCAACTCGGTTAACCAAATCTTGGAATGAGCCTTGACTGAAAAATAATCACACACAGAAACACACGCAGACACACACACAATCTCACACACGTAGCACTCACAAATGTACAAACAAGTTGTCCTAGTGCCCAGGGGAAGCTTTCCTACTGCTGATAATGAGGAGGTTTTGTAGATGTGCATTTGTTTGTGCAGATCTAAAAACACACACACACTTTAATGGCTAACTTGCACTCTCTGCCAATCATACTCCAGTTTCAGTCAACAGAATCACAGCCCGGCTTACTTTCACATTTGTGTACAGTGGCTCTTTTTTATTACTGAACACACACACACACACACACACACACACACACACACACACACACACACACACACACACACACACACACACACACACACACACACACACACACACACACACACACACACACACACACACACACACACACACACACACACACACACACACACACACACACACACACACACACACACACACACACACACACACACACACACACACACACACACACACCTGCTGACACCGGATACAAACATAGAGAATGAGACACTCCTCTTCTGTGCTATTATGCTCGTCAGTGACATTTTGGAAAATAATCCTACTTCCCCTGACATTTGGAGTAGCGGCTGGTTTACCCGTTCATACTGCTATACAAGCAAGCCTGCCTTCTTGTATCCGAGTGTTTTTTTTTTTTTCGTGGAAGCCCGGCAGCCATGGGGCTTGCTTGTTGGAGCGATGATTTGATTAGGTTTGCGCTGATTACAGTCTTGTTGGTTACAATGTACGGCTTTATCAGAGAGAGAGAGGGCGAGAGGGGGAGGGAGGGAGTGATTGAGAGAGGGATTGTCAGTTTGTCAATCTGTCAAGCTGTCAAAGAGCAACACTGCATTGTGCTGCCTGTGTGTGTGTGTGTGTGTGTGTGTGTGTGTGTGTGTGTGTGTGTGTGTGTGTGTGTGTGTGTGTGTGTGTGTGTGTGTGTGTGTGTGTGTGTGTGTGTGTGTTTAGCCGAGGTGTGCGTGAGTAGCTTATAGCGGGGATCCAAAATGATTCAGTTGATATCAAAGGATATTAATACAAATCTGTTAGCGGTTATCAGCACTCAGGAGAGCGATATGATACGATTGCCGTGCGTGAAGTGAACTGGCCTCCTTTGATTCAGAAACCCCGAACAAAAAAAAAGGACCAAAGAAAAAGGAGCAGTAACATGTGAACGGCTCCCATTTCACAAACAACGCTATCGTAGACAAACACTTTCGACCTCTTTAAAGTGCCTTGGTCTTGGCAATGCATTGTGCTTGGAGAGAGAGAGCTGTAGTAGAGTTTTTTTGCAGCGCAGTTGAAACCAGCAGTGGTGGTGTGTGTGTATGTGTGTAATATTGGCTGAGAACAAATAATCTGAAAAGCCTCAAATGCCCTGTGTCCTTTGTAAGGCTTTATGAAATATTAACCAAATTAATCTACGGCCCTTTTTTTTTTTTTTCAACTCCCCCCCAAGAGAAAACATACTGAATGACTGTAGAAACCAACAATCATTCCTGAGATAAATTCTAAAGAAAAGGCAGCGACAGATTTTTTAATTTTTTTTTTGATCTGTGAAAAGCCAGGGACAAGGTGTAATTACTCTCTTTGCGCATATTATGTGTTCTATTAATTAGGTCTGTGTGCCAGTGAAGGCTTGCTCTGCTCGGTGAAGTGACAGCCACACATAGCCACAGGCGTCTCTCTCTCTCTCAACACACACCACTTTGCTTTTTTCTAACAGTTAGTGTGTGCGGCGTGGTGTGGATGGTGTTATTAAAACATGGTGGGGCTTAACAGCGGTACAGCATCTGATGGGAGGGGGAGGGGGGGCGGGGGGCAAATTGGTGTTGCACCTCGTGGAGATATTTTTTTTATATGATAGCCTGTTTAGTAAAGCAATTTCTAGAAGCCTCAAGGCAGAACAAAAGGCCAGAGTTCAGACCGAGAGCAACAAAAGAGGCCTGGCTTTTTAAAAAACCCAGGGAAAAAATAATAAGTGAAATAGACAAAATCATTTGAAGGGATTTTACAGATTGCAGATTTAATGTCCGTCTGATGGAGAGAGAAAAAAAAAGAAAGAGAGAGAGTGATCGGAATTAATCCTCTTAGCTGTTTGTTTGGTAATCTGATTTAGTCAGATTTTTTTTTTATTTATTATTCGGCTGCTATCTCTCTGGTTGTGGTTACTGATGCTCGTCTCTGGATTGACCACGGCCATTTTTCACCTTCAACACCCCCCCCCCCCCCCCACCCCCTCCCTTAGCCCTCCTTCTCCCCCTCTGGGATATTAGGGGTTTTGGAGGCTTTTACATATAAACAAAATATCGCTGTATGCAAATCCCCCTAGCGCGGTAGTTCACCAAATCCATCCAGCGATGTGTCTGTCTGCCTGCTTATGAAATGATCCCCCCCCCCTGCTCTTGACACGATCGCTTTCCCCGAGAAACACACTGACTATACAGCTGTCCCTGCTCCAAATAAATGACCTACTTTGCACATTAACACAATTTTTTTTTACATGGCAGGCAAATTCCAGGGCAGCTTTATGTAGTTTCTGATGCCAGCTCAGACACTTCTTCTCTCTCTCTCTCTCTCTCTCTTCAAGTGCAACATGGCTCCCGTCCAATATTCTTAGAAGACGAAAGCAGTTTTTTTTGTTTTGTTGTTCTTTCTTAATACCTCCTGCCATCTTTGAAGGAGATCACTCGGTCACGGCTGAACGATGACACGTTAATCCATATTTCCTTCCTAACCGGATCAGAGGTGCATAATAATAAAGAAAGTGCCAGTTTCTCTGAAGCTGTTGTACTTTTTTTGTGTCGTGCGAAAGCGTGTTAAAGGAAGTCGAGGCTGGCACAGAGGCCCACCTAAGGCGCTCCCGTCTCACTCAGGCAGGAGTTATTTCCAGACCACCCCCCCCCCCTCCTCTCCTCTCCACAACCCCCACCTCCACCTCTGCTGAAGGGGGGAAACCACAGCACTGCACAGGCCCCAGTCACACACACACGACTCAAGAATGGATCCATTATTCACACGGGCCGTTAGTGGGGGACTGGCACGGGAGGGCGGGGTGTGGCAGGCGGCGGTGGGACACGAACGAACGAACGAACACTCGCTTTTACTAAACTTAGGAATTGCTCAGGCAAGCAAAGTACATAACGAGAGTTGAGTATTTTTCGACAAATGAAAACAACAGAGGTGATGCAGCATTTCCATGTATCATCAAAGGTGTACGATGCAGTTTTAGAGGAGGAGGTATTTGTTACCATTTTCAGAGCTTGCAGTTGTTAAAACATATTTACTCTACATGTATTTCTTGGTATTGAATAATTGTAACATCATAAATTAAAAGCAAATTTATTTTGAGGCTCCTGGAACCAAACGTAAGACTAGAATATGTTGGTAGACAAAACTAGACAGTGAAACAGTAACTTTTCAGGTAGCTTTTTCTAACTTCAAACAGCTTTCCAGGTATCCAATTTCCCTGTGTAGAAAGTTTGTTTATCTAGTTGAGAATATACCGTAGAAAATGTTCACTTCTCTGACGCACCAAAAGTTACATAGTGCACCTTTAAGTATTCTCAACAAAAGAAAGCAGTGTCGTTAACAAGGTGGCGCAGCAGCATTCCATCATGTATCATTAATAATGGCAGAGTGATTTGAGTGATGTGAAGTTATTTAA
Source organism: Ammodytes marinus (assembly GCF_949987685.1). Lineage (NCBI taxonomy): Eukaryota > Metazoa > Chordata > Actinopteri > Uranoscopiformes > Ammodytidae > Ammodytes > Ammodytes marinus. The sequence continues at coordinate 7,104,887 of NC_137215.1, read as the reverse complement.
ACAGCTCGTAAAGGAACCGATTTGTCACTCTGTCCACGACGTGTGTACTGTATGCTCAATGCTGAAATGGTACGTGTGTGAGCTATCAAGGGCCCGTGTGACTGCAGACGCACAACCAGACACATAACACAAAGCAAGGCAGCAACACAATAGTGCAATGAATGTCAACACAGCTTAAGACGCGCACGCACACACACACACACACACACACACACACACACACACACACGTCATATCAGGTTCATAGAACGCTTGACGGCACGACACAGCTCCACACAAACTCGACATGGATGAATGTTTAAGTGCTCTCTCTCTCTTTCTCAAACTCAAACACACACACACACACACACACACACACACACACACACACACACACACACACACACACACACACACGGAGGGCCAGATTGTATACGAGTTTGCTCACGGACCATGATAAGAAAATGTGGCAAATGCGTAATCTGATATGCATGACTTGAGGTTTCTCTCTTGCCTTTTCTTTTTCCTCTTGGAAATCGCAGGTTGCATCCATAATTTACACCAGCCCTCCGTCTGTTTCCCCTCTCTCTTTTCCACTCGGCAGCTCCCTCCATCCCTCCCTCCCTCCTTCCTTTTCTCTCTCTCTCCCTCCATCTCCTCCTCTCCTTCTCTCTCCTGGCAATCTGGCTTTTGCAGCTTTTGCTCATTAGCATATTGCAGAATGTGCAGATGCCACCAAAAAATTATTCACCTTCCAGCGGCTTTGATGCCGTTTTAACAGTGTATACAAACTACACCGTCGACACTTTGCACACACACACACACACACACACACACACACACACACACACACACACACACACACACACACACACACACACACACACACACACACACACACACACACACACACACACACACACACACACACACACACACACACACACACACACACACACACACACACACACACACACACACACACACACACACACAGCCTCCCAAACAAAAGCATGGGGACTAGGGACTTGGGTCTTCCGTTCTACTCAGATTGGTCTGATGTTTTCACTCAGATCCTCGTTCACCCCAATTACAATCTGCCATCACGTCAGTCAAGAGGTCTTTGACACTGTGATGACAATTCATGGAGTGGCAACAAGGTTTAAATGAACACTTAATATTCATGCAGTCCAAAGGATAACCTAATACATGATGATATTCCTGCTTTTCAAAGGCTGATTAAACACAGTATTTTATGCGTGTTTTTGCATCAAATGGAGCCACGACATTAGCATATAGCATTGTCCGCCTCTTGGAGATTTATATTGCTACTGATAGAGGCAGATTAATAGCCATACATATAATACATATGGTATCACCATTGGTTCAACAACACTTGCTAACACTCAAATTTCAGACCCTGGGGACAGCTTGAAGCAGGGCCAGCCCAGGATGGTTCTCTCACCAACTGTGGAACACATGTGAGAGAAGGAGCTCCTTGTAAACATCCTTAAAATGGGCTTTTTCCCCTTCAAAAAAATAAAATAAATCCACCACATCAGAAGGGCTAACGGCTAAGGCGATGAGGCGCAGTTTGAGCAGGCATTACAACTTGTTTAGGACTCCTGTAACTGACTTCCCCACCCCCCCCACCCTCGTTCACCTGACACGCACCAGCTGTCCACCAGGCCAAGAGGAAATGCCTTCACGTCACTGAAAATCTAATCCTTCATCACAGAAACCATATGAATACAAGCGCTTTTTTCCTTCACAGATGATTGAAGGAGATGATTTGCGGTGAGGATTTTTTTGTGCCCTCGCTCAAACTAAAAAAGTCTGTTCTTTTTGCTATATTTGTTTGTTTGTTGCTGAAACACAATATGTCCTGTTTTTTTTCCTGTTCATTCTTGTAAGCACACAGTCGTCTGAGACAGAACCCTGTGTCACTGTATAACATGTGCCAGAGCATTCTGTTCTGGGGACAAAACATCTTTGTGTGGAGTGTCTGGTATGACACAACAAGAGACAAGAACAAAAAGAAGAAACCAAACTGCAGCCCATCTTATCGTGTTTGTTAGACTTGTACTGAAGCGTATCTGTATCACCCACCGCCGCCACACACACACACACACACACACACACACACACCAGCTGATGCTTAACTGTTTCAGGTGTTGGGTGAAAGACAAGGGGGGTGATAATAAATCAGGATCCTTACCAGTGGTGGATGCGGACGTTCCCCAACTTTTTTTTTCTTCTTCTTCACCCTAAATCGGTTTCCTTAATCCTCATCAATCATCAGAGCGATTTCTAAAAAAAAAAAAGAGAAAGACAAAACAGAATGAGACGCACATCAGGGGAAGAGAGACAAAAAAACACAATCTGCTTTTCGGCGATAGGCAAAAGCAAAAAAGACTTAAAGGTGGCATCGTTTATTGAAGGTGTGATAAAGTGTTGTGCTTTCTGACGGATTGGAAGCACATGCAACAAGGAGCGACAGAGCTTTGAGAGAGAACACACAGACACGTCTCTAAATTCCCGGGCCAAATATGACAGATACAATACTTAAAAAGAGACAAATAGGAGTAGATTTTTTCGTCTTTTTTGTGAGTTTTTGAATGCCAAAAAGCAGCCATTTTTCAACTCTCCAGGCTCTTATCATGGGGCACTATTTGTTCTCCGCTTCTGGCTCCATCTTCTCTAAACTACAGTAAGAAGAAGTGCAAAAAAATCTGCTAATGGGACAACCGCTCGCTGATTATTAATGAGCTAGCTCACTTAAGAAGAGCGCATCTTAAAGCTCACTCATTCTCTGTGTTTGAAACGCCCACATCTTTTCATTAATATTACCGTCAGCGCTATAGCAAGCCTAAATACATCTCCATGATTTATTCATTTTTTTTTCCACCCAACCATATTTGAGTCAAATTAAATTAGCCATATGAGTTTAATTAGCTCAAAATGATCTGATATTGTAATTTCACACTTGGATATGGGATACAGAGAGAAAAGGGTACTTGAGCACAAAGAAAAACGTGGTGGTAAAGCAGTGCTCATTACAGGGCTTGTGTGTGTGTGTGTGTGAGTGTGTGTGTGTGTGTGTGTGTGTGTATGTGCGTGTGTGCGTGTGTGCGTGTGTGGTCATGTCGGCATTAGCAAACAGCAGCATTAGTTGAATGGCTGCTCCTAATCAAGGTTTACACACTGGGAGGTTACCGTTGTTCCTATAAAGAACCAGGATCACTCTGCTAACACCATTATTCACAGCTCCCATTAGTCATCCAGCCGCTGCTAATACAAGCAATACTCCCCTCCAATTTTTTTGTGGGACCTTGTGTGTGCTCTACTGCTCATTATCCGCTACGGACTGGAGGAGCACAGAAGTGTGCAGTTAGGGGGAAAATAACAGTTTAGGAATCATTCTTAAAAGGGTCTTTTTTAATATTTGAACAAAAGAGTACACATATTATTGACTTGTAGTTTTGGTGTATTCGCTCAGGTTTTTAAGACATCCGTCTCTGAGATTTCTGGCTCCATTCAGATAAAATGGACGTTAGAGAATTTTTAGAATCAGAAATATTTTATTGATCCCCAAATGGGAAAATCTGTTTTTATACAGTTGCACCAATTTCAGAATATAAGTACTCAAGTAAGTTAAGTTTAAAAAAAATATGTGCCTTATTCAATTAAGCTTAACTAAGCCTATGCTTCATCAAGCATTACATAGCCATTAATAGCACTAACTAACAGTTCGTTAACGTCCCCATATTGTGAAGTGTTACCAAAATGTCATACATCTCTACATTGATTTGGGCTGGAGGCAGACATCTCAGAGGCAGATATGTCAAAAGGCAAGAGAGAATGTATCATCTCTAATAAGAAAAACAATGGCTAACAAACACACATTTCAATTAAATGAAAACACGCTTGACAAAAACATTGCAAACAGTGTACTACTGAAAACACTCTACACTTTACACATAGCTGTGTAAAGTGCTTTTTCTGTCAGGGAAGGTCATCCCTTTGAAGAGAAAACAATGACGCTCACACTCACACTGAAACACACTCAACTCAGGAGTCAGGAACGGCTGTGGGTTTTTCCTATTCAATTACACCAGGTAATTTCTAAGCCTGTGTGTGTCTTCAGTTGACTGAGTACTTTCTAAAGCACAATATCCAATGCTGGGTATTATTTCCAACTCATACAAATGCTCCGTCGGGGCGTTAATTGAGCTGCAGCGAGTGATGCGATATATATATATTTATATATGTATATATATATTTATATATGTATATATATATAAAAAAGAAAAGCACACTGTAATTTACTGATCCCTGGTAATGAAACATGAGGCCCTGTGTGGCATGTTTTCTCACTCTCACTGAGAGGAAATATGGCTGCTGAGAGCTACTGCTGCTTGCAAATCACTGTCTCACACACACACACACACACACACACACACACACACACACACACAGAGGCAGACTTATCAGAGAAAAACAAATGGAGGCATTGATTCACTAGTTGTTTATTTACAGCCCTCTCCGGAGAGAAAAATAAATTCCCCTGTTGGGGCTTTGTTTCCCCATCATACGACACAACGGGACGCATGGGAAAGAAGGGTGAGCGGGCCACACACACACACACACACACACACACACACACACACACACAAGCGTCTTTACATCTGGATTAATCTCCAATGGGCGTCATCACAGATGCCATTAAATGTAGCAGAAGGCGAGAATCATGCGGGGGAAAGAAGGGCTGCCATCTGAATAATTTATTCGGAGGCTCATCTTGTCTCACACCGGGGGGATTTCTGCTTTCAATTTACACCGTTTTCTCCTCTCCGTATTCAAATCCAAGGGAACAGATTTTTGTTGTGATTGGCACACGGAAGGTCAACGTTAACGTGCTATAGCGTATACCTGTCCTCAGTGGGGCTGGTATCCTGCTCTATTAGCACACTGGGATAGCACGCGTGTGTGTGTGTGTGTGTGTGTGTGTGTGTGTGTGTGTGTGTGTGTGTGTGTGTGTGTGTGTGTGTGTGTGTGTGTGTGTGTGTGTGTGTGTGTGTGTGTACATACGTATGTGTGTGTACGTACGTGTGTACATCCGTATGTGTGTGGCAGTCTTTGTTTACCTCAGTGTGCGCACTGGTGACACTGGAGAATAGGCCTGTGGTGTGCAAGAGACAGCAAGTGTGTGTGTGTGTGTGTGTGTGTGTGTGTGTGTGTGTGTGTGTGTGTGTGTGTGTGTGTGTGTGTGTGTGTGTGTGTGTGTGTGTGTGTGTGTGTGTGTGTGTGTGTGTGTGTGTGTGTGTGTGTGTGTGTGTGTGTGTGTGTGTGTGTGTGTGTGTGTGTGTGTGTGTGTGTGTGTCTGAGCTTATTAGGCTGCTTTCCAAGAACACAGGAGGCTCCAGACATTACACACTGAAGCGGTGGAGGGAAAGAAAAAAAAACATTATTATTGCTAATCGTAACAGGAAGATTGTTAGGACTTAGCAGACACACAAGAAGAGCAGGGGAGTATGAAAAAGAACAAGAGACTGAGGGAAGGGAGGAGGAGGAGGAGGAGGAGGATGAAGTCATGGCTCTCTAGCATGTCCTCACTCTGGGTGTCACACTGGGACTGGGAAGAGGACATGGGAGGCGTCAGTAAGGCTCTCAGGTCAGCTGTGACAGGATGAGAGACGCCATTAGACGAAGACAGACAGAGAAATAGACAAATTAAAAGGGGTGAAAGGGGGTGGTTATTCAAGTCTGATGTTTGAAATTTCAAGCATTGGAGGCTTGAAAGTGAAAACACTGGATTGTTGTTCCGTGCTGTCGTTTGGTAGGATTCCTTTGGGAGCGGATCAGTCTATTTCGTTTTTTTACAATCCGTGTAGGTGGCGTACAAGCAACAGAGACAGGGAACATACTTGAGACTTGAGTCGCTGTGCTTGTCTACTCTAGAGAGAGACTCTTTTGCGCTGTTGGAAAGCAGCAGCTACTCATTCTCTGAAATGCAATTCAAGCTATCAAAACAACGCATACAAAAGAAGGTTACAATTTTGCTTGCGGCGGGGGCTTGAATGTTGTGCTTACCAGGCAAAAATACCCTTACCCTTGTGATTTTTCCAGTAGTAAATTGCTATGCGTGTGCTATACTGTAGCTAGCGCCTATGACAGGACATGGGCTGCTTTTTTTTCTGCCCTCGACCCGTTACAGGCAGGAATGGCCCCGTAGTAGCCCGGGTGCAGCGCAGTGCAGTGCAGCGCTTCACCAAGGCCTCTTTAACCAGCTGAATGACAAGGCAAGCAGACGGGCAACCAGCCAACCACAGGCAGACATTCAGCCCTGCCTGGCCACACTGCTGTAATGACGCCAATTCAAGCCAGACCGGAGAGATCATGTGATTTGGAGGGGGGTGGGGGGCGGGGGGTCTGGCAGAGAGAGTGGGAGAGTTACGAATTTAAATGTATGAGCGCATCAACAGTTAGGTCACTCGGCTGTGTGTGTGTGTCTCTGTTTCTTTATTTTCCTTCCATCACGTTATAGCACTTCTTCCATTGTCTAGCAGTCAGTCCTCCTGAGTCCACTACTCTTTTAACAGTTCTGTCGTCTCTCTTTTTGTGACCGCGGGGGAAGTCTATGAATGAGCAGCTTGCTGCCTTGTTAAACTTTAAATGTCAGTGTCCACAGCCCCGGAGCGTTGCGTTGCGTCAGTCAGTCAGTCAGTCAGTAGCCCTTTGCACCTTTTCCTCTCCCTCCTCCTCCTCCTCTGTGGAAATCTCTGTGCAAAGCGAAGAAGGGGGGAAACTCGGCACCAGTATGACACAGCACGGAGGAATGCACTAGCGGATGTGGCGCTCTCTCTCTCTCTCTCTCTCTCTCTCTCTTTCTCTCTCTTTCTCTCTCTCTACTTCTCAGTCAACCCCTGTCTCCTCCTCCTCCCCCCCTCACTGTGGGCAGGTCCATATGCAACCCGGTAATTATGGAGGTTATTTTCTCCAGAGGGCCAAATCCCTGTTTATGGGCATGAGCGTGTGTCACACTATGGGCCGTGGCTGTCAACCCACAGAGACGCTGACTGTGTGTGTGGACTACCCCAAAAGAAATCCCTATTGCTTCAGCGACACTGCGGTTGCCAGACTTTTTTTTCACATTTTCAAGCATTGCTTTTTAATTCTATTTTAAAAAGGGAAACTGTGATTGTGATTCTCTGTTGCTGTGTCATGACCTCAAGTGAGACAGCAAAAAAAAAAGGTTGCGTGTGAGCTTCCACCTCGGCGCCTCATAGCAAAAAAAACAAGGGGAGTTATTTCCGGGAAACTGCCAGCTTAACGAAGGGAATTTAGCAGAAAAAAAAGAGAAAAATGAATACTCGAGACACTTGAATAGCACAGCTGAACTTCAATGGCTAAGTTGTGCTGACCTGTAATTTTCTACTATTGGTTCAATTCTTTCCATTCCCAGACGCCCTGGAGAATTGTGACCTGGGCTAAAGCACACATTTCCTTTTTGGAAGGGAGGGTGGGGGGGGGGAGCTACACGGGAAGTGAAGACTGTGAAAAGGCCAGTGGCTAAAAAACGCTAACCAAACCAATCCAACAAAGCCAGGTACTATGGCAGTCAATTATAGGCAAACAGGAGGCGACTTGAGTCTTGTGAATGGGGATTCCAGAGTGGACTGGTTCTCTTGCTTGTGCTGCTACAGTAGGGCTTGTCAGCAAACAAGAGCCTGGAGCAGCCTGAATTACAAGCTCAAAAGTAAATCTGCATGTAACAAACTGTTACAGGCAGGGTCAGTAGTGCACGCATACACAGACACACACACACACACACACACACACACACACACACAGACACGCCGAAATTGGCTGCTCCCTTCACAAAAGCTGCTTCCTCTTCGTTTCATCACGCAGGCCGGGCTTTGTTAGTGTGCGGAAATGCCTCCAGAGGGAATGAAAATACTGGCAAGTCCCTGCAGCTCATTCTGGAGAGAGAGAGCGAGAGAGATGGGTCCTGCAGCTGCAAGATCACACACACACACACACACACACACACACACACACACACACACACACACACACACACACACACACACACACACACACACACACACACACACACACACACACACACACACACACACACACACACACACACACACACACACACACACACACACACACACACACACACACACACACACACACACACACACACACACACACACACACACACACAACTACATGCATGTATGCCAAGTGCCCATGTAGGCTGAGGGCTCGTGTTACGTACAGAGATAACCGTGTTAACCTAAAGAACATAAACACTGGTGTGTGGTTACAGGGCTGTCAGAGCACCGGAGGGAGCCACTGACGGTACACAATCTATCTAATGTTGGACTAATGTTGTCACGACAGCCACAGAATTATAGGCAACGTCACTGGGAAAGCTCATATCGCGGTTGAAAAAAAAAAGGGGGGAAAAAAAGAATAACAGGGGTTTTCCAGCCTGGGAATTAGATTTGGGGAAGTAAGTGAGCGTGCTTCCTAGATTCATTAAATCATAAAGGGCTGGGCGATAAAAACCAAAACGATTATTATCTCGATAGAAATTTGATAAATGTTCAATGAAAGTTTGGTGTAATTACGTTAAGCATAAATGGCCCAGCCCTAAAATAACACAAGTATCATTGTCTGGTGATCTCAATAAAACAGTCACAGAAAGGCTGAGAAAAGTGGAGATAATATCCCAGGAACTTTATATCAGAAGTGACGTCTAAGCTGCAGTAGCTCCCTACCCTATCCATCCACTTTCTATAACCACTAATTATCCATTTCAGGGTTGCACACGTTCACAATTTCAGACAGTGCCCAGTTCACTTAAACTTAAAAACACAAGGAAATATAGACCAGAAGAATGTGCAAATAAACTTCACACCGAAAAAGTCCCTTGGCATGGGCCACTGTGCAGCCATGTACCCTACTAATGCTCTTACATTTTTTGTAATATTCCATTACCTCAGTCGATGGCCATTTCGGGTGGTGAAAAAACACGTTTGTAATCACGCACACAGCACTGCAACAACAGATGATTGCAATCAAACAGTCAATGGCTATAGCACTTAAGGCAAAAATACACCATGAGAGTATATTATTATGTTTTCTTTATAGCCATTATTTAAAGGAATACATGATGTTTTAAAGAGATTAGTCTATTGTTTAAGTACAGAAAGAGCGCTAATCCAAGCGTTATTATTAGCATTAGCCTAAATAAGGGGTCAAACCCTTTTAGTAAACAGTGGTCATTGCTAGTTGTTATTTTGTCCCGCTAACCCGTTAAACCGTTAAATATCTTGAATTCACCCTGAAAAAAGTAGCCGGTTGGATTTTTTGGAACTATTTTTGGTGAGAAACCACTGGCACACTGGCACTGAATTCCAGCCTCACATAGTCTCTCTGCGTGCCACCCACACACCCCATGCAGTTGACCCGGGGAATTTTACAAAACAGGGTGCTGCTATTTTTATTTAATATCTCATGTAAATTGTCCCGCCTACACAAAGCTGACAGAATGCCTCCCACCGCAGTATTTTAATTACAGCTGCTTAAAGTTTGCTGAGATAATAGTACTGTCAGTCAACACTGTGTGCGCGCCGATGCTAAATGTGTATCCTGGCACTTCAATACCCCTGGCTCTTTCAGTGTCGTAAGGTCCACTTTACTGTGTATTTTAGTTATAGAGCTACAACAATACTCAGCAACAAGATATAAATAATGTTGTACCCACCACGTTCCCTGAGAGTTTCACAATAACTTTGAATGGGGCCAAGGACATACAACACTTTCAACAAAAACTCTTACTGTGCTTAATTTTGGACTGTTTGTATGACTTTTTTGTCTGATACATGTGCTGCATCTATAAAGCCGTTTTCAACCTATTTTAAGCTATGGCTAACATGTCCACCTCTAAACAAGTGCAGCAACTGTGTCCATTTATTATCTCTAGAACACTTATAGATGTATTGGCTAAACAGTATGACCAAGTATTAAAAAAAATAATAATAATAATTCTTCTTAAAATATAAGCAAAAGCAAGGGACATATTTATCTACAGTGTTTATGCTCTCATCACTCAACAGACAAGCTGTGCAACAGTCTCCCCAAAAACATGTCTGTCTCTAACAGAAGAAAAGGTGGACTTTTGACCGAACAAATGTCTGAAATCCTGTCTTACCGATGAGGGGAGGTATCAGGGGGCGAGCATGATTCAAGATGTACTGACAGAGTGGAGGAGCTTTCAAGACAGCTGCTAGAACTTTCTGTCTGTCACTCCTTTTCTCTCTCTTTCACACACACACACGCACTGAGTGCAGTCCTCCCTCTCTCCTTTTTAGCCAGTGACAGCAGGCAGTCCAGTGATGACATGAGGAGTGTCTCTGGCAGCCAGTAAGGCAGCACTAAACAGACAGAAATATCTGCTCTGACAGACCGTCACCCACTACGATGCGCATGCAGCTGTCACTGAGCTTACCACTCCTCTTCTCCAACCCCTGGCTTTGATTTGTCCTTCTCTGTATCTCTCTTTCTCTCTCTCTCCACTCTGCAACCCTCATGTTTTTTGACCCACGGTTATCAAATAAGTACAATATTGAGAAGTTCCATTGTGCTTGGCTGTGATTGGCTCGTGACAGGTCAGAGAGGAGGAAGTAGATTTGGGTGACGTGAAGCCAACTGTTGAGCACACGGCCATTCTCCACTTGATGAGCAAAGGCAAAATAATATGTTCCCCTCTCTCTCTCTCTATCTCTTTTCCTCTCTCTCTCTCACACTCTCTCTATCACTTGAAACATTTCTTAAAACAAAAACTGGGATTTGAATGCATTAGCCCTTTATTTATTTGTCAAACTGTTCAAATGATACATTTGTAAATAAAGTGTTTTTTGTAGAAATCAAAAAAAGTCTCTCTCTCTCTCGCTCTCCTTCTCTCTCTGTGTCTGTTGAGCTCTCTCTCTCTCTCTCTCTCTCTCAGCCACAGCCGTTGTCAATTAGTTTAGGTCAGGGTGCGGAGCGGAGAATAACTCCGGCTCTGGTATCTGCTGCTGGAAGGACACAAAGATCAGCAGCAACAAGAAACCACCACCACCAGCAGTGCTACAACTCGCTGCGCCAAAAGAACTGGCCTGTGTGTGCCTGTGTGTGTGTGTGTGTGTGTGTGTGTGTGTGTGTGTGTGTGTGTGTGTGTGTGTGTGTGTGTGTGTGTGTGTGTGTGTGTGTGTGTGTGTGTGTTTTCTTTTATTTATGTAGGAGTGTGTGTGCGTGACATGTTGCATAAATCTGCCATCTTGTCAACAGGTTGTCACTGACCCCTGACCTCCATATTTAAACCGAAATTAATATGACAGAAGTGCTAATATTGGGATTGGCAGAAGGGGCCAATGTCCCTCATATAATAGGAATATAACACAGACAGGCCTGTCTCTTCCTCAGTCATAGATACACACACACACTGCAGGTGCAGCACACTTCACCACTTTCCTCCACGGTATCTGGGAGCCTGATAACACCGGCACATCTGAGGGGGGAGGTGAGATTGAAAAATGTCCTCTCAACATCTGTTTCTCTCTCTATAAAAAAATACTGACTTTAATGTGAGACAAGAAGAAACAACGATATGACAAGACAAAAAGGTGAGGCGCGGTAGATTGAGCACAGAAGCGTCAAATCGGTAGTAAGAGACTGTGCTTATCAATGGGGGCTTCTGCAATGTGGGCTGACGCTTCCCCACCAGGCATTACACACTCAAAGACAGACAGAGCCATAAATACCACCGAACTAATGTGGCTCAGGGTCATGTAGGCTTTAGATAACCCCTGTATAGCCGGTACTTTGTGGGGAAAACGACTTCACTTTGCTGCCACAAAGCCACTGGCAAACATGGAGTATTTCTCCCATAGAGTCTCCTTACAAAATAGCTCATTCCGAACTATTTCCCCCCCCCCCCCCACCCCTCGTTCAATTTCGAAACCTCTCGGAGCAGTGTCTCCATGTGACAATCAAATGTGTTTGTTACAGCCCAGAGTTGAGTATGTCTCCTAATTCACTGAGAGAAAGAGCAATCAGCTGAGCTTTCAGATGGCATCCGACACATTCAATCTTCTTTTCTTCTGGCTCTCTCTCTCTCTCTCTCTCTATTGTAATGTTTCCCACACGCATGCCGCCGCGCACACTACACACATTTCTCATAATCTATGCAAATAGTCCACAGATGGACAAGTATATGTATCTAATTGAGAAACATGTGTGCCAGTCGCACTACTACAAATAATGACTCGTACATCTTCCCTTTAGCTTCTCGGTGTCACGGTACTTGTGTCAGCCCTTCGTTCAATCATCGAGAGTTACGTTCGTTGGGCTGTGTGTGGATGGATGCTGCTGGCGGCCTGCCACCACGCCATTTGTAAAATTATTCAAATGAGGACACCGTGTTTCTTTTGTTTACTGCCTTGAACGGTGACACGGAAACAAGGTCGGGGCACTGATGATCGTCATTTCTCAATCTCGCTCTACAACTATACAACAAGCTCCCTCTCTCTCTCTCTCTCCCCCAATCACTCTATATGCGAATCCCCCCCTCCTCCGCGCGCCATTGGTGGAAAAACGGCCCCTGCATTATGAGAAGCCCATTAATGAGTGTGTGTGGCGGCGTAGTGGCGTGTTGTGATGCGCGGCATATTACAGCCATTCATCAAGAGCCGCGGAGACACTTGACAGGCGGACAGCCAACAGGTTGTGTAATCATATAACACAGCCATGTCAGGCTCCGTGTCCCATTCAGGCCTCTAATGTTATTTTCCTTCTGGGTAATTGACGACGGCAGACAGAGAGACCCAGCTGATGGATCACATCATGGGACCAACCGACCGAACGGCGCACACACACACACACACACAAACATGGCGGCCGGTCTATATATATTGATGTCATTCCAAGATTACATCAACATTTTGGAGATGCTCAAAAGGATAAAAATGAGGGTTTATTACAACTTGGGTCTTATTTTGCTAGCTTTGGCCAACATTTCTATTGCTTATGATCATAGTGCACTCACCTTAGTAATTGCTGAAATGTGGGAACGTTCAGTTAAAAACTAAAAAAAGTCAGGCAGGGCAAGAAAACACAATCAGATAAATTGTAAACAGACAGATTTGTCAACACCAGATTAGAAGCAGAAGTGAGTGTGGTGCACCCCAAAATACTGGTAATATAGTAATCCCTCATTGCATTGGGAAAGTTGATGTTAAATGTCTATGCCGTCTCTAAACTGAAATGACTGTTTACAAGAGACTGTTTGGGTATTAACCTTCGTAACCTTCCCCAGCTTAGCTTTCTCTCTTCTAAGTACATTTGGTTGGGGCTTTGTCGACATTACTGTTATAAAAAAGCGAGCCACACTGCAAACAATATGTTTAAAAGCAAAGTGAAATATAAAGTGAAAAAGCACGAGAGCAAAGCCAGCGTAACACCTTCCCGATGCATCTTGATTTTTTTTTATGGGTCGCACATAAATCCATGTTTATTACTTGGTAAATGAATGACTCATAATTGCATTAAAGGAGAAAAATGTCAGCTTAATCTATTAAAGAAAAACCATTTAAAAACACATGAATCAAAGTTGCTGCATTAATTATGTGTCGCAACATGACAAGGTAAGAGTGTTACTCTGGTAATTACAGTGTGCTAACAAAGGCCATCTGACACCGAGGAATGTGCTTCAAATGTTCCAAGTTCTCTGCTGCACAACACAACACAACACACTAACTCTGGGCTGCATCAGACGAGCAGAGAGGTGGCCCCAGGGCGGTGTGTGTGTGTGTGTGTGTGTGTGTGTGTGTGTGTGTGTGTGTGTGTGTGTGTGTGTGTGTGTGTGTGTGTGTGTGTGTGTGTGTGTGTGTGTGTGTGTGTGTGTGTGTGTGTGTGTGTGTGTGTGTGTGTGTGTGTGTGTGTGTGTGTGTGTGTGTGTGTGTGTGTGTGTGTGTGTGTGTGTGTGTGTGTGTGTTGGACGTTGTTAAAAGGAGAGCCAGTATCCTCACACAACCTGTTTTGCTCTGTCCCTTAAGCTGGAGAAGAGAGAAGACAATGTTCTCTCTCATCCTCCCACTCGCAACACTTTATACCTCTGCTGCTGCTTGTTTGTGAGATGCCTCATGCAGCACACAATCCCTAAAAAATAAAATGGTGTGTGTGTGTGTGTGTGTGTGTGTGTGTGTGTGTGTGTGTGTGTGTGTGTGTGTGTGTGTGTGTGTGTGTGTGTGTGTGTGTGTGTGTGTGTGTGTGTGTGTGTGTGTGTGTGTGTGTGTGTGTGTGTGTGTGTGTGTGTGTGCTTGTGCGTGTAAAAAATGTGCAGTAACCACAATGAACATCGCAGGCAAGGATAAAAACACGCCATCCTGTCTGTTGAATATCATCACACGTCTCCTTGGCTATAGCACCTTAAGGTTGAAACTCCTCAGAATATGAGAATCTCGATAACATCTCATATTTTCTCATATCTTATGTTTGTGTGCATCTGTAACCCTCTCTCTCTCTCACACACAAACATATGTTGTTATACCTACATACATAGAATGGCACTCGGGAGTATATTTTGTGCACCGCCATACCTGCAATCATATGTACACATTCACATCGGGTGTACCGGTAAGTAGAGGGTGTAAAGAAGAGGGGTGCAGGACCCAAAATGGAGGGGAAAGAAACCGACAAGAATGAAAAAGATGACTGGGGACGGGATGCTAATTCCCTTGGTGTGAGTTAATCCCTAGGAGCGCTGACATCCTTCGCTTTATCTAGGAATGCCATGTGGCACCGAGGCCTTGACAAACACATTGACAAAAACTGCCTAACCCAACGGTTACACACTCAGACTACAGGCCCACACGTCCACTCGTTTGAAAACGACATAGTAGTTGAGATGTCTGTACTTTAACGCACAACTACAAATTTCACCACAAGCGTGCACCGAGGGGAATCCACCCAACCATAACAATCTCAGACACACATAAAAAAAACACACAAACTCTCTCCATCTCAACTCCATCACCTTACAATGGCCACTCTGTTCAGTGTCAACACTGGTCACACTATGCAGCGGCCGCCAACATTCAAAATGCATCCGATTAAACTTTTGGGGGAAGAAAAAAAAATGTAGGTCCTCTGTAAAAGGCAACAGTCTGTAACATGTTTGCAGCGATGATAGGCTTTCTAAACAAATTAAGCCGGGGGGAGCTCTACATTACTCATCCTGTTTAGGCTGGCTGGCTGTCTGACCAAATTCTGTCTCAATTGCACAGTTGTTTGATCAACTGTTGGTGCCGCTATTTGTGTGTTAACGTATACGAAAAAAAAAGATTTGACTCCACGGATAGCAAAGGAGATGAATACACTTTGACAGCAACACAGAAAGGCAGAGAAACTTGTCTTCCGATACACTTTTATGTCGCTGCAGTCATAAGCTGACACATTCTGTCGGCTGGCAGCGTCCTCCATACTTTCACTGCCCACCATTTGTCACTGTGCCGACGGTCGCTTGTATCTGTGTGTTAAACCTGTCGCTCTCTGTGCTCTGACGTCCGTGTGTGCTTATCGCTTTGGCTGATCCCTGCTAGTCGCGCATATGTGTACAGTATCTCTGTCTGACTAGCGTGTGTGCGTGTGTGCGTGTGTGTGTGTGTGTGTGTGTGTGTGTGTGTGTGTGTGTGTGTGTGTGTGTGGCAGATGTTCCCCGGGCGGTGCCATTGCTCAGTGTTCAGACACACACGCCGCACCATAGGAAGATTAACCAGCACTTTATTTATCCATTTGCTTCCTGGATCTGCCACCACCACCACCGCCTACTCTCCAAACCCCCCCCCCCCCCCCCCACACACACACACACACACCCCCCAATCCTCTTTAATCCCTGGTTGCAAAGAATGAAGCAGGATAGGCAAAAAGAGAGTGTGAAATTAGAGCTAGGTGGCTGAGTTTTGCACCTACTTTAAAAATTATTTGGTTCAGGGCCATCAGAAAGATTATAAATGAACAAGACCTTTGAATTTGAACCAGGCTCCACAGACTATCATGTTTCATTGGGATAGTGCCATTCGAAATGTTCCATTTCATATCAAGTTACCATAATATGCTTATAGTTCATTTAGGTTAAAGTTGGATTAAAGATATAGTGCGTAACTTTTTCATATAAAGGAATGTCAGTCACATTCAAGTCGTTGCCAAATGAGTTGACACAAAGTTGATAATTAAGCTCCACAAAACTCCCACTTTATTTCTCAGTATGGCAGCGTTTACAAACCGACGGTGTCAACCCATGACACTGGCGCAGGAGCTCAAGAAGCGCCCAAGAAATGTTTCAGTTGTTGATTCTACTGCAAAGAAAAAAACCTGACATACAGCCGAAGTGCCGACAGTTTTCTTGTAATTACTCATTGGGGCGAAAGAAGTTACGCACTAACGCTTTAGACCGAGCTTTATTCACATAGTCGAGAAATGAACTAAATGGTCAAGCTACACTTGCATTTTACTTTCTGTCACTACTAAACTGTGCTAACCATGAATATTTTCCTATTCCTCAGTTCTGCCCACTGAAAAAAAAAAGAGAGAGAGAGAGTTTTTTGGAAAAAATGCTTCATGGTTTTGTTCTATTCTCCAAGTATTGACACTGGCCACAGGCTTTCTCGGCGGGGACTGGCTTAGGTTTTTTTTTCTTCTTGGACGGGGCCACAGAACACAGATCCTAGCACACAGCTCCTCATAAACAGCAGCTGCAGACCGCTCAGTTCCCAGTATCCTCCCCGAGCCGCCACCAGCCCAGGAGGGTCCAATCAAAAGCAGCCATAATGCTCCCTCACTTTTTGGACCTTGTAGCGTGCCAAGTGTGCTCCGAGAAAACAGCCTGAGAATGCATCAAAAGAGAGTGCAATCACGACATAAAGTACAATGTATTTACCTGTGTGAACTTTGACCTTGGTTGGTGGTACTGAGGTGGCCGCCCCCTCCTCCACCCAGCCCTTCATGTATTCCTCACACACGGTCCACTCCTTAAAGCGCTGGTCTGAAGAAGGAAAGGAAAAGGGAGGCAGAGGGGGGAAAAGAAAAGAGGAGAGGAGAGGGCTGTTAAATTTCTTTTAATGGAATGCCAGGCAGGGATAGCCTGGTTCAGACAGAGGACAAATGTATCACAGAGAAATACATCCCCAGTGTTGAAAAATGCATGCGGGCGGGAGAGAAGCCATGAGGGAGTGTGTGTGCTATACTGCCCCATTTACTCTAGCGCCTAACCCTGCTGGAAAACCAATGAACCGATGAGCAACTGCACCACCTATCACACTCACTGCAAGTTGCTGCTGCTGCTGCTGTGCCTGTGTGTGTACACTGCAGCAGTCCTTGTACACACACACACACACACACACACCCCTGACGCGACCCCACCCCCCACCCGCAAAGGAACAATGTCCTTCCTAAAGGTTATCAGCAGCCTGGCTCTTGGTCAGCCCTCATCCTGACTCTATTACACACACACACAGCGGCGAGATTCACTGCCTTAATACACCTCTCTTAGTCTCTCCTCACTGCTCCGCTGCACCCTTTACAGGCCGATACAAATCCTGCTAGGCCAAGAACGCACACACACACACACACACACACACACACACACACACACACACACACACACACACACACACACACACACACACACACACACACACACACACACACACACACACACACACACACACACACACACACACACACACACACACACACACACACACACACACACACACACACACACACACACACACACACACACACACACACACACACACACACTTTAGGGGGTAGCCCTAACTACGCTAAATCCCTATTCTGTCTCTGGACATCTGCACTTCCATTCGATTGGTGTAAGATTAATTATGAAAGCTGTGTGATGCAGTAACATATTTAGCCTAGATATTACACAACCCAGCATTTATAAGCTAACCCCTCCACATGGCTAGTGTGACAATATCGGCTCAACAATTTATTTGTACAAGATTAATGAGCACAAACGTGTAAAACTAATAGCATTAAACCTCGGCTGTACTTTGTGTTGGGTGCTAATGCCAAACGGGATAAAACTCAGATGGTAAAAGCAGCAGTTAAGTAAATACATCATTTTTTGTCAGCATTTTTTCGGTTTTGGGGACTCATAACTTTGCTGTTTTGAGTCAGAACACTCTCTAATTAATATTGTGAACTGGCGCCAAAACCAACTATTCAGCAAAAAATGCTGCAGTAAACCAATTGAACACCACCAGCCCGGCACCATATGACAGACAGACAAAGTTAGCGACTAGCTAGTGAACATAGTGGAGTGTTGAGCAGCTTAAGGGCCAAGTGTTTCCTGTCTTTTAGTTGGTGGGGACCAAAAATGGAGCTAAAAGAGAGAGGAAATAGGCACATACTCTGTGGAACTTCCTCTTCCACTTATGTGGCTATAACTAACTCTGGCAGACGCACTGTGAACTGTCAGTCAACATTGAGAAGACAAGCAACTCCTAACGACACACAGGCGTACAGATTAGCAATACAGCAAATGACAACTTCAGCATTCAAGAGAAAAGTCAAATTTATATTAGAAAATAAAAAGTAATCTTTAGTTATTAAATACCTTTTTTATATTAAGAATTTTCATTTAAAGTGGAAGGAACATCTATGTTTTAAAAGAAATACTTTTTTCTTAACATTACCCCCTGACGGAAAATCACGAGAGGAAAATGCACACAACAAGCAGAGTACTAACATGCTTATCTATTCAAGTCTTTATCTCTGGCAAAGACAGTCAGTCTCCAGTATAGACAGTAAGTCACACCACTCTCTTTTCTCTGCCATTGTTTCATCACTCACAATCTCTACACTGGTGCAAACAAGCTTCCTCTGCTCCGGGCTGCCCTCGTGGCCGTTCAGAATATATCTTGGTTCACTTCTAAAAATCACAGTCACAGAAAGGTTGGCCTCTGAGACACATCCACTGACGTAGACAAATACTGGAAGAAGACCAGATCTGATATCAGTAACAGTCAGTGCGTTTCCATGGCACAACTAGATTGGATTAAGACATACAGTATATCGAACTAGACACTCGAACGGACCGTGTCACTTGTCTGAGTATACATGGCCTTTCAGAAATCGGATAAATGTCCGATGCATGGCTGTCTCTCCACTATGCTAGGTGGCGCTGTAGCCCTTTCAACAAGTGGTTTTAGAGCCACGTCCGGTTCCCTTCCGGCAATAACCCATGGTGTAGCCTATAACGCGCAGGCACACAAGCACATAACGAGAAGTCCGATATGCGATATCCGATCCCTGTATACATGCAGAGAGAATGCCGACAATGAACGAGTTATCTAGGTGTTCTTATCCGACTTCTCTTGTCCGTTATTGTGCCGATTTGTGTGCGAAGTAGATCGGATAAAGGTGTTTACATGCAGTTTAAAAGTCCTGTTGAAGTCTTATTCGTTTAGTTATCCGATTATGAGTCTGCATGTAAACGCACTGACTCAAAGGAACTAAAACAGCAACACAGGCAAAATGTTTTAATATATCTCAGTCCGCCTACACCTTAGCTACGATGTGTCTTATATAAAACACTGTGCTTGATGAGAAGAATAAAGGTATTAGCACTCCCTGGGTGTATGTCCACCTTTTTTTAACTGACGTTATGATAAAATAATGTGCTGAAAAGAAAATCTGGTGTTAATACTCAACCTAGGCTCTGTAAAATGAAATGTAAATGATACAGTCATATGAAAAAGTTTGGGAACCCCTCTCAGCCGGCATTATAATTGACTCTGCTTTCACACAAAAAAGATAAAAGTGGTATGTCTTTAATTTACCAGGAACAGCTAAGTACTGGGATGTTTTCCAAACAAAGATTTTTTGAAAAGCAGTATTTAGTTTTATGAAATTGAATAAAATGTGAAAAACTGGCTGTGCAAAAATATGGGAACCCTTGTGGTCTTGCTGATTTTAATGCATGTAACAGCATGTAAAACTGAGGACTTTAAACACAAAATTGGTTGGATTATGTTGTTAAGCCTTGAACCTCATATAAAGGTCTGTTTAATCATGATAAAAGGTATTTTAGGTGCCTAAATGCAAGTTCCACCTCTCTTTGACTCTCTGCAGAAGTGAGACAGAATGTGATCATCAAAACAGCTCCCAAAAGATCTTAAAAACAAAGATTATTCATTGTCATGGTTTAGGGGAAGGCTACAAGAAGCTTTCCCAAAGGTTTCAATTGTCAATTTCGACTGTAGGGAACGTTGTCAGGGAATGGAAGGACACAGGCACAGTTGCAGTTAAACCCAGGTCTAGCAGACCAAGAAAAGTACAAGAGCGGCATATGCGGCGGATTGTGAGAATGGTTGCACACAACCCAAAGATCACCTCCAAAGACCTGCAAGAACATCTGGCTGCAGATTGTGTATCTGTACATGGTTCTACAATTCAGTGCAATTTGCACCAAAACATCTGTATGGCCGGGTGATGAGAAGGAAGCCCTTTCTGCGCCCACGCCACAGATACAGTTGCATGGAGTATGCAAAAGCTCATTTAGACAAGCCAGCTTCATATTGGAAGAAAATGCTTTGGACTGATGAGACAAAAATTAAGTTATTTGGTCTTTATAAAAAGCAGATGTTTTGGTACAAATTGCGCTGAATTGTTGAATGATGTACAGATACACAATCTGCAGCCAGATGTTCTTGCAGGTCTTTGGAGGTGATCTGTGGGTTGTGTGCAACCATTCTCACAATCCTCCACCTATGCCGCTCCTTTTTTCTTGATCTTCCAGACTTGGGTTAAATTGCAACTGTGCCTGTGTCCTTCCATTTCCTGACAACATTCCTTACAGTCGAAATTGACAATTGAAACCTTTGGGAAAGCTTCTTGTAGCCTTCCCCTAAACCATGATAATGAACAATCTTTGTTTTTCAGATCTTTTGGGAGCTGTTTTGATGATCCCATTCTGTCTCACTTCAGCAGAGAGTCAAAGAGAAGTGCAACTTGCATTTAGGCACCTAAAATACATTTTCTCATGATTAAACAGACATTTGTATGAGGTTCAAGGCTTAACAACATAATCCAACCAACTTTGTGTTTAAAGTCATCAGTTTTACATGCTGTTAAAGGCATTAAAATCAACAAAACCACAAGGGTTCCTATATTTTTGCACAGCCAGTTTTTCACATTTTATTTTATTTCATACAACCAAATACTGCTTTTCAAAAAATCTTTGTTTGGAAAACATCCCAGTACTTAGCTGTTCCTGGTAAATTAAAGACATACCACTTTTATATTTTTTTTGTGAAAGCAGAGTCAATTATAATGCCGGCTGAGAGGGGTTCCCAAACTTTTTCATATGACTGTATGTTAACAAAGGGGGCCCACCCTTGCTAGCAACATGCCAGTTTACAGAGCCTAGGTTGTGAATTAACAC
Organism: Ammodytes marinus; assembly: GCF_949987685.1. Classification (NCBI taxonomy): domain Eukaryota; kingdom Metazoa; phylum Chordata; class Actinopteri; order Uranoscopiformes; family Ammodytidae; genus Ammodytes; species Ammodytes marinus. The sequence goes on along the minus strand of NC_137215.1, from coordinate 7,083,376 downwards.
TGCGTTTTTTTTTTTTTCAAGCGTACACACAGTATGGACAGGAAGCGGATCATGAGGAGATAGTCACTGATTTTGACAAAAAAAAAGTGATTTTGACAACGAGCATTCTCCAGAATCACTAACTCCACCTTAGTTGCTTAAAATAAAATGAAGCATATAACATATTTAAAGTTGACAAAAGGTGACAAAAGGTGACAAAAGGTGACAAAAGGTGACGTGATTTTCTCTTCCAGAGTAAAATCTCAAATATCTCCTTTGGAAAACAATACAATGATGGTTTTGACAGGAGTGGGTGTATATAGGGCTGAAACAGAGGGGGCCCCCCAGTCCATACATCCTAACACCTGCTGGTTCATTTAATCCCTGAGAAGAGAGGGAACATACTGGAGAACACACTGTGGGAAGAGGGGGTTGATTTTGGGCCAAAGAAGAAGAGGACAGGGCGGAGGAGAAAGCCATAAATACGCGGGGAGGCGAGCAGGTGTCGCCGGCAAATGTGATTTACAGGGTCCATGTCCCGTACAGTGCTGACAGGTAAGCCTATTAGGATGATATTACCCAGCTATAACACGCACCGATAGACCCCTCTTTAAAAAACGAGTGTGCAGAGAATGTGTAAAAAGGTTATGGGTTTAAAGGAAAAAATAATAATATTAATTTGGTCAAGTTGGCCATACATCCTGAAACTGATTACATTATTACATGAAAACTGATTTTAACTTGCTGATTTCCCCTTCCATCTTTTCAAGTAGACATAATTTAGCAACCACAGCTATGTTTAGCAACCTTAGGGTTGGTAGAAGAAAACATTACAGGCATTTGTATTGCAGCAGGAGGCTTTTCTCATACTCAGTCTAAAATGACAACAGGCTTCAAAGTGTGTGTGTGTGTGTGTGTGTGTGTGTGTGTGTGTGTGTGTGTGTGTGTGTGTGTGTGTGTGTGTGTGTGTGTGTGTGTGTGTGTGTGTGTGTGTGTGTGTGTGTGTGTGTGTGTGTGTGTGTGTGTGTGTGTGTGTGTGTGTGTGTGTGTGTGTGTGTGTGTGTGTGTGTGTGTGTGTGTGTGTGTGTGTGTGTGTGTGTGTGTGTGTGTGTGTGTGTGTGTGTGTGTGTGTGTGTGTGTGTGTGTGTGTGAGTGTGTGTGAGAGAGAGAGCTAAATACTGAGATGGAAGTGTACTTTTCAGCATATTGGAAGCTGCCGGGGAGCAATCACTGAAGAATGCAAACGTTTATGAGAAACTAAATGCACTAGAACATCCAGCTGAGATCTGCAATCCAGTCTTGCTTGTGGTTCAGAGCATGAGAGAGAGAGAGAGAGCGAGAGACACGAGGCTACAAGAAAATTGCTACCACTTGAGCCGCGCGCTACAGATGGTGTTGAGAGCAACACAGCACAAACCAATGTGTTCCTTGCTGTAATAACTTGGTTGAATATTGCAGTGAAGAGAGCTGAGTGCTTCGTGTACTGGCTTCTGCAGACTGCGGCTTTCTTACTTTATTTATTTTTTCACTGTCAGAAGTGTGAAGTCTTTCATCCCGGGATATAAGAGGCATGCGGTAAAAATCTTCAAAAGAAACTAATCGTGTTAAATGAGGTTTGGTGTCTGTACGTATGTCTTCTGAGTGTGGTATGTCTGTGTGTGAGGGGTTGTGAGACGAAAAATTGTCACCTTTGAATGTAAACGCCTTCATAAATGCTTTGGTATAACTCTTAACGCTTCAATCCTTGTAATTGCGTCTGATGATGTGTCTTGCTCATTGACTGAAATAAAACCCAATGTTCTGCACCAAAGTGTTTCTTTAAAGTCATTCAAAAGCAGGAGATGACAAAACCCAAAGATTGCCCATGTTGAAAGCCCTTAACACCACAACGTTTACTTTGGCTTCCTGGGGGGGAGTCCTACAGTCTCAAGAGGCTGCTCAACTCATACACACACACACACACCTTCACACAGTCACACACAGTGTCACACACACACCTTATCATCTCTGAGCCGAGGAAGCAGGAGAGCTATAAAAGCCAACCTCATCTCCTTAAAACAGGCAGGGCTGTCCCTGGGCGTCTTAACACAACTCATCAACTGTTAAACCAGAGAGAGAGAGAGAGAGAGAGAGAGAGAGAGAGCGAGGCAGAGCAGTAAAAATCAATGCCCCCCAACACGGCAAACAGCAGTCAATGATGTTAGGAGGAAAAGAGGCGAGAATTTGCAGCAGTGTATTAGTAAGGGAAGGAGAAGAAAGGAGAAGCAAGGAGAAAGTCCGTGTTAAGCTAAAAGCAAGTATAGGCTAATATATGTAATTGATTACCTCTATGTAAATGGACCAACTCTTAATAAAAAAAAACTAATGAATGCAATTTTAAAGCAGCAGCAGCAGCAGCAGAGTCTCTCCGAAAATCGATTGGGCGCTCCGAGTGAGAGAAGCCATTTCCCTTCTAGCCAAGATAAAACACTTTACTAGGAGCTGTCAGATACTTATCAGGGAGGAAATTAGCAACGGAGGAATAGCATTTTTCCCCCAAACAAACAGGTCAAGTGTTTCTCAAGTCTCTCTCTCTCCCTCTCTCTCTTTCCATCACTCTCTCTCTCCCTCCCTCTCTCTCCCCCTCCGATATCATCATCTGTTATTTCCTCTGGTTTAAATGCCAAACGGTGAGGAGAAGGAGGAGGAGGGCCGCGGCTGCATTTCATTCAAACGAGATCATTTTGTAATAAAAAACAAGCGCAGCATGCAGGCAGGAGCAGGTTGTTTGTTTGAAATGGAGAAGATGAGGTCTCTCTCTCCTCTCCGGTATCGCCCCGGCTCCCGGGGAGCAAACTGCTGCTGGAGCCTGCCAGCACCTGCACAACACAAGCACGCACACTCACACACTGACGCAATTTGGCCCCTACTATCTCACTGCCAGATCTCACCAAAACAATATTTGCCTCTTTTTCTTTCTTTCTCTCTGCCTGCGGTCTGTGTTCCTGGCTGAAAAAAATATTCCTTTTTTTTTTTTCAAATGAAAGAAAAGGAAAAACACAACCACACACAGACAGAACAGAGTACAAAGAGATGTGTCTAAGGCAAGGCAGCAGCAGCAGCCCACACACAAGACAGGGAGGAGAGGAGGAGAGAGGAGAGGAGAGGAGAGGAGAGGAGAGGAGAGGAGAGGAGAGGAGAGGAGAGGAGAGGAGAGGAGAGGAGAGGAGAGGAGAGGAGAGGAGAGGAGAGGAGAGGAGAGGAGAGGAGAGGAGAGAGGAGGAGAGGAGAGGGCCGCGTCAACATCAACACCGGCTCTGCAGTCATCGCTCAGCAGGTAATTATGATAACAACGCGTTCCCAAGGCAGCTCCTCTCTGATTTAGTTTCCGAGCACTTACCCTTCCTAAAAAATCTCCTCCCGATAACATCTGATGATATGATTACAAAGTCAAGATCCTTTTCAAGCAGCGCCCACTTATGTGCCTCTAATTTGCTGTGTAGCAGCAACTCTCCCTCTTGTGACTTACACTCCATCACCCCCCCCCCCCCCCCCACACACACACACACACACACACACACACACACACACACACACACACACACACACACACACACACACACACACACACACACACACACACACACACACACACACACACACACACACACACACACACACACACACACACCTCATTGTGTATGCTCAGTTAACATGTAGCACCACTCCGATTCTCAAAACATTTGGAGAAATGCCGTGACATAAGTGGACCTCACCTATTATACCTCACACCATCTGTGACTGAGCGCGATAGCACTGCCCTGCTATTGCCTTCCATTGTAAACACAAGAAGCCTCGTCTCATGCAGGGGGGGAAGAATACATCATTTTCATTGTGTCTGTTATGGTCCAGTTGGGAAACAGTGCGAGGTTTGGGCCCCCGAATGGGAGTCTGCCGGAGTTGACCCTGTGGTTACCTCGGCGACGCTGCATTTTGGCTATGCTGTCATTGCAGGGCCGACCCCCTTTAAACAGCACAGTGCTGCGCAGCAACAAGGGCCAGGGCTGTTGACATACTGAAGACATTTAAGATAATCCCGGAGATGTCTCAGTGTTTTCCAAGATTACATCTTTAAAGGGTGGGGGGGGGGAGGGGGGCGGCCTGCAGCCTCTGTACTTGAAAGGGAGAGAGAGAGAGAGAAGCGGAGGGCTCTGTTCTGAAGGAGGGGGGTGGTGGAATAGCTCAAGAATGCAATCATGCTTTTGGAGTGGAAGAAGGCCTGTCCTGGCTAGCTAAGCTTGACGGGAGGGGTGCGACAGGATATTTAGGAGAGGGGAGGGGCGGTGCAGAGGAACCGAGACCTGCCAGAGGGAAACACACCTGTTGTTGTGTGGGACAAGACTGAGTAGGGTGGAGAAAAGGACTATCGTGTAGTTGACCTGACAAGGGGCTGTAAATTACACAGTTCATCCGTGTGCCCTGCCTTGCCTTTTTGTAATGTTTTGGTATGCTGTCAGTCCGAGGTTAAAATGTCACACAATATATGGCAGTACACAGATTTAGCCTACGGATACTTTTTTCCATAGATATAGTCTTTCATTTTCTCTGTTTCATTCACACCAAACTATATTTTAGTTTTTATTAAACCAAAAAAACTTTTTTCTTTTACTTCAAAGTGCTTACCACGAGACGCACAGCCCAAGGGTTGTAGTATGGATTGAACTATAGTTTTCTGTTTGGTGCTTGAAGACTACTGCTTGATAAGAGAGCTTGTGTTATAAACTGGTGTCTTACAGCTTGAGTGGGAGATGAATTATTGAGTTGAAATGCTGGAAATGTAGGATCAGTAGTTTTGGAGCTTGACCTTTTACAATGGACACAGGCTCTGATAACTGAAAAAAAAAATGATGTTCTTTTTTTAATGGGTCTCTTCAAGCCTTTCAAATTTATGAACGTCTCATTCATTCCTAAACCTTAACATCTACAATTTATACTAGTATGTGCCAGTCATTATATTCAGGTCTATCCACATTAGTTTGGACTTGGTCTGTGTTGTGACAAAGTGTGGTGTGGTGTGCTGAGTCAAGTCAAGTGAACTTTATTAGTCCCCGAGGGAAGATTTGTCCACTGCATGTGGAGTGGCCCAGCCTGACCGATTAGGACTTCTGCTCTTTACTGGTGCCTCCCTGGGCTCTGCTGTACTGTTGGCACTATAACTCCAGTGGATGATCAACCCCCAAACATTTCTCTCCCACAGTGTGCTTTACATATTGCGTCATCACAAAGTTTTTTTTTTTTTTAAAGATACTTTGCATGAGCTACTTTACATCTCCCGGGCATAAAAAAAACAAGGCACCGGAGAAAATTGGTTATAGGAAGTATTCAATAAAAGCATTGAAACCATGACTCATCATATCTGTGACAAAATCGTCAGCAGCAAGTGATGTCCACTGTGGCTGTTTTTTTTTGCACCTCTTAGTCACTCATGGGAGAAGTGTGCGCTAGCCTGTGACGGACAAAGAAATCGCTTAAGCAGCAGCATGCATCCTGGAAAATTAGTACTAATTCTAGGATGGGATCTATTTTGACACTGAACACGCGAAGAAAACACTACTAATAGCTCATTGGTGCTACAGCGTGTGGCGTGGCAAAAGCTGAATCTTTTTGTGCACCTTTTTAGCTCAGTCTCTCGCCTTCTAATAAAGCTGGCCACGTCACATCCTCAGTGAGTCAGCAGTGACCGACCACCAAGGGGCCCAGAGCCAGAGTGAGGCCTGTCTGTCTATTATCAGCTGGGCATAATGTACGTCATGAGAAAGACACAAACAACCTCTGAAAAGAAGAGGCGCAAGTCAGTCACACAACCACCAGAAGGGCTATTTTTTGCAACGAGAGGAAAACAAATATGTCATAGGCAGGAGGAGGAGGAGGAGGGCTGGGACTGGAGTGGCTGAGTCATTCGAGTCATCACTGAGTGTCATTGAAAGAAGACCTATTTTAGAATTAGCACCAGTCAACCGGGAATGGTTATAGCGAAGACAGACAAAGAAAGCAGCGGTGGTTAGCATTAGGTACAGAGTGGTTCCTGTGAAAGAGTTCTGCTGTGGGGCCCCTCCTCCGTCCCTCCAGCCTCACTGGCCTTGGTTGAAAAATGAATGCAGCAAACTGACAACACTTAGGGCCTCCCTCCTGCTCTCTCTCTCCCTCTCTCTCTCTCTCTCTGTGTCTTGCTCTCTCTCTCTCTCTCTCTCTCTGTCTTGCTCTCTCCCCTCCTCCCCATGTACCAAACAGGATCAATTACCAAAGCAGGGCTCCACTCAGTAGTGCTAAAGAAACAAGAGGCACTCTCAATCACATCACAGCTTTGTGTTAGAGTGTGTGTGTGTGTGTGTGTGTGTGTGTGTGTGTGTGTGTGTGTGTGTGTGTGTGTGTGTGTGTGTGTGTGTGTGTGTGTGTGTGTGTGTGTGTGTGTGTGTGGATTATGATGAGCAGAGAAAGGGAGGAGGAGGAGGAGGAGGTGGTAATAGTCTGTTTGCTTCTCCCCTAATGACAGCAGCAGAGTGGATTAGTGAGCCTCCTTACCCATCAGCATCACTCCTCCCAGTAAGTGACAGAGCATGTAAATAACCAGTTGGGTCCACTATACTAGCAGTGGGGGGGGGGGGGGGGGGGGTAGAAAAGGAGGGATTGGTCTAATAAAGGTCTGAATGTGTGTGTGTCTTGCCTGTGTCGTGTGTACGAGCGTTTTTATATTCACAATCATATCCCGCGCCTTCATTTGTATGCAGGTGGAGATTTTTTGCAGAGGAGTCCCATTTCCTACAAAATCAGCCCAGGTTATTCAAATGCAGCAACAGCACACATGTGACTGGAGGAGAGGATAACATAAAGAAAGGCATCAGCAGAAATGGCAGCAGGCAAGCAGGCAGTAATCCCCCGGCCAGGGCCACTTGTGTTATGCCACGCAGGCAGGCAGCGCTGTCTGTCAGTAGCAAGCAGCAGCACCCATACACACAGGCCTTATCAGTGGCAGCCACAGGGCTCCTCTAATAACCCTGCTGATGCTCTGCGGTGCACGGACAGACAGGGAGACGGACAAAAGGGACGGACAGGTTTCACCTCCTACTTAAAAGGGATAGTTCAGGATTATTGAAGTGGGGTTGTGTGAGGTACTTAGGTGTGAGTAGTTAGTGTGCTAACTTATGGAGTGGGCGATCAGTGCAGTCACTATGAGGAGCTCGGGGGAGACGTCGCTGTAGCAGAAGCATTGGAGCTACTGTTGCAGACAGGGTTCAAAAGAAAATATAAATAGGCTACTGTATATAAATGCTTACCTAATACTTTTTTTAATTTTACACTAAATGTAGGATTTTGTTTGCCGCCAGACCGCCGTTTATGTTTGCACTTTTTCTTTGGCCATGTATTACCAAGCCCCAACCTCAGCGATTTTTACCAGCATCCAATAAGGAAGTGACCTACAACTGTAGTAACCAGAGAGTGCCACTGGGGGTGGCGCCAAGACGAGCAGTTTTTCTTTGACTCACTTGTTAGATAGGCCGTTTTCAAAGTCTTATTAAACCTATTTACAGCCTGGGTCACAAAACCATTTTAGTCTGTATGTTTAGGTCATATCTCCATGACAACACTGGGGGGGGTGAATTTTTTTGGCCCACGCTAGTTTTTATTTTTTTAGAGGTTAAAATGTATTGGCGCAATCTCTTGAGTGACAGCTCTCCGCCCGTTGTCCCTCACTTTGCCTCGGAGGTATACGTCAGCTATCTCCCTCCCACCGACATGATGTCGATTCCCATTTTCGGCAAGAGGAGTGAGGCGGAGTAAAAATCTCACAAGATGGTGACGCGCACAAACCAGGATTATTGGATGCCGTGTGAATAACTGAGGTCAGCCCGGATGCTACATCCATATTATTTACTATCTATGTGTATTACTAAACAAACAGCTGATTGGCGGATTGATATGCTGCACCACACCAGCACCAGTTGGCGTAGGAATACTATCCTTACCCATCCATCTCCATAAGGTTACAGACCAGCTATGCATTAAGTACCTCATCATACCACCCCTCTTCAAAAACACTGAACTATCCCTTTAAAAGGTAGCGCCTGAGTGCCAGGTATCAGCCTGTCGCTATGTATCTGTGTGCATTTACTCATTTTCCCCTCACTCTCTCCTGCATGCAACACTGACAGCTTCATACATGCTTTCGCTTTCATCTAAATGCACGCCACTTATGACTGCCCCTTACTATTAGCCCCTCCCCCCTTAGATACACACACACGCACACACATTTTGTATGCATGACAGCGTTGTCTTAACTCACGCATGCTGAGGCCCTCCCCAGTAGGAGCATATATCTGACTCCAGCATCATTATCACCATTCAAAAAGGTCAAGCACAGTGCTTCCAGCCTTTTTTCTTTGTGATTTATGCCTTTGTGCGATTACCTCTGTTCACATTAATCTTCATCTGTAAATCTAATCACGACCGCCTTCGCCATCGCTCTCAGGACAGAAGCTGTGCCCGACGGGAAACGGCTTATGTAAATACAGCGCTTTGTTGACACAGGATGGGCAGCACACGCTGTCACCACCAGACACACGGATAGGGGGACATCGGGGGGGGGAGATAAGAACAGCCAGCACTTTTTATTGTTGTTGCTTTTCATTCACTCCTGTCCTGTCACCGTTCATCTCTATCTGGGCGTGTGCGTCCTTT
>NC_137215.1:7067182-7072182 GCF_949987685.1 Ammodytes marinus | reverse complement strand
ATCAGCCAAGATCCTTTTATCTCAAAGTCCAACTCTCAGCTGTAGTTACTTACATTGTATAAAATGTACTTATATCACTGCCGAGCATCTTCACCGACGATGACACACACATACACACACACACACACACACACACACAAGGCAACACAAGCGACGCAGCTAAGTGATAGCAGCAATGATAGAGTATTCCTAATTACCCATCAAGATGGTTTTGACAGTGTTCTGTGTGCCAGTGATCAGTGTCATGGCGCAGTGCCAGCAGCAGCACGACTCGGTTCTGTTTGATTTGTAGCTGCAGCTGAGTAGCGGGTGGTGGGACACCAGACGAGGGCTGCAGTGGCTCTCTCTCTCTCTTTCTTTCTCTCCCTCACTCTCTCCTTCTTCCCTTTCTCCTTCCCCCCCGCTCCACTACAAACACACTGTCCTGTTTCACTGGGCCGACCTTGCCTGTCATCGGTATAAAACACTCCTTTTCCAGGCTGCTGCATAGCAAGGACACTGAGGAGGATTATGTTGGAGAAACTTGTAGCTTGAAGGGTTCAGGTGCAGAAAGTGAGCAGCGCACAGCTGCTTTTAAAAAGGCAAAAGTTGCTGCGTTTGGTTAAACATCGACAGAGACATAAAGTTTTACTGTCAATGACTTAAAATAACCTAGTCATTCGTCAAGCAACAAGACGAAGAAGATGAGACAGTCATGCCAGCAGCCCTGTGCTCGCAATGACAAAGGGCAAAATGCTTATGTTAAGCAGGTATAAGCTAATATTCACCATCTTTTTACCTTCTCATGACTTAAATCATTAACGATTCTTCAAAAATTAAACAGATTAATCAGTAAGAATATAATTGCTAGCTTCAGCCCTCCTTCAGAATGTAAAAATAAGAGGCTATCAAAGCTATAGAGCTATGTGTGGGAGATGTGCAGCCAGTCACTGATGTAATGAGATACGTTATGACAGTGCAAAATGAGATGTATCAAGGTGAATGGGTGTTATTGAGCAGCCACCAACACGAACCCTATTACAGAGTGATTTATACAGTGTAAGCATACTGTGAGCCTTGGCTAAGGTACTGTAAGTGAACGGCATTAATGCAAAGAGCCAGCCAGCTAATGTTTGCTCAGTGAATGTTATCTGGAATTTCGCAGCGCAGCTAGTCTTCTTAAACATCTTTTTAAAGTGTACATTGGCCGCAAATGTGTCTGGTCATACAAGGCCGTCGTAATCTTAAACCCTGTGTGCAGCTTTGCTACTGAATGGCTGGTCTATATACAAGGCATATTCAACTCACATAGAAGAACCTCTTTGTAATGACCATGTGTAAACAGCTCTTCTGTTATCTGCACTTGAAAAAAAGCATTGACATTCAGATCATGCAGCCGTCATGGGCTCACGGTACCGCCAACAAAGTGTCACAGGTCAATTATCCTTGCAAAGATAACAGGCCGTGTTCCCTCCATTTACCTAATCTCTTCCTGATTTCCATCTCAGGGATTTATACTAAGTAAACAAGATGTTAGGATACTCATTTTGAAAGGGTACAAGCGTCATAAAGGGGATGGGGGGGGGGGGCGGGGGGGACTGATCTGCACGTCACATGTAGCTGCTAGCCTTTCACTTTGCTGTGACTCTTGCTGACTCACGATGAGATGCGCTGAATCAAAGCAGCTTCAGACTCCGTGTGACTCAGGAGCTTTGTTAAAGCCCCAGTATTCCTGTAGGCTTTGAGCTAATCAAATGGGTCTACTGCTTTAAAAAGGGCCTGACCGGGCAGGCTTTGTTGCAGGGATACCAGACCGCTGAATCTTTGCCATTCTCTCCGGTTTAATTAAGAGGTACAAAGTTGTTATGATCATTGATCCAGCTGAAAAGAGCCAATCAGAGCTTTGTATTAGAAATGGGGAGATCTTTCAGTGCTGGAGCCAGGAAAATAGTGTGACAGAAAAGTGGGCTAAAAAGTGGGCATACAAATGGCAACAAGCTTTAATGAGATGAAATAAATGAGCTGATGCATCCGCACTATTAGTATTTTTCTAAGTCGAATAAACTTAAATCTGCAATTTTATATGAACGGTATATAAGTTAACAGCGACTAACAACCGCTTACCACTTCAAAATTATGTAAGTTAAATGGATAGATAAGTAGCTCCTTGACTTAATTGATTAGAGCAAAATAGACAGATAGCAGCCAACGTGAGCGTGGCGCCATTATAAATGATAATAGAGAACAAAATGGCGATTCGGTCAGATTATCAGTCTATTGGTTTTGACACACTTCAAATCATTACAAACCATTGTTTAAAAGCACAACGTGAGTTTCCATGCCCTGCCTTTTCAGACAGCCTTTAGGTGTCAATCAAATCAACTAAGACGGTAAGAATGTATTCATGATGAGACAACCCGTCACCGAGTTGTTGTAACCTTTTATGGACCCTTTTGTTTTTGTTTTTCAATCAAAGTTGCTGTACGATGGTGTTGTATTTTAGTTGCAAACAGGGGCCATTTTTTAAAAACTGTCCAACATCAGAGAACTGACAGTTGAATGCTGTAAAAAGCACTGCACTGACAAGGCTGTGTTGTCAGAAAAAAATTAAATCAGAAAAGACAAGCGAAGTAAACATGGATGTGAGAAGAAGCATGTGAATTATTTTGTGGTTCCTTGATGCGTAAACATCAAATGTCTTCGCATCTTTAAAAAAAGCATCGGAAGGAGAATTTTATTTTGTCTCTGCCACCGACTGCAATTTCATGTTCAGACAGCGTAACTTAAAGGCAACTAAATACTCCATGAGCTATGATGGATTAGCTGTCTCGATCGAATCAAGTCTGGGCAAGTTTTTCTGGTTCATAATTGAAGTGAATGGCAGCCTAGGAGGCAATGGAAATCAATTTGAAAGAAAAAATGTATGAACATGTAAAAATACAGTGCAAGTGATTTGTAGTTAATGGGCTACAACTTGCAACAACAAAAAAACACTCACTGGTATGTTCCTTTTGACTATGACGGTCCAACCCAGTCTCACAGTGAAATGTAAAATAGGTACATTGGTCCACAGCGCAAAATGTAGAGATTTCACAATACAGGCCTTGAAATTGTGAATTACCTACATTTGTTCCCCCTATTCATTTCTAATGGCCAGCGTACATGTCACGTGACTTTCAAATCCTCCTGGCCGAAACGAAACCCAAGCTGTGACCGCCATTGCCCCAGCTTTTATTCTGCAGATTTTTAAGATGTATAAGCTATTAAATGGGTTTTTGATAACATTGTTAGTGAGAAATGTGTGTCTTACTCTCACAATCTTCACTCAGTGAATGTATACGATGTAGTTTGATGGTTATCACGAATATTATTCTGGACATCGCCAAGAAAATGTAGAAATACAACATTTATACTGGTTGCTATGCTGTTGCTATGACGCTCCTGGCGCTGCCTCAAACCGGAAACAGGAAGCGTTTGAATTATTATTATTTCTTTGCTGTAAATGCTTAATTTGTTGTTCTCTCATTTAAAAAACACATGTTTATTACAGAGGAGGGATGACGTCTACAGAGTCGCCTGCTAACAGCTCCCGTGACAGTTATGAACGTTTTATATTTTCGTTGTCACGAGGAAAGCCAATCAAGAGAGCAGAGCTCAGTCATCCTCCACGGTCAGACAGGAAGTGAAGCGATAAATTACAAAGTAAAATCAGTTTGACACTTCCGGTTTCACCATATGTAATGAATTTAGCTTTCTTGATATGTCATTTAGAGCGATCTGATGATTCTGATCACTCGATATTGCGGACTTTACAGTTAAAATAGCAGGAGAGATCACTTTGCTTGCTTTTTAACCTCTGCATAATCTTGTGGATTAAATTACTTTTTATTTTATTCATTATTTTACATGAAATTACCTTTGAGGGATATCCTTGACACCTATTTTTTTTCTCACCTGCACACTTTGTTACCTTTTTATTTTTATTTTATTCTTTGCTGTAAAAGCTTAATGTAACTGCTAAATTGTGTTCTCTAATTTTTAAAAAACATGTTTATTTAAGAGCAGGGATTACGTCTCCAGAGTTGCCCGCTTACACCTCCTTTTTTTTATCTCGCAAATAAATTAAATCAAACTTACATTCATCATAAAGAGAGAGAAGAGAAGAAATATATATCATGATTTACTCTCTTCATTGCATTTCCTTTAGACGGACATGCCCTTGAGTGGTGGTGTCTTCTACTTATAGAGCGTTTTAAAATAGAAGGGTATGAAACCTGCAAAATATATGTATATTATTTAAAATAGCAAGTGCTAACAAAAAGCACTTTCCTTGCTTTTTAACCTCTGTATAATTTTTATTTTATTCATTATTTGACATTAAATTACCTTTGAGGTGAGATATCCTTCACCCATTTTTTTTCTCACCTGCACAAGTTACCTTTTACCTTTTACTTTATATCTTATTTTTCTGTGGCCTATTTTTTTATTGTGCAAATAAATTAAATCAAATAATAAGCATGATGGTGAATTGTAGGTGTGTTTAAATGTAGAGTCGTAGAATCTTTACACTGACAACATTAAGACCTTTCCAGCGATGTATTCAGTTGGTGTTCTTATGGCAAGGTTTTGATCTTCTGGGCCCTATTTCAGGTAGCTGGTTTTACATACTCTGAGTTTAATCCTGCGCTCTGAGTTGGTCAACTCAGAGCGCAGGGTTGATGAGTAACTCTGGGTTTTCGGTTACAGAACAGTGGATCAGCGTTGGGTCAATCAACTCTGAGCGTGTTCACTCTGGGTGGAGCGTGTGCATAAAAGCCATCGTCAATGGATCGCTGATAACATGATTCACCATGGAAACAGAAGAAACAAATGCGTGATCCTCCCACTTCTCCACTTCTCACTCCCACTGGAGTTAGAAATATTAACGAATGAGTTTATGGTAGCCTATGGAGAAGAATTAACGGGGATATTGTCACATAACTCTGATCTAATCTCCTCGGCAATTCAGAAAAAAACAGAGC
>NC_137215.1:7051298-7066982 GCF_949987685.1 Ammodytes marinus | reverse complement strand
GGGCCCACCGTATAACATGCTCGGCGTTTACAGAGCCTAAACCGGTTATTAACACCAGATTTTGTTTCAGTGCACACACAGTAAGCACAGGTAGCGGATCTTGAAGCAAGCGTTCTCCAGTCGCTGACTCCACCTTTAATCAAATGGATTTCTCTCTTTGTTTCAATCCTCCTCCCAGCTGTTCCTCCTCTCTCTCTCTCTCTTTGTGTTTCTGTGAAGTTAATGCTGCAGCTCGCCCCGGCCCACCAGCCCGTCTCTCTTTACAGTTGGTGTATCCACACAGAGGTTTAAAATATGCCCCTTTATCTGAGCCGCCCAGGCAGGGGAAAAATGAAAGGGATGTCAGTGCTCAGAACCCTGGGAAAGCGCCTGGCTCAACCACCACCGGTGTGAAGACCGAGGGGAGGGCACCAGACGGCCAAACACACTGCAAACTGCACACAGCAAAATACTTCTTCTGCTGCTGAGCAATGTCAAAAAGGAGTAAGAAGAGGAACAGGCATATAGTTCAAGATAACTCTCCCATATAACAACCACAACATTGTCCAAGCTCAAAAGTGAAAAATCAACATCTTGTTTACAGTGTTCCGGAGAGCGTTTTGTGGAGTTGATAGGGTTAATCAGCTGTGTGTCAACTTGTTGGTGGATGGCTAGAATGTAACCGACATTCGCTCATAAGAGAAAGTTACGCACTATAGCTTTAAAACTGTGTTTGCATGCGATACGTGCCGCACTGCGAACGCTATCTGCCACATTTCAGCCTTTCGCACTGCGTTCTGTGAGAGCAGGTAACGCACGACTCCCTCTCCCACCTCACAACCGACATAGCCACGCTGTGCCTTTTGCATTAGTAAATCCTATTTAATTTACTTTGTCGGGCAACGACGAAGCATGTTATCCCTGGAGGCCATGTTGGAGACAATTCGACCGCCTTCACACAAGCTCCTGCCATCACTCTCCTCCGTCTCCCACGCAAAAAAACCTCGACCAGAAAATCTGCATCACCGTGCATGCACTCGCTCCCGACGACTAGACTACAGTCTGTTTATAACGCAACTATTATAAACACAGCATGTGGCTCTGGCTGCTATCTTTAGAAAAACGATCCATTATAGGCTATTAGCTAGGACCATTCGGGAACACGCTGTACAAAAGGTCAACGTCAGAGTACAGTATATGTCAAATTGATCTATAATATACATCTCTTCTAAATGCATTATTGTCATTGTTTGAAGAGATAACAGGTTTTAACCTTTCGACTCAACCCGGGCAAAGCGCACTGCTCTGCTTTGCTCTGCTGGACTGGTTAGTCTGAATGATACCTGGCGTGAACCCAAAGTGACGAGGCAGGCAGGCTGCATGAGAGCCGGGCGCCCTGAGTGGCTGTCTGGCAAATGAACCCATGTGGGACGCCAGTGTAAGGTGTGAAGACCTCTTTGGAGGAGGCTACTGCTGCTGCATGTCCGCTGAGCTGGCTAGCAGGCGATTGCTCTGGTTGGTATCAGGAGAGGTAAAAAAGCAAAACACACTGCAGATCAGTGCTGCATACTGTAAACCCACTGACCCAGCATGAAGAGGGAGAGGGGACTAATTAGTGACTGTACTTACAACTACAAAAAAACACAGGAGAGGAGGAGAGAGAAAGGAGAAAGGAGGGGAGGGGGGACAAAACACACTCACAGAGAAAGAGAGAGAGAGAGAACACACAGTTGGAGGATGAGGACAATGAGTTTGTTTAGCTTAAACAGGATTTACAAGCCAAACAGACACACGCCAACGCCACTCACTCCGACACATACTATCTCTTTTCTTTTCCTCTCTCTCTCTCTAGCGTGCTGCCCCTTCCACTCTCTCCTCTATCTCTCTCTCTCACCGACACAGACACACACACAGCTGAGACAGGCTCTCTGAGGATTTCAACAGCAGTGGAGAAAGAAAAAAGAAAAAAAAGGAAAAAGTGAGGGTAATTGCTTGCGATGGTGAGAAGTCTTGAGTGCAGGCGGCAGCGGTGGGCGAACGGATGGATGGATGGATGGATATAGAGGGAACATTTTGTTCCTCCTGTGCTCGCCACCGACTTTCATATTGTTCCCGGTGAGGGCCGGGTGTCATTTATGATTCAAGGCCCCCCCCCCCGCCCTTTCCCCCCCCCCACGTCCCCTGGGCGGATGGGAACAGGACATGGACATTGTGACGTCCCCCCCTCCTGCACTCGTTTCTCAAAGAAACATCAAATCAAACATGCATGAGACGGTGACAGGGGCGGGCCAGCAACTTCTTCTATCTCTGCTCTCTCTCCCTCTCTCCCTTTTTTTCTGCACTCTGCCTCACTCCCTTGTCTCGGGAAGGGAAAAAAAGCACTTAGAAGAATGTGTCTCTCCCTTATGTTCGCAGAGCTCAAGGTTAAAGTGACAGCTCGGGTTTTAGGAACAGGAGTTAAGTTCATGTTTTGCTTATATTATACCACTGAAACTGTTATCTGTCAACAGCAGCTCAGATAAAGGACACATTAGACCGGTTTAATACTGAGGTTTAACTTGGCTGTGAAAGCCTTGTGAAGAGAAGGAATATTATACCTTTCCCCAGATGTTTATTTATTCAAGGAAGGGTTTTTTGCTTAGTGCAAACGATTAACTGTGCACCGCCCTGTTTTACACACCTGACAGCAGCCCAGAACTGCAGCTACCGTTTTTTTCCACAGTTGGTCTTCAAACAATGCCGTTTGCAGGGCTATACCCAAGGTTAAATATGCCTTGCTAAGTGTTACCCACAATGAGTAAGCTCCTGACTTTTCTCAGTTTAAAACCAAGCCCATGTTTACGCCACAAATACAACCACGGTGCAAGGTTTGCAGCTTGGAGGACAGCGGTGACAGGCATGTTGTGGCAGTGGGGGGGTTTTCTTATCCCTGCGCCCCATCTTGGTCCACTTTTGTCTCTCTGATGTCATCACTGTGGGCCAGCAGCAGGATGAGTAACATCTGCCTGTGGTGCTTCATTTTCTCTCTTTATTAGTTACACTGCATTCACCAAGGTTGAAGAGAGCTCGACTGCAGACTTAAGGGTATAGCATTACAACAACGTTTAGGAAGTAGTTAAGTATATGACACTAGGGAGGGCACTACTACCTCAACTCCAACCAAACATTTCAAGCTGTAACCCATTCTAAGTCGTCATTTTGAAATTAGTCTTTAGAGCGCTCAAAGGCAATACAACTTTTTTCCTAATAAAAAAAATAGGCACATTGAAAACAAAGGCTCAGCGTAGATAAAAAGTGCTGCCAAGATGAACCACAAGTGAGAGAGAAAAGTGAGAGACAGACACACACACAGACACACAGGCAGACACACAGGCAGACAGACACACAGACAGACAGGCAGACAGACAGACACACAGACAGACACACAGACAGAAACACAGACTAACTCCTGCTACAAGTGGGTGTGGAACTTTTGGCTGATGGCGAGAGAGAGAGAGACAGCAGACTACAAGAATGTATGTCAAGTGAACAGGCAGCAAGTGAAGTATTGCGCAGCACTCCTCCAACCAACACGAACAGTTATATGAAATGTCAGGCTGTCAAAACATTGATTAGCGTTCGCCAGGTTTTGAAGCACTTAGCAGCGCTGCAGCTGTGCCGACACGCGGTAAAAACGGCAGCAAAAAAGACTGTGTGCAACTTAAATTGCTGAGTAACAAAAAGCTAATTACTCAGACACAAGTAATTAGTTGTTTTCTCTCCTGTACTGCTAGAGTATTAGCTCGCTGCTTCACACATTACGTGCCAGCTACCTTTTCTAAAACTCGTTGCAGCCTGATATTCGAAAATGATTGAATGACAATAAATACATGGTGTAAAAAAAATATGAAAGCCCTTATTTTACACACACACACACACACACACACACACACATATAGTATTTTCAAACAGTAACATCGGCTAACTAACACTTTGGCTATAGACGCAGGTAATCTCTCCATTCTGTCTCCCTGTTTGTTTTAGGAACAAACATACGGCTGCATATAAACATTTGTCTTCTTCCTGACGATTAGCTTCAAACTTGTAGCGCCTGCCAGTGCACGTGTTGCCTTTTTTCTGTCTCTCTGTTTTAAGTATTCACCAATTCTTGCCGGCATATTTCTGGCATTATGTCCTTCGCAGACAATCCGGTCTCGAGTGAGCGTACATGGATTTTTTCACCCTGCGTCTTCTTTAAACAGCCAAATTTGATTCCAAAGTGAGTCTAGTGGTGGAGCCGTTAGCCTGTTTAGTGAATCGGACACTCTTCTGTCTTGTCTCACAGCCCGGCTGGCTGGCTGGCTGGCTGGCTGCTTGTAGACTAGAGAGAGGCCCCAGGAGGGACAACAGAAGGAAAGAAAACTCACTCACTCTCTCCTTCACTCAGTCAAACACGCACTGCACTGCACACACTTCCAAGTTTCAAACAGTTGCAGATGGCTTTAATTCCTCGCCCTTCTTCCTTTCACAATTTATCAGGTAAGCTACTCTGAACAAGCGTGCCTTCTTTTCATGCTTTGCTGAGATGACTTAACGCTGCTCTGGTTCAGCACAAGGAGAAGGAGGGGGGGAAAAAGAAGAAGAAGAAGAAAAAAAACATATACAACACTAATTAATGTGGTGCGTCTGACAAGTGTTGCTGCTGAAACAATTTCATTACATCACCAATGTAAATCACCGTGGAAGGAGACACTGGAAGGTTGCACCCATTCAAAGAGCACACTCACTCTGTAGGCCGACGTATGTACAGGGAGCGGACACACAATAACATGAACACCTGCAATCCAATGCAATACTCCTGCAATGCACACTGACTGTGTTAAACCTGTAACGCTTAATTGTATGTAGGACGACTGTGTCGGATTTCTTTTGAAAAGGGGGGGGGGGGGCTTCAGGGCGAGACACGGCAGGCGAAAACATTGTTTACTCAGTCAAGCAGTGGTCAATTTTGAGATGTTTGGCTATTTAGCTTGCATAACATGTCTTCAACAAGGTCCAAAATGTAGGTGCTTAGTTCACTATTCTTTGTCTGTTTGAGTCTGTATATTTCTCCTCAACAACTATCTTTAAACAGCCATTATCCCTCAACATTGGTTTTTTTTTTCAATACTCTCTCAACAAACTATCTCAACTTCTAAAGCACTGACATCCACTAAACTTTACATAGCTATTCTTAGCACTATGCTTTGTCATTTGTCTGACTTATGATAAATGTTGTAGGTTAAAACACGTTTACCTATCACCTGCAGTGTCTCGCCTTAAGTGTGATAAAGGTGAAACTGTCAGGGAGATGGCAGATAAGATATTGATATTGAAAACTCCACAACGTTATACCAACATCAAAAGATTGCTCCTCTACTCCTAATCGCGCTACCTTTAACTTTAGCTCCTTAGACTAACAAGGATAAAGGCTTTTTTTGATTTTGTACCCCGTCTCAAAGTTTATTTTCATGTCCTGTAAGCAGTGTGTAGTGTAACCCTAATGAAAGAGCTCCAGTCTCCTCCTCCTAATCTTCGTCCGCCTGTGAGCAGCCCCCTCTCTGCCCCGGCTGGCCTCACATCCAGATGGGAGGAATTTTTACGGGGAGGGTCCACCACCACCACCACTTCCACCGCCAGACAGACAGACAGACTTAAGGCAGGAGGCTGTGCTGAGTCAAGCAGCTCATCCACACACTATACAGTACTAAGGCTTCAAAAAACAGGCTTAGACATATGTGGCACTGCTGGCCTCCATCAGGGATTAGGATAGATTAATATCAATCAATCAATCAACATGTATTATATCCTATTCAAAAACCTACTTCATTAATCCCACTAGGGGCAATTTGTAATGAGCAGCAGGTTGTCTTATACTTAACACATGTCATGTCACAAGAGAACACCCAACAGATAGGCTGTACCGAGGAGCTTAAATGGTAAAAAAAAAATCTATAAATAAATTAATAATACATAGTGTTAATACTATATAAGTGATATGCATTCAAATACATTGTCCAAATTCACACAACATTGTCTCAAAGGGCTTTACAAAAACATTAGCAAAATACAAGCATCATGACAAGAGCACAGCAAACCATTTAAAAAACAGAGAAATTACTTCATATAACAAGAAACACATTATTCATGATGTATTTGCGAAGGAAACCACATGTACTAAATTGCACTGAAACATAAGGTGCAGTCAGTGTGTGGGTAGGTGCAGCTGCAGATAAACAAATGTCAACAATGGACACTTGACATTACAGTCACACACCTGTCCGACACAAATATTCACAGGCAGTGCATTAAATTAATTGTGAAAGTCAGCTATATGTCTCTGTCAGTGTGCTAGCTAAAGAGCCCACTAGAGTGCCATAAAGAGCCCCCCCTAAGGGTCCCACTGACATGACATTGGCTGCCACTGATCTTTGAATGATCCCTGAGCGGATCCAATCAACACAATCAGTGTTATCATTCTCGGCAAATGTCAGTGAGGCGGGCAGGCATTACACGATGTTGCCTAACAGAACATTACAGAGTGCGGTGTGTGTGGATGTGGTTGCTAATTGCATTACAACAGGTAGCCGATAAAAGCCTTAGAGGGTGGAGAGTCAACAAACCCAGTCTCACCGCTTGAGTGTTGTAGCTAAGTGACATACATTCTCAGTTTAGGGGCATCAACCGAGCCATCAGCTGATCGACCGAGACATTCACCCACACACACACACACACACAAGCATAAACACGCGCGCGCACACACACACATACCTGCAATAACTGAGTGACTAGAACATTCCTATCCAGTGTCTTCACAATAACGCATGCACCCATCTCTTGGAAGAATACCCCTGCAGACACATTGACTTTCGCTTCAGCGCAACTCGTCCACTACACACAAGGAAAGGCAAGGCAGGGCAGGCAGGAGAAACACTACGGCATTTATCCACAGACCATAGCATATATTCAGCACCCACAAGCCTGGATATTACGCCGCCAAGTCGCTCGCGCAACCAGAATATGCCCCCCTCCCTCCCTGACACGAGTTCATCAGCGGCTGTTAAAAGGTTTCCAGGAGGTCATCCTATTGTTAGCAGGTAGTATACTGTCCAGGCAGCGGTAGGCAAAACCCACACACACATACACACATTCAAACCCCGCTTTGCAACAAACCCACACACACACACTATTTTTTTTTAAATAACCGGGCGCGAAACTTACTTTCAGCTAGGACCTCAGTGGCAAATCCGCGTATTGTTTCTCCAACCCTCGTGTTAACGGTGTTCCTCTCTTTTCGCTCGCTCTCTCGCTCCACTTCACAAAGACGACGCGAGCGAGAGCCCCGGAGACGGTGTGTATGTATGTGTGTGAGTGACTGACTGAATCAACTACCGTAGAGCACGGCAAGTTGAAGTGTCAGATTACACTGGCTATTCAGTTACCAGAGAGAGCCGTGCTCGGCGGTAGGTAGGAAAATGCGACCTAGATTCCCCGCGGAAGGACACCGACCGTGAGGTGTAACTACACGCTAATAGGCTGCTAACAGCACGCGCTTCACACTGGAACGGACTGTAGTGAGTACACCTCGAGGCTCCGGCTATTGTCTGCTTCAGTAGGCTACAGCTTGCCATACAGTTGCTTCAATAGGCTACTGCAGTGTGTTATCGCACCACTTATTGGTCTACTTAATTCAATAATAGTTTATGTTATTCGTGAGCTTTTCTTTCAGCCATTAGCCTACCTCAACAATAAATAATAAACAAACACTTTACTAAATAAAAACATTGACAACAACAATAGCCTAATTATGATAGTCTAATACAAATAATAACATTGCAAAAATAGATACATTTTATTGTTGTAATGATTAAAATAATCATGTTAACGTAATGTTCCTTACAACAATAATATTTACAGTATGTTAATGTCAGAAAATAGTGAAGAAAAAGTCCAAAGTGTTGTTGCCTATTTAAAATATACCTCTCAAAGTCAAATATGTTCAGTAAAATATCCTATGAACAAAACTACATAATTGTTCATGTTTCATTGGACAGTGTTTGCCTCTTCTTTTTTTTAAACCAACCATTTAAAAAAAACTTTGTTGCCGGTATTCAACTAATCAAGCTCTAAAAATAATAATTATTAAAGCTAATAATTATTATTGGTGGATTACATTTTTACCTAAACGTTTTATAATTAGCCTACTAGGCTATATATTGTTATAATCAAACTGAATAAACTGAACAATAATAGCACGGCTTCTAGTTGTATAAAATAATAACAGGTTACTATTTATAATAACATTGGCTACAACGAATACAAATAACTACATTATGTATATCTTATATAAGAATAGGGTTTGCCAAAAGGAGTAGCCTAGCCTACTATTTAACTATAGCCTACAAGTAATCTTTAATTACCCTGAGGTGCTCTACATTTCACAACTTCCCATGTGTGTGTGTGTGTGTGTGTGTGTGTGTGTGTGTGTGTGTGTGTGTGTGTGTGTGTGTGTGTGTGTGTGCGTGCGTGCGTGCGTGTGTGTGTGTGGTTGGCAGCGACCTGTGCCCCGCTCCAGCAGGTCCTGCAGGCGTGGCTCCATGTTTTGCGGATGGCCGCTCTCCGGTGGAAGCCTCGGAATAACAAAGACGTGTTTGAGAGCAGCGGCAGGCTGGGCTGTGCGGTGACGTCAAGGAACAATGTCTCCCCTCCCGACACGCACACACGCGCACGCCGACACACAAGCTCTTCCCTCTCTTCCTAGTCAGGCAAGGCTGAACTGCCCGGAGGGAGGGCCGCCCGGCTCGCAGTGCATCAGATACAATCACTCACTCCTCATGCTGTGACCGCACACAACATTTCTTCAGTGTTGTTTTGAGAGAGAGAAAATGAAGAAAGGCCTACAATTAGGTGGCTGACCGGATACTGCAAATACACCATCAGACAGCAATAGCGCCCTTTACAAACAACACCTTATTTCCTGTGACATGAGAGGCAAGTTTATTTACAGTAGGCTGGGCACAATTGAGACACAATTCGAGGTGCTTTACAGGGGCATACAAATAGGCTACAGTAAAAATATTGAAATTGCATTTAAGAAAGTACCAAAAAGTGGAAACAGGCAGACAAAATGTTTAGATATGAAAGGATTTGAATTTAATAGACAACAAATCAAGCACATATAAAAGTTACAGGTTAGAAGGCAAACAAAGAAAAGTCTTCCACTGTGATTTAAAAGAGCTTGACAGTTGCAGCACACCCTCAAGCCTTCTGGGAGTGTGTTCCAAATATGTGATAGGCTACATTAAAACTTAAAAGCTGCTTCTTCTCAATGTTATAATCTTGACTCTGGGGACTGGAATTAGACCTGTCCCAGACGACCTGAGATGTCTGGATAGCATTAGTCTAGAAGGTTAATACAGCAGTAATAGTATGTAGATACAAGTTCATCAATAAAGGTGACAAGATTAGTCCTGCCCGAAGTGAATTCACACTTTTTTCCTTCACGTCATGTCATACATGGGTACGGGGGTCAAATTCCTGTCAGCGGCTCTTTGCCAAAGCTGCCCGGCTCTTTGAAGGGAAAGGAAGGGGCGGCCATCCTTTTTAGCTTCCTGCCTGCAGGGCTTCTGACACTGATGCAGTGAGGGCCTGAGCAGGGTATCAACAGAGTATGGGTGGGGGTTGGTGGTGGTGGGTGGGTGTCTCTATCACACTGCTGTCTCAAGGACGCCCCAGCCCCCTGGACGAAGCAGCTTTAGCTATCAGCACCGATGGAGGGGACAAATGTGGCTAAGTGACATCACCGGCTCTGGCAGTCACTCATTTTTATTTCGGGGGGCCTGTCTGTGTCTTAGATGGAGATTGGGCCAGGCGTCAATGTCACAATGTCGCCGTATAGCTGAGAACCCGTGATCAGTTTTTTTTTTGCAAGTGGCTTGTCAAGATGATGACCCATGAGTTTTTTTCCAACACTGCCTCTGTTATTGATGTTTTTCACCTGCCTTGTTGCAACAGCGATATTGATGTCGACACACATAAGACACATTCTTTAGCCTATATGCTTGGGTGTTTTCCTAAAACCCTCAGGGCTTCTTGTTGTCAACAATTTAAGCTATTCTATTTCAATTCAATAGGAGACGAGTATAGGTTGTCTATTACTGGTGTCTACCCCCAGATCTTGGGATCAACAGCTGACACATCTATTTGTTGGCTTTGGCTATTAAGGTTTCAGTCGTATCATAATATTATAGGTTCTGGGTCATCCATCAAGTATTTGTCTAGTACCAACTCAAGGCGACCAGGCCTGTTGCGGGTGTCATGGGGGTCACTCTCCAGTTCAAGCAATGGCCTGTTGTCAGAAATCCTCATAGCGAAACGTGCTCCTCAGCCGCTACATGATAATACGTCCAGATGGCTGCCAACAAGATGGATGGATTATAGGTGGGGTGACTTGGGCTTGACTTGGCTCCATGTATAATTTTCATACGCCGCTGTATTTCAAACAGGGCTGAATGAGGCACATCAATGGAGAACAAAAGAGAACTCTCAATGAAGTGTGCTCAGACAAGGTTAATACATATTGCATTGTGTTAGAGTGCATTAAATCAGCACATGAAACACTGCTCGGACAACAGAACACTGGTGACGATCAAGGCCAGACTTGGCTTCCGACTTGGCTTTGGCACACGCACACACACACAAACATTAAATGATGTGCAATTCTTTTGGCCACCTTGCTGTAGGCTTTGTGCTGGCGACAGGGCTTCTGTGTGTACCGGCAGCAGGGGGAGTGATGGATGCTGCTGGGGCCTCATGTAGCTACATGATGGAGGGAGACTTTGAGTTGTGCTGACATCAGCTGTGCCGTTCACAGAGAGGTGTGATGCTTGTGTACAGTGCCCCCCTGCTGTCGCCACGCCGAGGCTCCCAATGCTGGAAACACTACACGGAAATACTAATAAACAAGTTCCATCATCAAGTGCTACAGAGTGACTGAGTGAGTGAGTGAGTGATGCCTCTTTAACACTGAAGTATGGGGCAATGGAAAAAAAAATAGTTCTCTGGCCAGGTTTTTTTTTTGCACTGATTCTGGTATATAAAAGGGTGGATAACAAGGACTTTGGTTACCACATGATTGCCATAACTGTATAAAAGATAGTAGTAATAATAATACAATATATGATATTAGTTTATTGTCAGAGCAGGTCTAAACATTTGTCTTGCATTGCAGCAGCTCCATTTACAACAACACAGAAAAGGACAAGCATCAAGACGTCAATACAGACCCAATAATACATACATTCGACATAACATTACAATGACAGCAGGCAACATTTAAGGCCTATATCTGCGTGCATTTAATCTGGGATTAGGCACCGTATTGAATTTAAGAATTCACTGGTGCACCACAAACCATTACTTCAGTCTATTGCTTAACAAAAAAAATTGTTGCCATTTTCAGCATGTTTTCATGGTAAAATGATTCATATCATATGTTCTGAATTGATTGCCCTGCTATCTTTGAGCAGATCATAATCCTAACAAGTAGATTAACAGAAATCTCAAACCCTTCCCGCCAGACCCTTCACCATCATTTGGGTTTTTTTTACTTGATGGATGACTTGAACAATTGGGCAATTATAACATTTGTTTTTCGATTAAACTTTCCTTTTGGCTGACTAAACGCATTGTCAAGAAATCATTCCAGCAGCATTGACCTTGAGCTGATTGCAGCAGCAACCCTGGAATGAGCACAATGATCAATAGTCTGTTATACGAACGGTTAAATGTGGGTCGCACACCAGGTTAAATCTTACCCTGTGTATGTATTTGTGTTTGACAGTGACATAAGTGATTGACAGAGTGACTGAAGGGGAAGGGAAGTGGGGGAAAACAGGGTTAATATAGCGGGACAGGAAATGGATCATCTCCCGCAGAGAAAAAGGCTGAAGAGCACTATTTCTAAACAAGACAAGAGGAGTCTGGTTGAGCACACCATCGATTGTCTCCGGCTGCAAGAAGAACAAGGAGCTGAGAGCGGGGGGAGAGGAGAGGAGAGGAGAGGAGAGGGACTAAAAAACAGATGATAGGACTGCTGGCTTCTGGAGGTTTGGACAGCCTTTTATAAATGCTCTCTCACTCTCTCTCCCTCTCTCTCAATCTTTCTCTTCTGTTTTCTTCTGTTTTTTTTTTTTTTTTGCAATGTATGTCGACTGAGCAGTGGCAGATAAGGCAGACAGCCGGGGCCCCATGCTGACTGGCCCCGACCGGCTGTGTTGGGGAGCATGGAGGCAATCAATGAGTGCTCACAATAGAGCGCCAGCATCCATATAGCTAACAGCTCCCTGAGGCCATCGGGGAAGGAGGTGGACAAGTGGGGAGGGGGGAGGGATACATACAAAGGGTGGGGGAAAGGCAGAGGAAGGTGGATGAAGGGATCTAGTGCTTTTAACACACGGTGTGTCGTAGGTTGTTTTCAATTGGTAGGGCAAGAAAATGAACATGCGTGAAGCACTAAAGCACGTAGCCTACTACTACTACTACTCCTTCACGGTTGTTTATGTTCACCAAAGCATATGTGCAAGTCGAGGTCAACCTTCCCTTCAGTTGAGGAAGTACTTGGCTGCGTGCATGCATCTGAAGCAGGACTCAGCTGTTACGCGATGTGAAGTGAAGAGTGGTGGTCCAACGCTGGGGGGGTGATGGCTGCAGTGATAGTGCTATTTTTAGTCGGGCATTGTTGCACGGTTTGCGTGCGTGCGTTTGTGTGAGCCTTTTTTTCTGTTCTGTTCTGTCCTTTTCTGTTCTTTCTCTTTTCTTCTTTTTTTTAACATTATTATGCAATGCAGTATCTGACCTTGGGAGAGAACATGTGCCAGAAGGATGGGGGGAGAGAGCTGAGTGAATGTGTGACCACTTTAACCTCTGTGTCATCCTTCATTGCACAACTAGCTACCTCACCACTCGCTGAGCAGCTCTCAGGAGGATTTAGAAAACCTGATTAATTTGGCTTATTTGGTTCCATACGTATACGCTGGAGGTAGCCTGCTTGTTGTGTTACAATGATACCTTAGTCTGGTGTGCTCTGTCTAATTTTAAAGGAATAATCAATTTTTATTTGTTTACAGTTTGTTGCTTCACTCTTGGGTTCTACCTAGACAAGGCGACAGAAAAAGGTCGCTCATCGCTAATTAGCTTAGCTCAAAAACTGGTAGTCAATTGGAACTATGAGCCTGCCTCCACCGGCATTCAGAAGATACACTTTACAACATTACCAAATGCTCCTGTTTGCCAGTTTGATTATTTATGAAATTATGTTGCATCCATTGGCCACCAGCATTTGCTATACGTAAATTAGCGTTGAGCGACATTTCTTCTTCAAAAAAGCATGCACAGTTAAAGGAACGGTTTCTGTTTTGTTCTTTTAGCATGTTGCCTCACCCTTGACTTGAAACCAAGAGTGAGGCAACATGCAAAAAAAATGAACTATTCCTTTAAAATAGTATTTTCAAAACAACTTAATAATTTGTAAAATTTCCATTCAAAACACCACTCCCAAACTACCGATTTGAAACAGCTCTCAGATGCAATCTTTACATTGTGACAAGGATCTTTTAACCAGAAGGAAAACAGGATGGCAGACAAGCCACCTACGCTACAGCCTATTTCTCAGTATGACATTAATATAATAGCGCTGGTGCCCAAAACAACTTTGTATTGATTCACATAACCTTTTAAGCCAATCGATTGCTGCACTCCAACTCAGAATACTCAGGCATGGGCATGTTCTCAAGCAAGGATTTCTATTTGCAGTGTTGCATGTTAAATATTGTGCCTTTTCTGCTGATGTGTGTGTAATTCATCCTTTCTCTCTCTCTCTCTCGCTCTCTCTCTCTCTCTCGCTCTCTCTCTCTCTCTCTATCATTCATATCAAGATGCTGTAAATATGTTCAAAGTAGGTTATTCATTTCCTCTATGACTGATCGTTTTATCTCTCAAGTATTTCTTTGTCTGGTATGGGTCTCGTGGTATGAGAACCCCTTCAAAGTTCAAATAGTTTTTTAAAGATATAAATAGAACTGTTATGACAGATGTTGTATCATGCTTTCATTCTTGCCATGCTGACTCATGCTCCTCTGATTTTCAATGGTCCTAGTGCTTCCTAAGACACGGGCCACTGTGACTCATCCAACAGATTCTTAAGATCTGTTTAGTATAGGCCTATTTTGCTGATCCCGGAGGGAGTTCATGAAAAAAAAGAAGCTGAATGGACAAAGACACTGGTGTTGTTTGTAATCTTACTGCAACCTCAATACAAGGGTGGTTGCGGGTGTTGAGGGGACTGGATGTCTTTAGCTTTGAAAGGGAATTTAATTATTAATGCATTTGTGTGACTGCACTTAAAACATGTGGGGTGATAGTGGAATCAGTGCCTTTGTTGAATATTAAATGGTAATAGCCACTACTTAACTATTGCTCTTGTGTTAACTCAATTCCTTTTGTTAAGCTATAGGACTGTTTTGGGGTGAGTGGGGTTGGTGTTTAAATGTACTACCGTTAAGAATAAAACCAAAAGCTGTCATATAGTCTATCAAAGACAGATTCTAAAAACAGATGTTGTTCCGGAAGCCATTTTCCCCTGCTTTTCACATTCAAAACCCTCTCATGCATTCAAATGAAAAAAACATACATTTGAATCATATATTGTTGACATAATCATAATCGTGTTACACTGCATGTTCCTGTATGTGAATGTTAGAGCATATGTGATATGGTGGACCTGAAGGGGACTAGAGAGGAAGAGGGCTGCGCTGTAAAGAGCAATAACAATGTCTGCTTAACATCTTAACAGACTCACAGCCTGCAGCCTGCTTTAAGGGGGAGCCTGCCATACCTGGAGAATGCTTGTCACAATCACTTTTTGTCAAAATCAGTGAATATCTCCTCACGACCCGCCGTTAGACCTGTGCATTCTGTACGTACGCTGAAAAGTGTTAATACACAGCCTAGGCAATGTAAACTGGCATGTAGCTATACGGAGGACCCTTTGTTTACTTTGTCTACATACCAGTTTACAGAGGCTAGGCTATGTATTAACAACAGATTTATTTTCAACGCACAGTAAGTGGATTGTGAGGAATGGCCTATGTAGCATATATTCACAGGATTTTACAAAAAGGGATTTGGTCTACAAGTGTTCTCCAGAATCACTGACCCCACCTATATAAGCCATCCGAAAGATGATTGACTTATTCACACACACTAACAATTACTAATCATGTCCTACCACCTATACCACCCTTTTTCTGCAGTTCTTCCAAGGCACTCTGAGCTCCCAACTTTCCCGCTTCAGTGTGTGTCTCAGGAGGCCCGACTTTGCTTTGTGCCTCCCAAGTTTCAGGACGGAGCTATGGAGCCCAGGAGGAGAAGGAGGAGGAGGAGGTATTTGAATCTCCTCCAGAAATAATAAATAACGCCCTTGTCTGCAAGTGACCGGTGCTCACTCCCCAGACTTTCAAGGCGGCTCGAGTTACTGTGGCCCCTTGACAGGAGCAGACAGGTTGTGTCTGAGAGAAATACCTCCCCACCACCACCACCACCACCACCACCACCACGCAATGACATCATTGTGCGGGAGAAAAGCGAAGGAGGCACAGAGTTAGCCGTGAATAAAAAGGCCCAATACTA
>NC_137215.1:6818798-7046298 GCF_949987685.1 Ammodytes marinus | reverse complement strand
GCACACACAGGCAGGCGGCGTCTACACACACGATATGACACCAGCGACGAACAGGCGATTAATGTGCACAAGACTGGTGGGACTAATAATGGGATACTTAAGATGCTACAGCTTGATCACTCCCAGAAGCTATGCAGTAGCTTCTTGTCCTTCAACTTCAGCTATAGGCCACTGGGGCCTGTTATTTTTATTTGAGCCCTATACCTAAACAAGTAAAAACTTGACAAATTTATTTATACATTTATTTTGACAACAGGTTCCACAATATTGTATGGGTTAGTTAAAAGCAAACATGTTAAGGTTATCCAACTATTTTAGCCAACTAAAAGAAATTGCTTCTGATCAACACACAGATGTATATGTAGGGACCTCCACGGGTTTAGATATTGAGCTTGAGGGTGTAAACATTGTGTGAATGAGATATAGTACAACAATACACGGAACAATGAGCCCAAATTGCCATAGTGGCCTCTGGGGAACACACACACACACACACACACACACACACACACACACACACACACACACACACACACACACACACACACACACACATTTACACTGAAGATTATTTGTCTACCAACATATGAGAAGAAGCACAGCATGCCTCATCTGCGCTGGGGGTGAAATGTTGTATTTGACGTGTTCATCGAGTTGTGTAATGTGGTCACACCATCACATGAGGACTCACCTCTGGGGCTAAACAAAATGGTCCCTCACAAGGTTAACCATTGATCTAATAAGGGATTTGGTTTAAAGGTGGTGCCCCTGTGGTTAAGGGGGTTAAGAGGTCAACCATGAACCACAGTGTCCCCAGTCTGGACATTTGTTTGTTATCAAATGTTAAATACGGTGGCCCAGAAGGATCAACAGAACTGCAAAAGGCCCACAACACGAATGCACCGCCGCTCACTTCCGTTGTGGCTTTTGCATTTGTGTTGGCCGAAGAGAAGGTTAAGGAAACTGTTATGATAATGCATGCGTGTGGCTATGGTCACGGCTAAAATAGAATGACAGTGATAATGTAAGTCAATACACTTCAACAATCACACTGATTTTGCTCTATTATTACAACCCGTTTGTTAGAAATCAACCTGATTTGAAAACAGTTACAATCATCTAACTGTACATTCATTTTTGTTTTTACGCTCTAGAACTTGTTAAGGTGGACATTTTTTTGAAGACCTGTTTATTTGCAGTCTGTGATAGTAAATGGTAAATGAACTCCACTTATACAGCGCTTTTCCCTGGTTTTTCACAGACTCAAAGCGCTCTACATTGTTTCGTACACATTCACCCAATCACACACACATTCAAACACCGATAGCAGCAGCTACCACACAGGGTGCAATCTAACTATCGGGAGCAATTTGGGGTTCAATGCCTTGCCCAGGGACACTTCGACATGTAGCGGGTAGGCGGGGGATTGAACCTCCGTCCCTGCACTCCAGAGGCAACCTCCCTACCCACTTCGCCACTGCCGCCCAATGTAATGTCATGCACATATAGTAGAAGCACACACAATAGAAGATAGGACAAGAGAAAGGGGACAAGAGGGCAATATTCATAAATACACCCAGGGAATGAGCAAAAGAAAGAAAGAAGTAGTTGAGTGAAAGGGTATTTTAATGCATATTCAGAGCTTTTCCCAAGAGTCTGGCTAATCTCATCCCATGCTGATACTATGTCTACCAGCAGCACGAAGGTTCAGGCATATAGGCAGTGGAAAAGGAGCTAGGTGGTGTGTGTGTGTGTGTGTGTGTGTGTGTGTGTGTGTGTGTGTGTGTGTGTGTGTGTGTGTGTGTGTTTGTGTATGTGTGTGCATGCGTGCGTGCGTGTGTATTTGTGTGTTTTTGTGTGTGTGTGCGTGCTTGTGTGCGTGTATGTGTGTGTGTGTGTGCGTGCTGTGTGTGTGTGTGTGTGTGTGTGGGGAGGATGATGGGAGGTGTATGAAAAGGGGGGAGACGGGGGGCTGAAGGGAAAGAGGTGGAAGATGGATGGAAGGACAGAGAGAATCTGGAAGGTTGTTAGAGAAGCCGTATAGCTGATGATTGAGTGGAATGACTGCACGGAGGTATAGAACCGCCGAGAGAGGATACACCAGATTTCTATAGCAGAAAAAAAAAGGCTGAGATGACACGTTAACGCTCTCTCCATCTCAACAAGTTCCCTCCCTAATTCAACCCAGGGAACAGGCAATAGAACCCCACAATACAAATGCATTCCAGATGATCAGGCAACCTTGAAGGAATGCTAAAAAAACCTGCCTTGCTTTTATTCTGTCATTTTTGTATTATTCCCTCCCAACAAGATGCCTGCCTTGGTTTGTCAGCGCTCAAGTGTGTGTGTGGGAGGCACTGGTTGAAAAGATAGCATCGAGCTTAATTAAACATAATTATCCCCTCCCTCTGTATCTTCAACCTCCACACCCTCAGAGCTATATACAGTACCATACTGTGCACTATAAACACATTGAGCAGCGCCCTCTGTTGGCTGCGAGAGACACTGTTTTTCTGAGTGTTTACAGGCAGTCAATGGGCCATATGGAAAAGTGGAGAGGTTCCAGTTTTGACACCATTAACTTTAATATATCTGTCCCCTCGGTGCAAAGTGTCTGCACACGCTTCTGTAGTCTGGCGCCAAGCAGGATACTTTGTCACCTCTCGGAACACTTAGAGCCGACGCTGCCTGCTGGGGAGGAGCAGCTTGTGTTTGATACCGAAATGCTATCGAGCTACAAAAAGCAGTGCAACACCGGCAGCACAGGATAGACTGGCATACTGTATCCTTTAGAGAATGGCAAAAAACTGTATGCCAGAGAGAGAGAGGCCTTATTAGTGTTAAAATGATAGTGTTTAATCCTCATTTGTTTTTATAAAGACATGGGATTGTCAGATTAAAGATACACTTGAGAAAACATGCATCAGGATCTTATCTTGTTCTTATAATCTATTAGCATCATGAGCGCTTACAGTTTAAAGTCTTCTCTCACATAACTCATATGGGAATTTATATATAATGTACTGTCTGTATGTACAGGAATGTAAAGGAAAGGTAAGGAAAATGCATTGACATTTCACATTTGCACTGTGCGAGTACAAATTGACTGTTTGCAGCAGTGTGTGTCTGTAAGGCGGGTAGTTTATTGGCTTACATTTACATGTACTTTTCCCTTTCAGTCACGTTCACTTAGTGGTTTTCGACATGCCTGCAGATGTAACCGTTTGCATCCTATAATAATCTCCAGTGTCCATGGCAACCGTGTTTTCCTCTGGTACCAAGGAGCTCAGGTGCGCACTCTTCCTCCACACATCCTGCACACAAAAACACACAAACACACACACACACACACACACACACACACACACACACACACCCACACAGCACACACATGCACTCAAGCTAACGTCTCCCCTGACAACAGAGCACAGCTTGCACAAAGTGAATGAAATGAACACCAGAAACACCCAGCAAACTGTTACAACAACCCCGTTTTTTTGGCAACGTTCTCCCACCACATCTGCTTTTGTTATCGCCTCCAAGGAGCTCCCTTCTGTTGGGTTAGAGTGGTGTCCGAGGAAATGTGTGTGTGTGTGTGTGTGTGTGCGTGCGTGCGTGTGTCAATGTCTCTTTTTGCACTTATAGAAAAAGGACCAGAAACCAATTTAACCACCCGTGGGTTTTTTTTTCTCGGTACCACACCCTTTACAGCACAGGTAAGTTTCCTTTGGATGTAAGGTCGCTGTGGACCCAGGCTGAGCAAGTGACACACTCAAAAGATTGATATCGTCTTAGCTGAAAGGGTCTGTGTCACACAGAATACAGAACATTATATTATAATGCTCCTCGTGTCTGTTTTGCCGATACGACCTTGTCTGTCAAAGACTCCTAAGTGGCATAATTGCTTGTACAACCTTCAGGAGGCTTGTGTGTGCAATGCTTGTCCCTCCACCCCGTTTTAGATTCCAACATTTTTCTGGACAGTATAGTGCACATTAAGGGCGATGTCTATTCCTTTCTTCTCCTCCTTCTCTACGCCTTTCATCTCTCCATCCCTCTCTCTTTCTTTATGAGAACTGTCACATTCATTCCCCCCATTGCGCTCCTACCGCCAGTGAAGTCCCAGCCAGCCGCCAGTCTTTGCCTCGGGGCGTGTGATAGAAGAGCTTTCATTTATTATACGATTATATCACTAACACAAACCAGACCAAAGAGCTGCCATTTATTTTTTTTCTTCTTCTATTGGTTGAAACACACATACAAAGCAGCCCTGGTCATCAGAAGCAACAGTGGAAGTCCCCACATGGTTGAGATTTGATGGCTCTGTATGAATTCTCTGATCATTGCATCAGCAGAGAAGAAAGAAGCTTTATATTCGAGGTCTGCATTCTTGCATTCTGAGACAGAAGCCACAGGTTAACTGCCGCACTGTGATCAAAACCTGTCAGATGTTTTTCTTCTTGTGTTGATGCATGAGACCAGTCTGACACAAAATCTTAAATGTCCCATGGAAGGATGCCTTTGCCTGTTCTATGCTTGCTGAAACCACTGAACTGTGCAGGGATTTCAAAACGGCAAGACAAAGAAGTAAGTAGCTGTGATTGTGCCACCTGATTTGGCCCACTTAACAGGGCTATAACTCTTGCAGCTGCTTATAGTCTATTAAGGTATAGCCTACTTTAAAACTGTTAGCTGTTTTAAAGTCATTTGAGCTAGAAAACCGATCTCACACACAGACATCAACATGTATTGTTACATATGTGTGACACTTACACTTTCCAAGGATATGATTGTGTTAAATTCCATTACGAAATAACACCCATAAATGCACTTAGAAATCATAGAAAAAAAGGCTCTCCTTGAAACTCCCAAAGCATTTTTAGAGTCTAGTGATTCTGATTACACTGTTCACAATCTAAAATACACAGAAATAATAGCTGAACCTGATCACCCAGCATGTGTAACTAACTCCAAAACAAAACCACTGATGCAACATGATGATGGGGTAAACATGTACTTAGTGTTTTGGCGGTCTGTCCGGTCACACCATTACATTACATTACATTACTTACCAGGCAAAGGTGGAGCCAGCCAACACAAAGGCATGTTGGCTTGCTTGGCAGATCTGGTCTAATGGTTGCTCCGTTATGCCTGCAGTATAATCCAGCCCCACTCTCTCCCCTTGTCTCAGCAGCCCTCCATCTGTCATTGGACACAGCAGCCGCAGTGCTCCCCCAAGGTGGGAGTGTGGTTGTGTCATCCTGGCAGGGTCATTACCGCAGGGTCTGTGAGTGCCACTGGTGCAGCCTGCTCCACTGCAGTCCCCCCCCCACCCCCCCCCCCCCCGCCCCCTGCCCAGCTCTAACCCCTGCCAGGTAGCAGGCTCTCGCACACAGACCCTAATGTATTCACACTAATTAAACTGTGCCAGGCACCACAAGCGCCCAGCTGTTCTAAACCGAAAGACCAACTGTTTGTAACAGAAGATGGCAATGTCATACTCGTATAGCACCAATGCCATCCAGATCACCTGGAACTGGAAAGAAACACACAGAGTTGTGTTATGCTTTTTAAATACTTACAAACATATTCTTCGAAAAAATATATTTGATTTGGATTTTAAAACATTGAAGACAGTAGAGAACGGACAGAGAGATAGATACAGTAGATAAAGAGAAACACCATAATCTAACAACCAGGATACATTCTACTAAAATATTCTATCTATCCTATTCTATCTATATGAATCTGGATTGCGGAACATGTAAACATATCAAAAATGCATTAAAACTTTATATTTACATACCACAATCCAAGAAAATTAAAGGTAACTTGTGGAGTTTTTGACCAGAACTACCCACTATGTAGCAATTATGTTGTACTAGTACAAGTGACATCGTGGCATTCGTGCCACTGCTTCTTTAATTTAAAATGTTTTGAAAAATTGCTTTCGAAAATGTTGTCTGAGGGAAATTCATTCAACCCATGCTCACAATGTGCTTTGGTGAGGAGCAGGGAACTCAATCATTACTGTGTGCAATGGGGGTGCCTTTAATTTGACCTTTTTGCAAAGGATAGTAACCCTTCTTAAAATCAGTTGGAATCTCTCAGGGATGATAGTAAGATGCTACAAAATCACAACCATTTTGAATAGCTGTCCACAGAAGTGACTACTTTGCATGAACGGGTTGTCCCCACAAGGTGATGTACAGTTCAGGAGCTGCGTTGGGGAGATAAGGGCAGATTGGACAGTTGGGGTCCGTGTGTCAAAGTCTGTTTTCCTTTCAGACATAATTAGCCCATGCATTTCCAGTGCCACTGCCTTCCGAGGTTGGGATGAGGTCTTATGTCAGGAAATGGTTTGGCATTGCATTAAAAAATGGTTGGGGTTTACGGTATTTTTGAATTGTGGTTTGGCACAGCAGAAGACTGGACAAGGTCTTATCGTGACGATGAAGTAGGTATGAAAAAAGAAAAACAAAGATCTTTAATGTTTGGGACACATGCCATATAAATTGTGAGTTGTATTGTTCATTTCGCTTTAGTCTTTAATCCGCAGGTATTAATCATGTCTCAAAAGCAGTCCACCTTCTGTTTCTCCAGTGAAGGAGGATGCACTCTTCGCTGTCAGTAAAGGCGATCAATGAGAGGTGATTGAGATTGGTTGCTGTGTGGTTGCCTGGATAACACAAAGATAGGGAGAGCTGAAAGCAGGAGTCCAATATGTTAGATTGCTTATTAGTGATCTCTTTCCAGAAGTGTTGTACGGCTGGACAGGGCCATATTGCACACACAAGTAATCATCTAAAGTGTTGGGGGGGGGAACAAAGTGGGCAGGTGTTTGATTGTGAGAAATCCATTTGGGACAGATTTGAGTCCAGAAGTTGGCAGCAGGCGTGATTGAAAGATATTTCTCCCATTTTGGTCTTCCAGAGAGAAAAAAATGGAAGGGTCTGTCTTTGTTGTAGCGGGTTTTATTGGGTGGTTGCTCGGAGATTATGTTTTTTTTTTAAGATTGGCTATTGAACAAAGTAACGACTTGCCGCTTTTCTGGACGAGTTCTTTATCATATGTGAGAGTTATGTTAAACTTTTACTGTTTCTGTTTATGAGATAGTTTTAGCTGTATGGAGGATAGTTTTTACACATCTTTGGTTAAAATGATAGTAAGTTAATTTGACTTAATATATAACATATAAAGATATTGCAGTTAAATGCTATATTTTCAATTTAATCCAAGTGTGATTATATGCGTTATTTATGATCTAATGTCAATGTCAAAAAGAATTGGTTTACTATATTGTGTCAATTTCAAATGTTGTGTTTCAGTTGGTAGTGGTATAAGGTGTTCATGGCTAGATACAGTACTCAGCACGACTGCCTCTGTTGACTTGCCTTTGTACACTGTCCCGATGATGGTATTACCACATATCGCGGCTGACCCACAAGCCCTCTCCTGCCAATTTGCATAAATCACAGTCTAGATCTGACAGTTACTAGGCAGCGCAGGCGGGGAGATACCCAACCCCCGTGCAGAAACCAGGCCACCAACCCAGAGAATGGGAGGCCTGCCTGCCTGCCTGCCTGCCTGCCTGCCTGCCTGCCACAGTGACAAATGTGTCCGAGGCCTATTCTCCTACTGCCTCCTCCTGTGTTAATTGTGTGCGTGTGTGTGTGTGTGAGCGCTTGTCGGCATCTGTTGGCACATGTGTGGGTACACCCCTGCGTGACATGCCTAATAAAGGGTAAAAGGTACTCCAGGGCTCATAATAGAGCAACTCCACTAATGATATTTCCACACATGTGGCCTTAATATAGTGAAATTAACCTTCTGAAATAAATACAGTGATGGGATGAATTTCAGTGTAGCATGATAGCTGTGGAAGATTAAAGGTGGAGTCAGGAATTCTGGAGAACCATTGTTTTCAAAATGACTTTTTGTCAGGTGAATATTTCCTCACGATCTGCAACCTGTACGTACTGTGTGTGGACTGAAAAACTCCAGCCTATAGGTTCCGTTAACTGGTTCGAAAACAAAGGGGCCCAACGTAGCTAGCAACATACCTGTTTACAGAACCTTAGTTTAGTATTAACACTGGATTATTTTTCAGCGCACTAACAGTACGGACAGGTAGCTGAACGCGAGAAGATATTCCCGGATTCTGACAAAAAGGGATTTTGACAACAAGCATTCTCCAGAATCACTGACTCTACCTTTAACAGGGCCTATATACACACTAAAGAATGATCTACTTGCCACAGAGTGAGGTGCTGTGAACCATGACATGCAGGTGAATGAGAGTCCATCTCACTGAACCCTTTCAGACACCGCAGTGACCCAAGGGAACCAACCTACCTTTAATAATCTGCCTCCAAATCTCTCTGTCCAAAGGCTCTTGACACTCCAACATGGTCACTATGTAGACGGGATAACTTAAATAGAATGTGAGTGCCAGCCGAAACTACTGAAAAACATGTGAAAATGTCATGTGAATTAAATATGAATATTATGTGTTTTGTGTATTAATGTGACCTTACAATCTCGTAATTGCATCTAACACAATTACATTTTGGTATGCAGCCATTTTCCTCTCTTCGGGAGAGCGGAAGCTTGAGTGACATTTTAATCACATGCTTTATGGAAGTCAGGTTTTATTCACTGTGTGATTCAAGAGTGTTTCCGTCCCACTTTGTCGCATTTCGTTTAATCGATACGTCAACTTTTCCACCTCAAGTCAAGTTTTGTGTGTGTGTGTGTGTGTGTGTGTGTGTGTGTATGGAAAATACACTGGA
The DNA here is from genome assembly GCF_949987685.1 of Ammodytes marinus. NCBI lineage: Eukaryota > Metazoa > Chordata > Actinopteri > Uranoscopiformes > Ammodytidae > Ammodytes > Ammodytes marinus. The sequence continues at coordinate 7,037,506 of NC_137215.1, read as the reverse complement.
AAACTCTATAATTAACACTTTGAAGTCTGTGCTATATCTCATATTTGTGTTGGAACCCATTGCCAAAAATAAATATCCATAGACACATTTAACTGTTGGGTCAGTGCATAAATGTTGATGATACCTGATCTATGAGACTTGATATGACAATGTCAGGTGGAGCTAAAGCACCATGTTGGCAATTTTTTATGAGTTTCTAAGTGCTTAAGTAGCTGCATTTCAGATGCACCAGGGGGCTTGTGATGCATCTCTGTCTTCTTTCCAATTAGACATGAGCAGAGGCTTACTTACTACACTCTGTGAGGCCGATTCAATGTGACAGACAGAAAACAACATGGAGGGGATTGAGGGGACGAGAGATGGAAGTCAACCGGAGCGTGACAGACCAGTCACTTTCCCAGAGTACAGCAGTGACACTCGTGTCTGTCTAACTCAGTGGGTGTATAGGGGTAAAAAAAACAACAACACAATAACAGTGATTTGGTGCAGGTATTTTAACCACAAAGCCATGGATAATACATCTACACATGTCAACTCAACTCTGCTATAATATGAGGAAATAGGAAATGAAATAGTGCAGGAAAGTCACTATACTGTGATTCTCTGTACACTCACACAGTCTCTGCTACACAAGATGCCTGGGGTCTTGTGTTATGCTGCGATGATCAACCGTGCCCAGGCCAGCACTGACATTGCAGCTGTTTACACATTCCCCCAGTGAGGACCACTCTCTCTTTGCAACACCCAGCCCATGGGTTACGTAATGTAGGCTACGTGCATGCAGGGTTGTATGTGGGAAAGAAAGAGAGGTGGTTGAGGGATGGGGGAGAGGGGGGGAGGGATCCACACACACTGCTCAAGCTGTGTGCACAGGCTGAATGATGATACAATTAGACGTATGCTCCACTTTGATACTGTTGTTTCGGCTGCCGATTAACATGCCAGACATGAACGGTGCACAGGCAAAACACAGCTGTTGGAGGTAGGCTTTACAGCTCTTTCAGCATGTGCAATTGTGAAAAATCACCTTGTTTTTGAGGATGAGGAGCACATTCTCTACTCAGACTATCTGCCCAATCCATCGATCTAAATATTATTTGGACAGAAGCGTAGCCCAAAAAAAATAAGAGATTGTTCATCTCCTTCACTTGATGGCCGTACAACAATCAGGATTCAGGTGGAAACGTTTAGTCCTGGTCTGACAAAACGAGAAAAATCCCCCCGCACTTCAAAAGCACTTTTGATGTTTTCTGTTTTTCCAGGACACTCATGCATCAGTAGTTTTGTGAAAAACACAGACTCTGAGACAATATTAGAAACGATGCCCGCAGGCGGTTCTTTGAAGCTGAACGCCAGAGCCGGTCGGCCAGTCAGCCCATTGATATGGTGCTACACTCTTCCCCCCACCTCCCCGCTATAGTTTGTAGGATGCCCGTCTTCAGCCCTGGCTGGAGGGAATACAAAACAGCTTTTTCCCTCCGAACTATATGTCAGCAGTGATGTTAAATCTTAATATCGCGGTGCGAGGCCAGTGAAAAAGTCTCGGTCATTTGCTCAACATAACCTGCAACATTTGGCATAAAGAGACTCAAGTAGCTCTTAATGCGACTCATTTCAAGTTAATATAACCAAAAGCCGAGCAAAAATCCTGGTGCTTAAGTCATTATTTAAGTAAATATTCATGATGGCACAGGTTCACTTTCAAGATTGTGCCTGCTCTTTTTCCACCGCATTTCTTAAGAATTCTTAGGAAAATAAATATATTTTTATCCCAAGAAGCCCAAAGCAATGACACCGTTGCATGAACAATGTTGCCCTGGCATTAAACATGAGCTCCACGGTGGCAGCACCACACTCACAACACAAGTTGGTTTCCGTCTTATTTGATCAGGGTTTTATGTTGAGTCTCTGTATCAAATGTCTGAGATTCTGGGTTGAACCTCACTGGGAATAAACATCACCGCTGGGACGCTAATCATAGCGCTGTTGCTCATGGAAATAGCTGTGCCAGCAGGCATGAAATGATGCATACGTTACAGCGTTCATTAGGGATTACCTAGGAGGTGTTCTATTTTATACCAACAAACACACATAGGGAAGTACTTTAAGTTATTGTTACTTCTGTAATGGATGCTAATGAATAAATTGATATATATTAGACAGATCTATGGAGACAATTACTGCAGTCTTAGATGAACACCATGCCACATAGAGAGAGCATATAAGTGTGTCATAAATCACACATTGTATTGCCTATATGGTAAACCATTTACACCTGGCTTTTAGTAGATATCAAGGCGTTGCGACTGCTATAATGTTTTCACATGTTCTCAATCTTTAAATAAGAAATACGTATGGCCTTCTGACACCAGGTGATTCTCCATGTCTATTTTTGACTCCTATACGTTGCATCATTAAACCAGCGAATGAGCATTTCCCTGCTAACGTCTCCTGAACTGCTCTCTTCCCTGATATTTATATTTTATAAGCACCTCTCAGCATTCATCCACCTCCTTCCCGTCTAGCCCGGCTCCTCTTTTTTTGTGCCAGTGCAGTTCACTGCACAACAGGGAGCAGCTTATATTCTGAGTTCCTCTTAATTATTAATGGGCTTCTCAACACGTAGCCCCATCCATCTACACAACTTGAAATACTGACATGGGGAGAAATCACTCTTTTCGGAGGTGTAACTTCCCTTATGAGATTATAGGCTGACCCAATTTCACCATGGTTATGCAGTTAATGCAGTCCCCTCTGGAATCGTAGTATGAGGCTTGAAACCCTTTTCAATCAGAAACATTCAAGAAAATTCTATATAGCTATTGTTGAGCTATAGTTTTTCCAAGCTCTACTGTTTCACTTCAGGTAATTATGTGGTAAAATGTAAATTCCCTGCTTGAACGCATAGCAACCAATGGGAAAGTCGACTTCATTGAACACCAGTTTGTCAAGGTCAGCCATGTTTTTTTCTTGTGTGTGGCTTAGTGCTGCTGGAACACTTGGAGGTTGAAAATCTGAATTTACAACTAGGAACAGCATTACGCACATAGGTGCCTTCAGCTAAATGCTAACATCAGCTTCCATCTAACTTTAGCGTCTTAGCATGCTAACAGTGGCCGATAAGCACTGAACACAGAACAACTGAGAACTGGAATTTCAACCTGATGGCAGCGCTAGTCGAAAAAAGGTAAGGAAAAACTAAAGTTATTACATATCATGCTGAAGGGAACTTTGGTACAGCCAAATGTCACTAAAATCCAACCAAGTGATGTTGCTGTCCCTAAAGCCATAAAGCTAGTTTGGCTAAAAACATGAAAGTGAGCTATTCTGAGCAACATTTAGATTATAAAGCTAAAGAAAGTAATATGTTTAAATGGGCTAGTGCCAATGTTTTACAAATTAACTGCTGAGATAGCTTTGATACTGTTTAAAGGGAAATGATCCACAAGTACTTGACCGCCGCCCACAGCGTAGTGACTATCAGCTTTAGTGGTCGACTGGCGCTTGTACTGAGACAGCGGAGGACACACTGTGTCCTGATGGGGGTCTCCAACATAGCTTCTGACAGCGGTAAGGTCAGAGCCTATTGATTTTTTAACACTGCTCAATGAAACAGCAGGCTGTTCTGTGCAAAAGATACACTATGGAGCCGGTGTAGAGAAACATGGCGTCAGCTCGGTTTCACTGCGCCGCTACATCCATTTCATGTAGGCGTGCTGTAATGAAAAAGCAATATGGGGAATCTCTGTATGATTGGCTTTCCACCTGGACGCTTTCATCCATTTTATCACTCAGATCAGCAATCACCTTGAAGAAGAAAGGCAGCAGAAGGCTTCCATAGCAGCACCATGCACTACAGCATAGCAGCCTGGGCTATGGCCTCTGTGTGTTGTCTACATTAAAGGTGGGAGGGGAAAGTGGGACGCATGGGTCTTTAAAGGTGCAGTGTGTAATATTGGAATATTTAGTGGCATCCATTGGTAAAAGTTCTAGATTTCAATGCTCCGTTGGTAACCCCACCCCTTTTGAATAAATACAGAAGCTACAGTGGCCTTGAAGGACAAGATAGTTACTAAAGATGGCATCATCCACCACTGCCTCAAGTCTTTCCACAATATGAAGTGAAGATGTATTTAGTTATTTATATATTCTATAGTACTTCTTCGTCTTCCAACAGGTTAATTTCCCCCAGGACGCCCACTAGGCTACATATTAAAACACATATAGCCATTAAGTTTGTCCATTCTGTGCTACTGTAGAAACATGGTGGTGCAACATGGCCTCTGTGTAGGGTGACCCGCTCCTATGTAGATATAAAAAAATGCTCATTCTAAGGAAATGAAAAACAACTTTTATTTTAAAGCGATTATACGTGAAATGCATACTTTATGAATATTATATTACATTTCTACCAAGTCTGTTCAGAAAAATGGCAATACATTCTACACACTGCACCTTTAATGTGCAGGGATGGAATTATATATCCTTTTAATCATCCTCCCCCTCCCTCCCAGCAGCGGTTTAAGGACGAGAGTGACGGAGAGCCAACACAAAGCTAATTCCACCGCTGTCACATCCGATCGTCTCCCACCGCCGTAAATGAGCAGCAGTAATGACACTCGCCTGATGGCCCATGCTCATGCACATTTGCAGGGGTAATGTTTGATAGAAATCAATCCGTGATAATATGGTGGATGGTAGCACGGAGGTGATTTTCTGGTGATGGGTTTTGTCTAATGCAATGGTTTTCAGACGCCGGGGATGTCTCTTTTTGGCTTCCAAATCAGTTCGCAAGCCAAGCAATCAAGTATTTTTTAACCCCACCACCACTTATATGCAAATTGCAAAAACCTTATTGTGTTTCTACCTCATGTTTTTTTTTTAGCAGGGCTTGGCTTGTGATGTAGTATTTTACGTTAAGTTCAGAAGAAAAACTGCAAAATAATACAATTATTCTTATTATAAAAAATAAATCATATTTATAATCTTGCCTTGCGAGATGAATAAAGAGGCTCTCCATGACTTAAAACTTGACAGCAGTGTCGAGATGATGAAACTGATGCACTTAAAACTTGCAAAGTAGGTTTTGTAAGTTGAAAAAAATAAATAAATAAAAGGGAATGAAAAAAAGGTTAAAGGACAGGGAACGATAGATGTATAGATGCAAGAGAAACCAAAGATGACATGGGTTAGAATATGACTATATGAATATGAATATAATATTATAGTTTCTTTCTCGACAGTGTCCTGTGCCAAATAAGCCTCTTGCTATTTCTGGACCCATCTGGACGTGTGCAGGGCCTTTTGGATTTACCACAGAATGTACCGGTGATGAGATGACAAGTCAAACAGCAATTATAGGATCTATTACATTTTAATTATTTGGGAAAGAGTTACGCAAAGCACTGGTGAGTAAGCGGAGAGTCCCCCCCAACTTAAACAGGGTAGGTCAATTATTCCGAGCAATTATCAATTATTAACTTTGACCTGATATAATGATGATGAGTAAATTGACTTTATTTTTAAATTCATTTCGGATGACTCTATGTGCGCCACATGTGTGTGGATGTGTGTCGAGGGGCCACTAACAACACCATGAATTATGCATCTCTTTCCAGCGACAGAACACATTATGGGATCTGAGAGGCAATATGAGCAAATCTGCCTTTTTATTCATGCCAGTCCCGCTTAATGAATCACTGGGAGATTGCTCTCACTGTTGCCGTTAATCAGAGCTTCTCTCTGCAGCTGATTGAAGAGCGTAATATGAACAGGAATACCAATGAGTGGTGGAATGTGAAAGGGGCTGAAAAATGGCAGATGAAACTCTAGCTTTACAGACAGACAGAAAGCCAAGCGCCATGGTGCAGTCCAAAAACAACCATGTCCCCATCCTGAAGTCTGTTACAATTTGAACGCACACTCCGATGATATACAGGGACTTTATCAAAATGCTGTGTGCCCGCCAGAGACTGAGACAATTTGGTTTAAGACTGCTATTGGAAAACCATGTACCACAGAGTCATATTGGTACTTTGGAAGGTGCATGATGCCACATTTAATTCCAGACACAAATTTGTTTTATTGATTGAAGAAAAACTGGACCGGGCTCGTGCTCCAGGGAGCATTTTGTTCATAAATTGAATCTATAAATTTGTCCATATGCAGTTGACGCCCCTGGAATAAGGATAAGCTAGAAACCATTTGGATTTGTGGGATGTCATTTCTCTTTGCATTTCATATTGTTTTTCGTTTTCTTATTTTGTCATCCCTACTGCTAGCATCCGGGCTGACCTCAGTTATTCATACGGCATCCAATAATCCTGGTTTGTGCGCGTCGCCATTTTGTGAGGGGGAGGGAGATAGCTGACGTATACCTCCGGAGAAAAGTGAGGGACAACGGGCGCAGAGCTGTCACTCAAGAGATCGCGCCAATACATTTTAACCTCCAAAAGAATAAAAACTAGCGTGGTCCAAAAAAATTCACCCCCCTCAGTGTTGTCATGGAGATATGACCTAAACATACAGACTACAATGGTTTTGTGGACGAGGCTGTTAATAGGTTTAATAAGACTTTGAAAACGGCCTGTCTAACAAGTGAGTCAAAGAAAAATTGCTCAGTCTTGGTACCACCCCCCCAGTGGCACTTCCGGTTACTACAGTTGTGGTCACTTCCTTATTGGATGCTGGTAGAAATCGCTGAGGTTGGGGCTTGCTAGATACACATACAGTACGTAGGATACATGTAGCCTAATTGCAAAGCCTTTACAAGAAACTATTTGGTTTGTTTGCTGGACTAATTCTAGTCTAGTTATTAAAGAAATTAGATGGAACATGTTAGCTTTAAAAGGTGCAGGCAGGCAGATTTTGTTACCTTTTCAAAGAGCCAGGCTAGCTGCGTCCTTCTATTCCAGTCTTTGTGCTAAGCTAAGTTAGCCGGTTGCTAGCAGCTGCATGAGAGTGCTTGATAATATTTTCATTGACTTACAAGGCAATAAAGTGAAAAAGGAGCCAGTGATTACCAAGTATATTAATATAAGCTTCATTAAGAGAAGATCAGATCAGCAACAGTATACCACAGAATACCAAATATATTCAAATATAGGCTTATCTATAAATATAGATGTAGAGAGATTTGGGTGTGATTCAATTTAATTAGCTGAATGATGGACCGTGAGGAATTGTCTGCAAAAATTATGTGAAGGGCATGTTACTATATTATTTCAAAAACCTGACGATGAGCCTACATCAACTATCCTTTCTCTAAAGCCCAAGGACACACACACACACACACACACACACACACACACACACACACACACACACACACACACACACACACACACACACAGTGTCCAAGTCTGGAGAGTAGTACAGCATGGCTATCACACAGAGCATTCCATCATACTGTCACTCACATCTGCTGCCCTTTCTCATTACCGCACACCCTCCCAATTCTCCCTCTCTCCTTCACTCAAACCTTTTTTATATACTTTTCTGTCTCCCATACATTATTCCCCTGCCACACTTTCTTCGTACCTGCTCTACAGACTATCCTTCAATGCCATGAAAAACGAACATAATTCCTAAGGATGTAAGCCTAATGTAAGTGGGTGGTAGAGAGGCAGATGGGCTGACACACTTTTACACGGGTCTGTCTGGTGTCCGCCTTAGATCCTCAGAAAGCATGTACGCAGTCTGGTAGAATATAAAGGCTGCAGAGTAGATTCAATACACCTGCCGTGATTGCAACCGAGAAGTGATTCTTCACAAATGTGCCCACTGTGGTCAGAGTGCCAGAATCAGACAGTAGGTATAATTTTTTTTTCAACCTCTCCCTGAACCTGTGAAAATGAATTGATGGAAAATGTCAGCATCTGTACTCTACAGCAATAGGCCTACATCCATGTGAGCTCTGTCTGATTTTGGACAGATGTAGTTTTGCTGCAGTCTGTGATTTGTGTGTTTCCTTGAGAAGGATAAATGACACAAAAAAAAAAACATGTCCGGCTTCTGGTGATGCAAAGAAGAGGATCATTAGGATTCATGAAACACAGTTTGTCCTCAAAAAGCAAATGACTTCCGTGGTGCTCAGGGGGGCTAACCGAGGCACAGATCATTTTATGTATCGGCACCTAGCAACTGGCAGATGGAGTGAACTTAGCGCGGGCTGCCAAACGCTGATAGGACACTGCAGGACTGCAAAATGAGCTGTGATGATTCCCCCGCTGAGGCCCGACAACAGAGACACAGCTCATTAAGATGCATAGCAATCCTCCAAAAAGGCCCGGACACACTTTACATCACCGAGTTTAGCCCCGTTTGCAAAAATAATTATCAGAGCGCCCATTGTAAACCTATACAGTTTGGAGCTAATGGAAGGGAAAACAAACACAGGCCAGCTTGTTAATTATAACCCTAAATTTGATCAAATATGAAAGAAATATAAAACGATATCGCTATATAATATCTAGTGTTGAACAGCATTGGTAGTACACATTAATGAGCTGGTATACACAATATTATGACATGGGAAAAACTGCAAGACTATTGTATTTGACATCCATCGCTGCTCTGAGCACAGACGTGCTGGCAAAAAAAACACACAGCGAGTCATCAGGAATTCTGTCCATTTTTCTCCTCATAATAACAAAACTCCACTCTCTGCATGGAGAGAGACAGGCCATTAAAACTGCACCTGTTGTGAGGGCGTAAACATGCATTATTCGTAACCGTCTATCACAAACCTGACTGCAAAAAACACCTTTGCAGTACAAGCAAGATGAGGAATATTGTCTTAACACAACTCCTCTCCCCGACTGAGGTGACTATAGCTCTTTATCTGCTTTCATTTCTGATTATGATTTGGTAAAGGGGTAGGGGGGTCCCTGGAGGCGCTTGGAACAATCTTTTGATGCTGTGATGCTGTATCTATCTACTGTGCAACGTGTCTGCAAAACACACTGGCCTGTAAAACACTAGCATCGCAGGTCACTGTCTACATCACACACACCCGACCAATCATCTCATCTCCATCCTCAACCCCTTTAGCTTTTCGCCCATGACATCATCAACCCATCTTTTTAGTTCTCATTTCTTCCCGTTACTCTTTTCAATAACATCCCGCTGATAGCATTAGCCTGCCGACTATCCTACTGATGTCAACCTGCTATTCTGCTTCAAAGGTCCCCTATTATGCAGAATGGACTTCTTCAGGTTTTTTTCCCAAGACTAATATGGGTCCCCCGGTGTGACTAGAGACTTCCAAAGTATCCTTTCCACTTTTTTCCACCTCCTTCTTTCAAAAACCCCAGTTAGTTTTATCTCCCATTATGATGTCATAAGGGGGGAAGCCACGCCCCCTCATTGCCAAACTAACTTGTTACTATCGCCACCTGTGATAAGCACACCCCTAGATACCACTGAATATAACTGGCAGTTGGATTCAAACCAGATTCAGATCAGACTGGGCTTTTTGGAAGACGGGGCTTAAAAAAACAGATTCCAAAACGTAGCGTTTCAAACAGAGGCGGAAGAGAGGAGATTCAGCAGTGGCCCTGTGAGAAATAATAAAAGGTTTTTTGGGAAACTCCACCATGAAAAGTGATTCTAGAAGAAACCCAAATTACATTTTTGAACCATAATACTGTATGTGACCTTTAACAAAAAAGCACAGGCGGAGTGTGCAGATAAGAAATGGGAGCAAAAAGAACAAGTGAGAGATACTGATGCTGCGGGGAGAGAGAGAGAGAGAGAGAAAGAGAAGAAGAAAAAGAGAGAGAGAGAGAGAGGGTCAAAGACAGGGAGGCAGGAACTCCTGGGATGGACCGACAGGGCTGTGAAGAGAGGAGCCTCATTTCCCAACACCATCTGTTTCCAGTCCCTGGGTTGAAAGCTCCACTTATGTCAAACCTCCCACCAACCACACACTCACACACACACACCAGTTAGAACACCGCATGGCTGTGAGAGACCTCACTGCCTGTTCCTCGTCCGTCCCCGGTACCAGGGCTGGACTGGCCATCTGGCATACCGGGCAAATGCCCGAGGGGCCGGCAGCCTTTTGGGCCGGTGAGGTTAAAAAAAAAAAAAAAAAAAAAAAAAAATTAAAAATCTTTTTTTTTTTTTTTTTTTTTTTTTTTTTTTTGGACCCTTGGCTGTGTGACTCGGCCCGGCCCGGCCAAGTCACACAGCCGAGGGCCGAGGTCCCTTCCCTCTCGGGAGTGCCATGGACATATAAATGTGCGTGCAGGCTGTCAACTTCACCTGAAAGTTACCAGGCCATTACTCATTATGATTGGTTCTAGGTTAGGCCTGGCCCAATCACACACACAGCAGAGGGCCGCCCATTCAGAGGCTGCATTGAGTTGTATTATCACGCATTCAACTTGTACTCAGTAATTATGAGCATCTGACGATGGTCAGTTTTACGTTCAGGGCCGTCGGACTGCGGACAGGCTTGGGGGGGCCCAAGGCAGAGGGGGGCTGCACCCAAGAAAAAATAAATTATTTTTTTGATTTATATTAATTTTACTGGCTCAATATAGGCCCCTGATCTTTGAAGGCCCCGACATTTTTTATTTAGGGGCTATGAAGATCAGGGGCCTATATTGGGCCATTAAAAAATACAAACGAAGGGAAAAAATTCCCGAAGCTGACTGGATTTTTTAAACTTTCTTCTTTCTGCTTTTTGGTCATTCTGTGTCTTTGAATCATTCCAGAAAATAGTACTAAATAGCTTACATAGGAAACAGTTGATTTAGCCTTAGTTTTCTTCTCAAAGTGCACCAGATTGATGAATTTTACTTTAACATTTTAAAAAAAATCTTCCGGGGGAGCATTCCCCCGGACCCCCCTAGAAGGTCCAGGGTCCACGACACAGTCTCCCAAATTCCTGTGAGAAACACTGTGTGTGTGCATGTTTATTAAGAGTCATTAGACCAGGGGTTGTGTTCAAGTACGCGTAATAATCTGGTCATTCATCAATAGAAACATTGTGTTGTTATCTGGCTCAGAGAGGGACCAGTCACTCATACGTTTTGGACTATAGACAAACAAAGCTTTTACATGTTTGTATTGTAAGACCGCCTCTCAGAGAGCCCATCAGGACTTTCTGTATAGGGGCCCAGAATTTGGTGCAACACCCCTTCCTCCGCATATCGTATAAACGGTGGGCTGCCATGGCCAAAAATGCCAGGGCCGATTTTTTGTCCCAGTCCAGCCCTGCCCGGTACCCTTTTCTCCTCCACGCCTATATAACAGTCAACCACCTATACCCACTCTCATGCAATGGCGTTATCTCGTAGCCAAGTCTACTTTAGTGGAGATAAATAAACTGCCTGCTTTTATCTGGGTCACAGTGGGTTTAAGATTCAGTTGAGGAAGAAAAATAAAGTCTAATTATTTAGGCGCCAACACATTAGATGGCCCTGTGTTCTTCAGGAAAATGGATTTGACTTAAATAAATTCAACTTTACATCAGTTCACTGTCTGTGTAATCAATTGCATGTTGATACTGTAACTCCCCTTTTGGTTGTGTTGGGAGTCCAAATTATCTTGATAGACTGTCAAGTGTTTAATCTTGGACGCCTGGCATCGATTGGAGAAAGGCCCACAGCCTGGGGGGATGCTGCATGTGTTTGTGTGTGTGTGTGTATACGGTATATAGGCCTTTCTAAAGGGAAAGAAGCGCCCACAACTCAAAATGTGTCAATGGAAGTGCCTCCAAGCTACGTTTTCCTTTTTTTTTCCTGATGGAGAAAATGTCTGGCCTACATTTAAGTCTGTTCAAGAAGCATAAAAATGTGTGAAATGTTAAGGTTTGAAAACAATTATATCTAATATGTATAAAGTAGAGCTCGAGTGCAGTCCCCATGCTGGTGTTGCATTAAGTCAGACAAAGTAGTCGCAGCACTTTGGGTAATGCTTTGGGAGAGCAAGTGAATGTCACTGGAGGGCTGCATGTTATTATTTTTAGCGTCTCAACATGATTGCATGGCAGGTCGTAATTTTCATGTTGCATGCCATCATTCATTATTAAAAGAGAGCATGCCATCATCCGTTGATATTTTTTGCAATCCTCTTCAGCTATTTGGGAGGAAATACATTTTTTCTCCTGCTGTGAAATCACAAAGGAAAATCCCATAAGCGCAGACAGGGTTGGAGCGCCCACGTCCCTGACATGAGGAAATGCTGATATCTATAAAAGAATAGAGGACATTGAGAGGTAGGTTTGGGGTTACCCTGAGGACAAACCATTCCCTGGCATTTTAATCACTTCATTTACACACTCTCTAAGGGTATTTCTATGCAAATGATCTTAAAAGGTCACACAACAAAGAGGGATATTTATTCTGTTCCAACAGTGTTTATAAACAGGAAATGGAAAAATACAACCCCAACCTGTGCATTTGTACTGTTTAGTCACAGTGAATACTTCTAGTGACTGCTTCAGTGTATTGGACTAGTTGTTTTTGCATCAATGAAGGGTGCCCTCATGTGGCCACTTGCACTACTACATCCTAATCTTTAGTTGAAAACCATTTCTGTAATACTAATTGAACAGGTCCATGACGGATGGAAAAACTACCAGCAATTAATATTAATAAGCAAATTAAATATCTTAACAGATTTAAAAAAATTATTTATCCCAATATAGTGCATCAGTGCCTACAGTGCTATTGACTGGCAGCTTCGGACTATTGTTAGGAGTTAAGGATATCATTTCCTGTCAAGTTTCTTTATATTTTGTGTAAATGCAACGGGTACTATAAATCGTGTGTATTTGTCTTTATCTTATTGTAATAAAACTTAATGTGCTGAAAACAAGATCAGTAAGCTGGTTGCATTGGAGTAATGTCATTAAAAACCACTGGATGTCACCATCAACAAGGTTAGACTATGCACCACTCAGTCAAAACCAACTTGGAGAAAATATTGTGCAAATTGTACAAGAAATCAGAGATTTGAGAAAAATGCAATATATTGACGACAAAGCCCTTTAACTAGCTCGTGGGTAGCCATCATCCAGGAGCTTACAAAAATAATAGTGAATCCTTGATGTCGATTATCTGGTTTAAACACAAAAAGGAAATAGACTTAACACCTTCTGACTCATTTACAATCATGAATCTAAAAAGATATGAGTTGAACTAAAAATATATGCAACAGGTTCAAATGAATATAGCCAAGGACCAAAGATGTTTTTGATTTTTTTCCAAAGTTTATTTGGTGACAATATACAAGAACATCTTGAGCAGGAAGACCCTCCAAGGCAGTCCGGACTCACTGTGGAGAGAGAACACAAGAGCAAAATGAATGGAAAGCACACATTTTAGTAAAGAATTCACACACTGAAAGACTTTTAGTTAAACTGCCTCACACTCAATAACACATTACCACATAATACACTCGTGTTATGCTTCAATCAGCTAGAGATGTGAAGCATTGTCAAAGCACTCGTGTTTGTTCAAAGTCAGAGTGGGTAGAGGCTAAGGGATATTTTAGCATAGACACTGGTAAGGTGGAAAGGGGCAAAGGAGAAACCTATTAGGAGGGAGTCTGAAACAACATTAAAAGGAGAGGACTAAAGGAAAACTGCAGGAGAAGAGTAGGGTGTAACATGCACAACAAAGCTCAGGTCTATTGGCTTTGGATGTGCTACAACATGGCACACCATGCTTTGTCTGATTCTATACCTGCAGACCGACACCTCACTTCTGCAAAAGTAATCCATGGGAAGCAAAATCAAGAACAAAAGATGAACAAAATAATGTTAATAAGATGATGAAGATTGAAACCAGGAATAGAAAAGATCTCTGGATTGCAGTGGCTGTCCTTCACATGGCATGAACCACAGTTAGAACCAAGTGTCAATATTTGACATGCCAGTTGTGCTGCAGCTATAAGTGCTGCAACTGTATTGTGTCAAACACAATACAGCTGGGCTTTGTAATTCAGAGATCTATTCTATGAGACTTTAAGGCTATTGATGGGAAGAGGGAACATGAGTAATCAGGGTTTCAATAAATCAAAACCACCAAAAGATTTCACTCATTAGTACAGGAGAAGTACTCTCTTTAATTGTCTGTGGGATCACCTCACACATTAGGTTTCCAACACTATTAGTTTTCAGGTCAGACTAGTAAACATGACTATTAAATCAAGGGAATCACCAGGTAAGTATTAACCAGTGGGTCAAATCCTTTCACATTGGATGCATCACATACATCCAGAACGGAAAGCATTACAGCTTTCACATGGGGAGGTCAGGATGTAAAGGGAGGAGTTAGCTAGTAACTATCACTCCTGGATTATCTGCACACTGCAGTTAGTCTATTCATAAACAACATTTACCTTCTACAGTTCCCCAAGAACATTTGATACGAATGGAAAGATGACAGAGGAAATTAAAAACAGTAAAAGTTGTAAAAGATTAGAAGGGAAGGAAAAGTGAACAATGAAAATCAAGAAAAGCTCAAGTGAACTGACTTAAATGAAGACTCAAAGTATTTTTCTGATGAATGTGTTGAGATTATCAAAGACTATGCATATTAGGGTTGGGCGGTAATAATAAGCATCATAAAATAATCTGCCGTGTAATGTGCCTTTATAATGATTGCCCGAGTGTGTCCCAATACAGAGGCAGCAATGCCAATGTTTGAAGATGCATAAAAGTGATGACAGAACTCATGTTAATGATGGGAGGCCTAATTTGTTAAATAAAGAAGAACTCATGTTAATGATGGGAGGCCTAATTTGTTAAATAAAGAAGCCGTCAAAAAAGGAGTGAGGAGGAATCATAAGAAAGAAAAAACGGCCAACACAAACGACACTGCTGCTTCATTGTGTCAAGCATCCAAAACATAACAATGTAGCTTAATATACTTTACTAGGGCTGGCCCGAATTATTCGAATACTCGTTCGGAAAATTAGTATTCAGAGCTTAAATTAGTATTCGGAGCTTCGTTTTTTTTTTCAACATTTTTTTTGCAAGAAGCTAGTACTGCAATATAATGTCATAAAATAATTTTATATTTGGATATAAAAGTTAGTAATATTGTAGTAGTAGTAGTAGTAGTATTGCTCATTTAGGAGGATATTACATCACTAATGCCTCATTTCCACCGAGTAGAGCGGGTCGGAGCGGTTCGGTCCGGGTAGTTTGGCTTTTCATTTACCAAAAGTTGGGTAGGGTACGGTTTAAGCGCACCTAACCGCTCTGAGCCGCTCCAAATCTCAGTACTCCTCCGTAGGGGTACTAGCTGCCTGAAAGGGTGCCGAAAATGCGGAGCTACACACTGCCGTCATTTGATTGGCCGAAAGAATCATTTCCGCCATGTGTAGTCACCTCGGCAAGAGTCTTGTGTTTTGGCGAAAATGTGAGCACAGCACTGTTTATTGTGTGGTGTTTTTCCTCGTCAATAAATTAATCGCTGCGTAGCTGCCGCAGCCAGCACTGTTCACTCACTGTCTATATGAGTTGCACCAAGCCGTCTCTGTGTGTTTACGCCATAGCCTAGATAGAAGTAAATACATGCTTACAACAACATGGGAGGAATAAATAAAAAAGCGGCTGGTTTGACCGAGCAAAAACGAAAGACCGCTGGCTTGACCACAGTTGGTCGAAAGAATCATTTCCGCCGTGTGTAGTCACCTCGGCTAGAGTGAAGAGAGTCAGTGTGTTTTGGCGAAAATGTGAGCGCGGCACTGTTTATTGTGTGGTGTTTTTCCTCGTCATTAAATGAATCAGTTGGCTACACTGTGTCCCACTGCTACGATGTCACGAAGCTGCAGCAGCCAGCGCTGTTCGCTCACTGTCTCTTATCAGTTGCACCGAGCCGTCTCTGTGCTCACAACAACACGGGGGGAATAAATAAAGAAGCGGCTGGTTTGACCATGCAAAAACAAGAGACCACTGGCTTGACCACAGTTGTTCCACAGCCCGATAGTTTAACCCACATTCTGGCGGCGGCTATCGCAGTCCAGCCTAAACCCCGCCCTACCAGTAAGGGTATGGTCATAAACCCCGCCCTACCAGTAAGGTTAGGGTCGGCGGTGGAAACAACACCGAGATTCTTAAAAGTGAGCTGTCCCGCTCTGAGCTGCTCCGACCCGACCCGCTCTACTCGGTGGAAATGAGGCATAAGTGTCATAGTGCATCCATTACTTCACCTCCAAGCGCGTAAATCTTCAAGAAAATATGCAGATACTGTCAAAATCGGTTCCAGGGAGTATATAGGGATTATTAACGTTTTGGTTTTTTTTAAATTAAATTTTTTTTTTTTAAATGTTTATGTTGTTTTTGATGGTGTGTTTTTCTGGAACGAATATTCGCTCGGAAAAACCAACAAATATTCGAAGCCTGAAAAATGGCATTCAGGCCAGCCCTATACTTTACAGGTGAATAACATGCTGTGATATTGTTTCCTTGTTTGGAATTTAGTTTATATTAAATTACATTGTGATGTGTTCAAGTGCTGTTCAGTTCAAATTAGTACTTGACGAAGGTAAGGTCATGGTGATTAGTTCAATGAAATGTTGTAAAAAGTAGTTTAAGATATCATTTGGGGAAGATGTATATAAATAAATAAAAATCTGATACCGCCCAACCCTAATACATATATTTCCTTACTCCATCACTATCATTACACTATTTCCCCTGCATATAAAGTTACAGTTTATTTGGCACAAAGTATATAGAAACAGTCACAATACCTTTTTGCTTGCAGCGCCCACACTGGCCTTCTTGGTGCCTCGTACTTTCTTCATTCTGTTCTTGCGTTCCTTGCGCTGTTTCCTTGAGGACTTCTTTTTCTCATAGAGACCGTGCTGAGGAACACAAATTAACAAGCGTTTAATTTAACAATATTTTACTTGAGCAGTCATAACCTACTGATGTTAACAGTGCTTTCACAATTATCACTATTGCCAACATTTAACATTAGATGGACCATAGATAGGTCAGAAACTGGTTTTGCTGTTTTTCCATGTCATAATATTGTGTATGCCAGATAAAATCTCCTAATAAACACATTAAAAAGAGCTCTCTGATAATTTCAAGTGCATAAAACTATCAAAACATTCATGCACAGACTCAAGCACATGGAATCAAAACTCACTCTGGCCAGTCTGTGCTTGGGCTCGTTCTTCTTAGCGTAGTCTAGAGAGTCGTACACCATGGCAAAGCCTGTTGTCTTGCCGCCACCGAACTGAGTCCTGAAGCCGAACACGAACACCACATCAGGGGTAGTTTTGTACATCTTTGCAAGTTTCTCCCTGATTTCAGTCTTGGGGACTGTGGCTTTGCCGGGGTGCAGGACATCGACGACCTATAAGAGTAGACAGAGAGCCAAAGTATGAGGGGATATCCAGTTCATGGAGACAGCAACACACTTAACATTGCATTTGGGAGTTTAGACACTTACCATTTGCTTCCTCTGAAGCAGCCGGTTCGTCATGAACTTGCGGGTCCTGACTGTTACTGTGTCATTCTGGAGATGGGAGAAAGTAGAAGCTGATGATTGCGGTCAGGCAATATTCATTGAACATTTGTCTACTTTAATTTGCAGCCTTAAATTTGAAGTCTCAACTCAAAACCAGAAGCAACATTTTGTGCTACTACATCATGACATCATTATCTGTCAGCCTCTTACTACCTACAAGCTAAAAGGAGCATGTCCAACGGGAGACTAAAATCCGTTTTTCTGAATGAATATGTGCCCTTAGTTGAAACGTCAGTGTGCCATTGTAATAAACATGCTTGTTCACTAAAAATGAGGGCCCCGCCATGGCAGTGTAGTGTATGCTACTGTTAGCCGCTGGGAGCTACAACTTTACGTTCCTGTATTGAATTGACTAACTTAATTCCTAACTAAATTCTATAATGCGTCTTTCAGCAACGGTGTCATTTAAAGAGACAATGTGTGGCATGTAAAGTAAATACAACACAAAGAGGGTAACTGCACGACGCATCCCAAAGTAGGTAAATACAGTGTGTACATGTCCGGATAGCATTTTGATTGTGCTGCTGAATTTCCACTCAGATACGTTCGTACCGCATCAATACTGGCATGTTTCTAGAGGGCAGACATTAACTATCATTTTGTGGACATGAATTGTCTGTAGATGGACGGATGGCCTCGATGGTAGACGGATTTTATTTTTATTTTTTGACTAAAGACTCACCATCTTGACGCCGGCCTTGCTCAGGGACGTAGAAAAGGAGGAAGGACCAGCAGGCGACCGGATTAATGCCTGCTGAAAAACCGAGTGGGGACGTACTTACTTTGCCTGACATAAAAATAACACGTCAACTAATTTTTAAACATTTTGCGAAATAGTTTTTATTTTTTTATTCAGTTCAGTGAACGTAATAAAAAGCTCCTACACGATATAGTATTTTTTTTAAACCCGTTGCAAGGACATTTCACCTAACACTTTAGTGTTTATACAAAGCTTGTTACTTTTTCCACCACAAACAATTTTCTTTTCTTTAATTGTCAGATTTCGTGCTAACAGATCAACAAAAACCACGAACCCATATTATAAACCCACGCGTTTGGATGTTTAAATTGTACAGAGCTGTGTACAGTTCGTACATTTAGGAAAACGCCACCTGCTGTTCCATTTTAATCCACTTGGCGTCAGTCATGCAACGCTATTAGCTGCCATTTAGTTTGAATGGATGGGGCAGCAAGTAGGTAAACAGTAGTAGGCCCATTCAATATTATGGCATCTTTTATATACAGTCTGTGTAACAAAAATTATAAAGAGACATAAGAAGCACAATCAGTGACTTGTGTAAGAATGTATGTTTAGTATGAATATTAATTTACTTTGCAAGGAATTTTGGGAATTCATATCTGATTCCTTACATACATTTTTATTGCCAGTAAAGATGGGAAATAGATATTAATTAAATTGTCATTATGGTCTTAAAAAGTCTTCTAATCAAATTGCTGCAACCTGCAGAAACCTCGTACAGCATCTCCATGCATTTTCTTTCTTCACATAAACCATTTACTAAATCTCTTGCATTAGTCTGTTAGAGAACTATTCTTTAGTATTCTGAAAATGTGCTGATTGCTATGATGCTATGAATGAGCAAATGAGTGAGTGCAAAAAACACCAAATACTGACAAAGGTTTTTTACGGAACTTTATTGATCTTGCAGCAACAGTGTCGACTGGCATTGGAGTTTCATTCAAAATAAAGTTATTTCAAAAAACCCAAACAGAAAGTTACAGTAAGTTTGTTTCAAATCTCTTTTCAACTCGCAATGTTAAAGCCCTCATTGTCAAACCACACTGATTTGAAAAAAAAAACCTGCATTCAGAATTATGACACCGTAATATAGTTTTTACCGCCAAAAGAAAGTGCAATGCAAATTGGGTTCAAGCAACCCCCTCCCTCCTTCCTTACGTCCCTCCCTCGCCCAATGTGTGTGTGTGTGTCACCAAACATGGCCGTAATGAATTGCAAAGCCCCCCAAAAAATGAAATCCTTGATAGACATCGTTTCAGCCATTCAGTGGTTCCACTCACACAGATTAAACAAAGTTATGGTGTGAACGAATTTTGAATGAGAAAACAGGACCTTCTTCTTGGTGATTAATTTTCAGAGCTCATCAGTTTATAAACTCATCCGTTGTTTGTAGAATAAATAAAGTGGAGGGGAAAAAACTATAAAAAGTATTTGTTTTGCTCAATTTCTAAAGAACAATGTTACCTGCTCAATGATACAGTGAAAAAATAAACCTCTGTTGGAAAGTTACAAATTGAAGACAAAAGGAACCTAGTTGTTGTTACTGCATTTGGTGTAACATAAGGCATGGCCGGACATGACACATGGACAGAAAAGGGTTACGATAAATGGATTAAGGTCCCTGGGGACAGGTCTTTTGTAGATGAAGGGGACTGTGTCTATCAAACCGGGTGCAAACTAATATGTGGTTCCTTGAGTCTCGTCACAAAAATCCAAAGGCTCGACCGGTGTGTCACCTTAACAAATACCTTCAATACTAAGAAACTGTATTCAAAAAATAAAATGCATATAAAACATCTGGATTATTTAAAAAAAATCCTCTTGTAATTCAACTCCAAAAATGAGTACAGGCATAGTAACCATTTCCACGATAATCTTAATGTTTGGATGTCAGGGTAACGCGTATGTTGCCAAGTGCTACCTCCCTTTTTTCTTAGATTTATCAAATTATGAACACAAACCAGTTGGGTCAAAATAACCGTCAAATCTGGAGGAAAAGTGTTTAAACTGGTGTAGGCAGGAGAGTAATGTGGAAATAGGTTCATAGCAAGGTCACAATAGTGAGGAATATGTGATGTGGCATGATATTGTTGCACTATACTGAAAGTTAACAAAAAAAGCTTGTTTTTCAATTGCTGGATTTGTAATTAGCTTTACGTTATAGTGGGGAAATACAGTATTTTGATCATTAAAAACAAGTCTATCACAGGCTCAGCCTTAAGTTTGCTAAAAATGTTTGTCCACTTTAAAATAAATTCTCACTCGATCTGGCGGGTGTGTGTCGGCAATGGAAACTATGATTTGGAATGGCATAAAATCTCGTAAAAATAATGAAAACACAGCATCCCTTTACATACCATCACAGGAAACTAAACGGTGCAAACAACCAATCATAGATGGTGGAGCTTTTCAAGTACTTCCATAACATAAAATAAACTTTACAGGGGTCTTCTAAACCAAAGAGTCTGATGAATATCAAAGCTTAACTGATTCTAAGACCGGCAATAAGAGATGGCCACCCACCTCCCCAATTCACTTGGAACATTCTCAGTTGTACCTCTATGAGGTATCCTGGCTCACAGAAAAAGCTGTAAGATGAGCACAGCAATGTGTTATTGTGTCATTTTTGTGTCTGGGTATACTTAACGTAATATTAATCAGGCCCAATCCCTCACTGCGTGGCTTTCCATTTGCACGGTGACTTGTAACCGTGGAAATCCTTACGAATAAAACCGAGTTTTCAAAGAGTTGTACCTGTTTGTATTACAGTATATACTGAATTATACCCCCGTGTTTTTTTTGTTTTTTTTTAAACACACATTACATCCAACAGCAGAGAGACAAGAGAGCTAAAGAAGATGGCTGCCATGAGGGCTCACAACATTGGTTTTCTACAAGCCAAGCCACTGCCATAGGAGATGCCAGGTCATTTGCTTAATTTTTTTTGTTGCTGGCGGCGAGGTTCCAGTCTGTCAGATGTCCATTTCAAACTGAGAATCATCACCTTGGAAACAAACAAACAGACAGATGGCACGTTGTTGAGACACGTCTTCAACAGGATGGGTTGTTATATCAGTGCTTATGAAGTGGAATAATCACATTACAACAACAAAGGGTGTGTTTATCATGCGTTTGATGAGAGCGTCTATAGAAATAAAACATTTCCTATTACAGACTCTATCCGTGATGTTACTCTTACCGGCGGCGGGCTTGTGGATGTGGTTGTTGGCTTCGTTCTTCTTGTTCTCTCTCAGGACATTTTGGCTGGTCACCCCGGGGATGACAGGCAGGTGAGCAGGGGGAGTCTGGGCTATGGGGGAGTTACGCCGGTCAAGGAGGAACTTCCGGTCATAGATGATCCGGGTCCCTGCGGCAGGACACGTATCAAGTTTCAGTTATTTGTGCTCAATTAGAGGGAATATGTTATGTATGTGGGTTGCTAACAGATGTGCTGTGTGAGTCAAAAAGCTGGCAAGCAGATTCAAGCCACCCTGCCTATTTGGCATCTACTGTACGCCCTTCTTAGGAAGCAGAGAACACGCACAAACATGCACGCATGATCACAAACTCACACACACACAAAAAATAATAATAACATGCTCCTATTTATACAGCGTGAGACACTCCTTTGCAGTTTGAATTTCTAGTTTGATTTTCATTTTCATGTCATCACAGCATTTTAACATGTCATGGCAGAAAGGCAAAAGGGAACTTCTTCAGTTCAAGCACCTATTGCAATTTTTTTTTTCAAAGTAACACCCGTATTTGACAGGTCAAAATGTCTGCTCTAAAAAAAATCTCTAATTTCACTTCATAGTTGTATTTTGGTTATTATGTATCACCCTGCAAAGTCTCTACTACATCCCCAGTTTGGAAACCCCTGTGTTAAATAATACCTATCCTGTTCATAACAAGCTGAATTTGTTTTGAACTAAAGATGAAATTCTTTATTAAATTAATTCATTAATTAATGGACAGGAAATCTACAAGCAAATATCTTGAATTAAAACCTTATTTTCTAAGCACAATTTCCCATGCTCCAGCTTCTATGATGGTTAGAGTGTCTGCTTCTTTAATGCAATAAACTGCTGTTTGCAAGAAACAAGACATTTAAAATACACTGTAGTTTGGACTTGACGACAGTATTGACTGACATTTTATAGGTAAAGTGATAAAAACGGACAATCAATACAACAAACAAAATCACTTGGCAGAAAGACTCAACATTTAGTTCCTGTACAGATTAGAGGTCATATCTGCAACACAGTGTTGAGATAACAAATCACAGTCCAAGCCTACAGTTTGATTTACAGGATAACAGTAGGCCTATCCTTGCAACTTTTATTGCACTTCCTTATTTGGGAGGGCCTTATATGCACCATGGACATAGATATGCACTGGTGGTTGATATCAACAATTCCATTGGGCTGTACTCCAAACAATGACACATTGCTGTATGAGGGGACAAGCTATATTTACGTTAGACTATATGCTTTCACGTGCAAAGTAACCACGCAGGGGTTTCCACCATGGACCTATAAAGAAAGGTTTTCACCTGCTTTAAATATAATACCCTATAGCTTAACATTACTAGGTAGCACTGCGCTGCAAACCAGCCAATCAGGCAGCAGGCACGGAGCCCAGTGGGCGGTGCTTAGCATTGTTTTTGTTTTGATTAGGATGACAAGGCAGCCTACGCCACTGTGACATAAACGGTAAAAGGTTATATGAGAGCACAGAAAAAGCGAATTATCCTCCATTTTCTTATCTTTTTTCTTTTCTCTTTTCAATGCAACAAAAGGCCTTACCTCCGGGAGTGGTAGAGAATAAAGTGCCTCCGGGGGTGGTACAATAGTCATGAGGTAGCTGCGTTGTGTCGTTGATCAACACCGTCCTAGTCGGGATGGCTCTGCTCTCGCTAAACTGACGACTGTTCGACATTTTTTTCAGCGCCGCTTCGGGTGACAATTTAAGGCAGCTGCAGAAAAAAAAGGACTGGGGTGCTGTTTTTTTTTCCCGACGGACGGTGGAAACCTGGGCCGTTCCCCGCTCTCTTATTTCTTCCCAGAAGCTTTCTCGTCTCTCCTTTCGTCCTCCCAGCCGTCAACACCGTCCTCTCCCTCAGCAAAGGCAGGAAGCACGAAGAGCTGCGGGCGGATGTGACGTCAGAGGCGATAGTGCCATCCTACCTTTCATAATTAATCAAAACAAACGATCTGTAATTCAGGAATAGATACATTGTTACATATCAAACTCATTCTAGGATGATTTTCGCAATTGGATCATGGTTTATAATCTGGACATTTTAAACCCTGATTGAAAGTAAGGCTATCAAGTTTGGTTTAATTATGGATGACACAACATTTGAATTTTTGTTTAATCTCGGCATTGGTAACAAAAAAAAGCTAAAAAAAAAAAAAGATGAACATTTTTAGCCAGAAGATTATTTGCCTTGACCTGGATGAGCTCAGCCACACAGAAGGAAAAGGCTATGCTGTTTGAGCCTCAAGTCAACATCCTTTCCATGCAGAGATTTGACTACTGCCACTAGGGAGAAGATACACATTTTCTTTTCCTTGTTCCATCAGCTGTTAGTGTACAAGTTCTCAGTCACACTGGGGTAGATGATGCAATAGCAATTATAACAATAACCATGCAATAACAAAGGCCCACAAATTATAGCCCATCCAATCGTATAACTATCATCTATTTTTAAACTCAATGGAAACTTTAACTTCAACTTTCTTGCATTCCAACTTCATCATATTTGTTATGATGTTTTTGGGTCAGCTGTCATAATCCAATAGCCCGTGAATGCATCGGGTGGTGAAGTGCGCATGCGCTTTGCCCTCTCCGTCTAACTACCCACAACCCCCTCGCTGACGCTTTCTTCCGCCGCCATCCTCCATCCCAGTGGCAGACAGCAACACCAGCCAGCACCTAAACATGAGCTTCACCGTGGAAGAAAGGGGAAACCCTAACTCCTTGACCTATCGCCTGTTCTTCAGTAAGTAGAGACTGTGAAGAAATAGAAACTGCTCCGTCATTGTTCGCTAGTTTGAGGGCTCTCCACTAGCCAGCCGCAAACTTCCCACGTGTCACTTCTTGCTCATGTATTGTTGCTGTCTGGTGTGTTTAATCATCAATAGTGGTGTTCACGTGACGTCATTGTGCTTAATAAAAGCAAATCTCCACTTGTTGGGACAATCGTCATTGCTCGGCCGGGTCATTGAGCAATTTGAAGGCACGCTGACCAGTTCTGCTTGTTTTACCGGCTACCACACCGGTCCCAAGCGAGAATGAGATCATTTTACTTTCTGACAAACGGCATGTCTCATATAGTCGACCTTACACCATTATTCTTACCTGAACTTTGCAGAATGAAGCAGGTTATATTATGGGAAACCTCGCAAGGTGTCCAAACAATTACACGTCACCTACATTAAAATCATGAAAGCTTGCCGGTTGGTAGGACAACGCCCTCCCTTGATTATTACGCCTTAATAAACCCATTGATATGGATAAGCGAGAGTGCAAGGCAAGCTGATAACCTATTGGACCAAATGTAGTCTGAAAGCTTACTGGTTATCTCAATGTTTCATTGTGTAACTTGTTGGAGCTCCTTCTCAATGTGGAGACAAATTGAGTGTTTGTAATACAAATCAAACTTCAGGATCTATCTACTAGTCTTCCTCATCAAAATGCCAGACTTTGAAGGTCTCTAAATGCAGACCATGGTCATTCATTGCAATAATAGCATGCTGGTTGAATAAGCCTATGTGCACTGCCAAGCGTTGGTTATTGAACAAGATTGGTTATTGAACTGTAAATGGGAAAAGGCTAATAGAAATGTACAGTTTCTCATATTTCCTGCTATACAGATGAAACTGCAGGCATACTGTTGTGTTTTGTTTTGCAATATCAACAAGCCAGAGTTCAAAGTAATCTGTAATAAAAACCTGTGTAATCAATGTCAGTCCACGACATGATGAAAGTATCTCCCTGCAGTGTGACAGGTGTAACATTGTTTACTGTTTTACAGAAAATGCCGAAGGAAAGTACGTCTCGCCATTCCATGACATTCCAATGTTTGCTGATGAGAGCCAGGTAATTCACCTGTCCCCTATGCCCAATTAAATATGGAACTGTGTGTAACTTTTTAACTCTACTTACTTTTTGGCACCCATTCCTCATCTGTAATGACATTTTCACAATTAGCACATCATATGCCTGTTCTGGAACTTTTTACCATTAACACAATTCATGTTAGTTTCAAATAATATGCAGTCATTTAACAAGTTTCTCAAATGCTTTAATTGTCTTTATGAACAAGATAACCACCAGTTTTCAGAATAATGGATCTATCGTTTCTGAAGTGATTTACCTAACCCTGTATAGAGCAAGCCACAATTGAAAACCTAATGTTCAAAACCTATTTAAATGCATTATACTACTACTACTACTACTATTCTACTTCTGCAACAACAGCAATTCAAATAGTATTTTGTAAAAACGGCACAAAAAATGAGAAGTTTACAGAATAAAATGACACTGAACTTGGCTGGTGTGTTGAAAAAATAATCATTTGACATTGAGTCAGTTTTGCTGTGTTTTTAATATATTGACTTTTTATTTAATGAACAGGATGTTGGTTTTAAGCAGAACATTTCCTAATTGTGTGATGTAGGTGTGTTCCTGTGTTAAGAGTTAAACAAAAAATTTAAATGCCACATGCAGTTTTGCCATGAAAGTTTAGTTTTGTGGACACTACAGCTAAAGTATTAGTCACACACAATGAACTGTTTTAAGTAATCCTCTCCAGAACGGCAAGGTCGTAATTTATTTGCGAAAGGCAATGGCCTTTACTCTATTTTCCCAGAGCTGTGTCAATACTGTCTATGATTGCAGTAGATTATCTATTATCCTTCTGATTCAGTCAATCCTAGTTTTAGAAATGAATTGAACAAAGTAATAACTAAGTTAAAGGTAATGTAATGGAATGTAGTACAGTATGTGTTTTTCCCAAAACGCCATCAGTTGTGTAACACAGTAATTAAAAATAATTTAAAAGATTGATAGATTCTTGTTGTCTCTTAGAACATCTTCCACGTGGTTGTTGAAGTACCAAGATGGACGAATGCAAAGATGGAGGTATGTTGTTTTAAAAGGTTTTCCTGAAACCAAAAAAGGTCATTTAGGTTGCGTTCCGAATCTCATACTCTTTCTTTTTTCTATTCTACATACTACATCCGATGATAAAAATAATCTAGTTAGGATGCAGTAGGCATACTATTGGGACATACTTTACTCTCTTATTTCATCATAACATTGCGCCTTGATCTTGCCTCTTGCATTCATATCCGTCGCATCCCCGTTTGTTTTCGTATGGAGGCTTCGTCGATGTGACGTCACTTCACGTGCGCACTGGATTGTGGGTCAGAATCGCCCAAATAGGATGCCGTTTTCAACACTAACAATCTTGGCCGCATGAAGTAGGACATCCGGGTACTTCTAACCATCCTAAATCTGGCCACAAGAATCGGGACATCCTAAATCTTTTTTCTACATACTATATAGTAGAAAGTATGCGATCCGGAACGCAACCTTAATGTCTACAACATGTAGCCCTGCAGCTGAAAGTTAGACAAGATTGAATATTGAGATGAGCCATTTTTAACCATGTCGCTTTATTTTAAATACGGTGAATGATTAATTTGATTTCAGTGCATATTCTTGTAATATTTTGCAATAAGACATCATGGATTCCCTTTAAACATGAATGAAATGTCATTGAAAATAGTTTTAATGATTGTTTTCAGATTGCTACAAAAGACCTCTTGAACCCTATCAAGCAAGACGTGAAGAAGGGCAAGCTGCGATACGTAGCCAATGTTTTCCCCCATAAAGGCTACATCTGGAACTATGGAGCCATTCCTCAGGTGAGTTGTATATTGTTTGAAAGATGTCCAATGCCCCCTAAAATCTGTGATGTTTTAAGACCAGTCTTAACATATTCAAACAGCAATTGTTATTGTAGTTTTAATGAATTGAACCGACAAGCTTTGTGTTGTGATGTTTCAGACGTGGGAAGATCCCGCACACAAAGATAAAGACACCGACTGCTGTGGTGACAACGACCCCATTGACGTCTGTGAGATCGGCAGCAAGGTACTACATACAACGCGGGCTGATTGTTGATTTTTTGTTGTGTACCTTTAATTACATGGAAAAAAGTGGATACTACAGCTGCGATTTGTAAATGTCCTGTCCAGGTGTGTTCCCGCGGCGAGGTAATCAAAGTGAAGGTGCTCGGTGTCCTGGCCATGATCGATGAGGGGGAGACTGATTGGAAAGTGATTGCAATCAACGTAGAGGACCCTGAAGCCAAAGACTTTAACAGTAAGCACCTCGCTTTACTAAAATCCCAAAATCCACCAATTTTCTCTGTTTGTTTGGGAGCAATTCTGCATCAATCATACTGGATTTTTTTTTTCTTTGTCCCCGTTCAGACATAAGCGACGTCCAGCGCCTGAAACCTGGTTATCTGGAGGCCACCGTCGACTGGTTCAGGAGGTACAAGGTGCCCGATGGGAAACCAGAGAACTGCTTTGCTTTCAACGATGAGTTCAAAGACAAGGTGACAAATGCTTCTAGGTCAATGTTGGGAGTGGCAGTTTGCGCACTTGTCAAACTTGTGCAAACCATTTTAGTAAACAGATGTGAAGGATGTTTGGCGTCATTTACATTACAGTCATAAAAGTCCTACATCAACATCACTTGAACTAAAAGTATGAGTAGATTATAATGAGATAACTCTTGCATGATTGATTAGGTTAACTGTTTTCAACTAAGCACCAACTGTTTGTTTTTCTGTGTGTGTTTCAGGACTTTGCCATTGAAGTAATCAAGAGCACACACAGCTTCTGGAAAGCCCTCATTTCCAAACAGAGCAACGCTGGTGAACTGAACTGGTAAACACTGTTCTAACTCCATTTGACTAAAGCTTAAAAAAAATATAGTGATTTTAGGACACATGTAAACATTAATGTCTTTTTGACTATGAATGACCTATGTTTTATCCCTCAATACAGCAAAAACACGTGTGTCTCGTCTGGTGACAGCCCGTACTGCTGCTCAGCCGATGAGGCTAAAGTTGCTGTTGGTGAAGTAAGATCTAGTTTTTCACTTTTTGCAACATGACGACATCTGAAATTTCAGCACCAGACATCATTACGTCTGGAATATTATTTCACAACTGATAGACTATTTCTTCTTTTTTTCTTTTTTTTTGTAGACATCTCCTTGTGGAAAAGAAGAAGCTATCCCCTTAACAGGTAGTGTTTCCCAAAAGTATTACTGTAAATATTGTCCAGAATATTGAGTATCTGGCAAGGTTGATTAATCTGATGTGAGACTGATTGTATTGTTTTCATTTGCAGTTGATAAATGGTTCTACTACGAGAAGAAGTAAATCCAGGAGCTGTTTGGATTGGATCAGAGTGAGAGGCCCATCTGTCGCAACATTACTTGAAGATGGTCTCACATTAGCAACCAATCGGATGAAGGGATGGGATATGGATGGTTGTGCCTTGGTTGGGTGTATTACTGTAGATGGAGACATAGTTGATAGATACTGTAGAGAAAGAGAAAAAACAAGAAAAATATCATGTCTCCACCACTCAATTTTCACTTATTTAACATAGATCTCATTGGAGATGTCATGAAGAAAGTACGAATACTTCGCCTTGAATATACATGTGCCATGTATGAGACTCTGAACTGCTTTAATAAAGCTTCTCCGGTTAAATTATCAATGTGATTTTTCTTTCTTTCTTTCCCCAATCACTGGAAAATAAGACAAAACACTTTATTCTAAATCAGGTGCCGAGCACTGCACTGAAAAGGTTGGTTAGTTTTCTCTTTTATAAACAATATTTTATGGAATAGAAAAAATAATAATGTCATTGTTACAATGCTGCCACCTAATGTTCAGCAGCCTACATTACCTTATTGCACTGTAATGTGCATTCATGTTTTATTGTGTAGATACTTTGATTACAATTGTTAGAAAATGTGTAAAATTGTACAAATGGGTATTTATTAAAATTGTGAATGCACTCTACTCAACAGGATCATAACATACAATCAAAAATGACAAATTATTATTTTCTCATGGTCCTTTCATTCAAAAATACATTTGAGCATTCATTTGTGCGTAATAACTTATTTAATATGTAATGATAATCTTTATTTGAATAGCACCCTTCCCTTCATACAGTCATTTCAGCTCACAGGGCCTTGCATGCACAACATGAAAACAATACAAGCACCTTAAAAGCATTATGCATTCAACAAAACATAACAAAAGTAAAATATATAAAAAATACATATCTTGAACCATGAATTGTGTTAATGTTGTGGAAAATGTCATTTAAAATTGTATAGTGGAGTCACTCGAGTGAATAAAAAGATAAAACCCCGTGCGCCCCTCCCTCTTTTCTAGCCCCCCATCGTGACGTGTTTCCGGTTAGCTGTCAAACGTGCGCGCTTCACGTCACTCGACGGGACAGGCTTGGACCCGAAACTAACGGACAGACAGTTAATCAAGTCGACACGCCAAGGTAACACCTCACTTTATATGTTAACTTTACTTTGTTTCTGTTCGTCTTTTTTCCCCACATAATTCTTGTTTTAACCACTTTCCCTGAAATGATAAAGTTACTGCTTTAGTTTTGTTCTGTTCGCGCGCTCAATGTTGTTTACTAGTTAGGTACATCTTTGTTTACACCTTGACAGCTGATGTCGACACGTAGTTACTACTAGATGCACGTGATGAGCCGAATTGTGTCAGTGATTTTCCTTAAACGGTTTTCTCGGTACACAGCGCCTGTTGTGTAATGATAATATTTAATCCACACACGTAGGATCTAAATGTCAAACTTTATATTTAGAGTTAGGTGATAATGAAAGGACCAAGCTAAAATCTCGTACGAGTCAAAGTAATCAACATTTTCCCGAACCCTTAGTCACTGAAGGCCTCGGTAGTCACTGGCTCAAGCACATCAAGTCCCTCAGAGAGTGACAGGTGTGTGTGAGCGGGCGAGAGAGGGAGGCAGGGGGTGACTGCCGAGATCAAGTGTCCTTGCCACAACCTGCCATAAAAATAGTCAGACCTTCCAGTCTACCGTTTAAAAAACCCACCCAAAGCCTGTTTGTTGCTTAGTGTTTGCCCTGCTTTTCTTTCATGCTTTAAAGCCTGTGTGATTACCATACAGTCTATGGTGATTAGGCTACACAGAGATTTTCACATACCAGCTGAGTAATCCAGGGGCAGCAATGATTATTAACAAAGAGCTTCAGTGCTGGATTCTGTAGGCTAATGAAACCATGTCCCATTTGCAACAGTGCAGTCCATTCTATACTTGATGATTTCTATAGCCTACTTGTTTGCTGTTCTGTTAATTGGGATGCATGCTTACGACAGAGAGAGGTCTGAAAGCAATTTAAGCATGAACTAATCAAAGAAAGATGCTGTATGTGTTCCTCTTTAATGTAGCATTATAATAGTTATATTCTATATCTGTTTTCACAGGCAAGCAACATGTCTTTTATATTTGACTGGATCTACAGGAGCTTCAGCAGTGTCTTGCAACTATTAGGTAGAGTATTGTGCATAAGTAACAACAGTGTGCAACCTTAACCAAAACTTTTCATATAAAATAAATTACATCAACTACAACAGTTCTATCAACATAATGCGATTTGACATAACCTTCTTCCACTCTGCCCCTGTTTGGGAACAAAAATGTGGCCTTATTGACAGAACCAAACTAGAATGGCTCTAGCTAACGAACCAAACTGACTTTATGCAGGAATATTGACATGCCAGAAGTTATTTGTAAAATTGTCAGGAAAAAAATGTATTGTTAGAAACAGAGCAGCAGATCTTTGAAAACAGTAGAAAACACAGAGTTTGACAAAGATGCTGTGTATTAAATGAAAGGCTCAAGGCAGATTTATGAGTGTACAATATGCCAAAAATACTCCTTTTCTGTCTGTTTATTATCATCCTCTTTGAATTTTTTTTTTTCAAGTGCATATTGATTTTATAATAAATTCTCACTTTTGATATTCAGGATTGTACAAGAAGACGGGCAAGCTAGTGTTCCTCGGCCTGGACAACGCTGGGAAAACAACTCTCTTGCACATGCTCAGAGATGACAGGCTAGGGCAGCACGTTCCAACGCTACATCCAAGTACGTCCTGCCGTTTGACACGTTGTCACTTAGTTCACTTGCGTTACTCGCTCCAACACTTATCAACAGTCAGTGCTTCCCCTCTCTGTCCTCAGCATCCGAGGAGCTGACCATAGCCGGGATGACCTTTACCACGTTTGACCTCGGAGGTCATACACAAGGTGGGGAAGAAGGACCAATTCAATTTGATACAATGGAGTTGACCGTTTGTGTTTTGCTTTAAATATTGAAATATTTGGGGGCGCCTTTAGCTCAGTTGGTAAGGCGTCCCCCTCCCGGGCCGGGCCCAGCAGCAGACCCGGGTTCGATTCCCACCTGCGGTCGTTCTCTGCATGTCACTCCCCTCTCTGCCCCATTTCACCTCTGTCTCTCTGCACTGTCAATATAGCATAAAAATGCCAAAAAAATAAATAAAAAATAAATACTTGTTGCTTTCATAGCGCGGAGGATCTGGAAGAACTACCTCCCGGCCATTAATGGTATAGTCTACATGGTGGACTGTGCCGATCATGAACGACTACAGGAGGCTAAAATTGAGCTGGATGTAAGTTTTTATATTGATTTGACTGATTATTCAACACAGATGTATAATGATTTCACTGACAGCAATGGCCTCTTGCTTTAACTTATGACACTCGCTGTCTTCAGGCCCTGTTAACAGATGAAACCATCTCAAACGTGCCGGTTCTCATCCTGGGGAATAAGATAGACCGTCCAGAGGCCATCAGTGAGGATGGGCTCAGAGTGATGTTTGGTCTTCATGGACATACAACCGGAAAGGTAAGGATCATCACCATGTTATCTCTGTTATTGCTTCCACCTGTTACTTTTGTAGCTGCTGCTTTAGGTGCATGCATGTGTTTGAATGGGTGAATCAGACAAAATTATAAAGGGCTATGGAAAAAGCGCTATATAAGTTCAGTCCATCCAAGTAGTAGAAACATCAAAATGGCACATTGTCTTTCTCCTCCTTACTTGCTTTATGAATGCGTCATATGTTTGTGACCATGTTTCCTGTTCGTTCAAGGACCTTTCTGCTGCATAACATCAGTGTTCTTCACAAATCTCCCAACCTTTCAAGCACAGAAGAAAAATTGTTTGCACCAACTGTGCTTGAGTTTTCGAAAATAAATCTGGTTTATCAAGGGCAGGAGGGCAGGCGTGTGAGGATAACGGCTGTGTAGGGGGTGGCAGCAGTGGCGGGGGGGCAGCATGCAATATGCTGTTGAGAATCATTTGGCACTTTGGCTGTTTCATGCAAATTTTTCATCATTAGTGTACATCTTGTTGACTGCCTGCTGTTTTTCTTGGCACGACACTAGAAAACAAGAAGATCCCTGACCCCAAAAACCAAAAATGAATATCACACTATGCTCAACTCTCCGTTGTACAACATGCGAAAAGTTACAGGTTTAGGATTGTACATGTTCAATGTCCATGGCAAAAGGATGTTTTGAATGTCATAAGTTGTGAATTAAAAAGAGTGTTTTTGTTTCTGTTTCAGGGCAAAGTGTCACTGAAGGAGCTGAACTTGAGGCCCATGGAGGTTTACATGTGTAGCGTGCTGAAGAGACAAGGATACGGTGACGGTTTCCGCTGGCTCTCCCAGTACATTGACTGATTGTTTTAACAACCATGGCCAGATTTACCATGTTGCCTCAAGTGCTCAAAGACATGTTCCACACAAAACTACCTGTCGCAGAGAGAGAGACGTTTAACTAAACACACTATATTTAGGACTTTGACTGTGCCAGTAGGGAATGTGTTAGAGTTTTGTGTAAATATACCCCCATGTTCTTCCAGCACTGAAAGACATTTGTATTTCACATCTATCAAAGAACAGCAAGTCATAGGATGAAGTTGTGAATCACCAGTCTGTATTATTCAGATCGAGTGTGGAGAACAATCTCCATGGTTTGGTTTTTAAATTAACTTTGAGCGCCTGCGGAGAATGTTGTCTATAGAACATGTCATCGCTGTGAACCGGTTCCTGACCCGGGTTTATTTTTAGCTGCTGGTGTAGACTTACAGTGAAGGTCATTTTGGTTAACATTTTGTGCATGGAGGGACTCCTCCTTGAATCAGAATGACAAAACTTGTGTTGGCAGTGGCACAGAAAGTAGTAATATTTCATCTTTATATTCAACCCATTTCCTAGTTTGTCTGGAAGTGGTATGGAGATTTGTTGCAAAATGTGTTAAAGGTGCACTATGCAGTTTCAGGAGAAGGGGATTTGTTTACATTTGCAGAGCCTGCAGTTAGTTTACGAAACACATTTCCTCCATGTAACTCTTAGTGTTGGATAATTATTTTATAATAAATCAAAACATTTATTTTGAGTTACCTGGTACCAAACATGAGACCAGAATATGTCTTTAAACCAAACTGTTGGACAGTGAAACAGTCACTTTTAGGGAAGCTTTTTAACTTAAAGCAGTGTTCCAGGGATCCAATTTTCCTGTGAGTAAAGTTAGTTTATCCAGTTATGAGAATATACCTTAGAACATGTTTACTTTGCTGACACACGCAAAGTTACATAGTGCACCTTTAACCAGAAAAGTGCCTCATTATACAGTTCTACTGGTTGCATGTTTTGTTTTGTGTAATCAATGGAAGGGCTTACGATAACAGGGTAATTACACAAATGTGACCATAATGAACTGATATTTTGCTGTGAGGAGTTTTATTTTATTTCATAGAACAGTGTTAAATAATTGCAGTCTTTATAAACTGCATCAGCACAGCCAAGTGATGTAACAAACTCATACTATCTTTTTTCATGAAGGTTCTAGTGCTGTGAAATTGCTTGAGTACTTTGTGACTAATGCCTGCCCAATACAAGCAGTGATATTATGAGAGTACTTGGGTGATGCTTACATATACAGGCATGCAAGAGATATGCATGGAGTTACCTCTTAGTGCAATATTATACATTTTGTTTGTATATAAGCTCTTATTTATATTTTGCGATTGAAAATGTGGCCTGTGTTATGTTACATCAAGTATTAAGCTCTGGAGTAATGTATCTGTTACAAAGGTCGGGTCGGATTGCAATAAAACGTGTGAAGTTTGAGCATAATAAATATTTTTGACAATCCTTTAAATATTTCTTTTTGGCACATTTTTGTTTTATTTTAAGTGGGAAAAGGTTTTATGTAAACACAACCATTTTAGTATTACCCACAATATATTATGATCATCATCCCCAAACCTACAAGTTTTAGGATAATACGTTTTTCAAAATGTAATGAAATGCCTAAAAACACAGTTAAACATGCACTTCCATAGTTGGATTGGATTGTAAGCACTTTACTGCTTTACTTAAATTAGATTACTTTACTAAATAAAGGTTAGGGGGCATACATACAACTTTTACATTTTCGTTATTTTTTAAGGATTTCCTGAAAGATTTATTTTACATTTTATTATCTGTGTAAGAAAGCCCACCTCCTTGACTCCCATTGGCTCTGAACGTGGCCTTCTGACCAATCAAATGAATAGATGACGTTTCTTTTCCCGTGGACCAATCAGTGTCAACCAGGAAGCATAATTGACAACTCAATCAACTTTGTCAAACACTGGCATGAAGAATATTGGCGATACGAAATTAGCTTAAACTTATAAAGTCACTGCTCTACCAGCCCTGTTTGGAGGTTTGTTTACGTGTCTCGGCACTTGCCTTTCGCTGTTTTTAATGTGCTGCATTTCAACGGTGTCTTTTGGCTAAAAGCTCCCTTATCGCCCTATGGTGTAAAGTTCATGTAGTAGGCTAACATTGCTAACGACATGGAGCTAAAAGAGGTGGAGAGGTGCTGCTGTGTAGTCAAGGTATTTGAGGATTTTTCAGCGGAGAAGCCCATGAGCTGCAGCGGTGTTATCGTCCACCCTCAAACTGGAACTGTCATATGCGCTGGTTTCCCGTTTACACGTTTCATCACCGACAAAGAGCCGTTCTCGGAAAACGTCAAGTCCCTATCGCCCCACAGCTTCAGTGACAAGCTCAAAATAAACCTCATCTTTTCTCCTGAGCGAGATTTGGACATTAAAACAACAACAACAACAAAGCGACCAGAAGTTGCAGCCGAGTTGCTAATGCTAGTGAACTGCCTGGACTTCAAACAGGCGTTCCAGGCTGTGTTCCAAGAGGCTGAGCAGTGGCGTTTCCATGGAGATGGAGATGATGATGACGAGGAGCTGATCAGAGATGCAAACTTCCTGAGCTGGTTCGCGGTCCTGAAGGCCAGTGATGCGGTGGTGGCAGACGGGACTGGTTCATATCCATGGAGGACGTTACCGTGGCAGAGCAGCTCCTCTCTCCGCAAAGGCTGCCCCGTGGTTGCGTGTGGTTCACCTTTCGGCTCCCTGTGCGTAGACCTCTTCATCAGCACCCTGAGCAGAGGTATTGTAGCGAAAACTTTCCAAAAGATTTTCACATTAAAACAAAGTCACATTAAAAACCCATAAAAACAAACTTTCACATTTACATTTGAGATCAATAAATATGGTGGACATAAAAGTGCATAAGTTGTTGAGTAATTGTTGGCTATGTATGATAATGGTACTGAAATAATCAAGTAAAGGTATACTTTGATGATAACGTAAAATAACACACACTAACCCCCTTTGTCCACCGTTCCCACTGCTCCATTGCCCCAGTATATAGGTGAAACCACACCCATTTGAATCAAATCAAATCAGTTTTATTTGTATAGCCCAATATCACAAATAAACATTTGCCTCAGTGGGCTTTACATTCCATACAGTATGACACCTTGCCCTTAGACCCTTAGCTCGGCTGAGAAAGAACACCCATTAAAAAACCCTTTATCGGGATTTTTTTTAGAAATCTCAGGGAGAGTTGACAGAGTAAGGGATACCTCTCCCAGGACGGACATCCTGACATCCAGACATTTGTCAAATAAACAGAGGTGACATGACCAAAAAGAGTGTGAGCAATTTACAAATAAACTACACAGTCTAAATATACTTGTATTTTGACTCCCACAGGCATCATCAGCAACCTCACCGGAGAAGACAACGCCGTCATCCTAACAGACGCCCGATGTTTGCCAGGCACAGAGGGAGGAGGGCTGTTTGTGGTGAACAGCCCAGACAATGTGCGTCTCGTTGGACTGATCGTGTCTCCGTTCGGTTGGAAGGCCAATGAGTGGATTGGCCTCACTCTAGTCTGCTCCGTCCACTCCATCTTCAAGAGCATCATGAGCTGTGTTAAGGCCCAAGATCCACTGCGAGATGCCTGGCTCAATCCGAGGGAGACAGGGGGCCTACTCCGCATGACTTCCACAGCCCAGGAGTCAAACGCTGTGACGTACCCCACTGTGTGCCTGGTGGACAGTGGACCCTTCTGGGGCTCGGGGGTCGTTCTCACCCCTAAGCTGGTCGTCACCTGCCGGCACGTTGTCAATGGGAAGAAGACGGTCACCCTGAAGTTCCATCACAGGGACAGGTGACAGTTAATTTTCCCCTACCACACTCTTCAAATCAAATCAGTATTATAAATAAAACCCAATACTATTAACAGCCACTTGCCTCTGTGGGCTTCACAGTCTGTACACAATTTGACACCCTTTGCCCTTTTATACCCTAAACTCGACTGAGTAAAAACTCTCTCCAAAATAACCTTTTATTGGGAGAAACCAAGCAATTCCATGTCAAATCAGATATTGAGCACCTCCATATAGCAGGCCTTTAGTAGAGGTTTGATTAGCCTAGATAATTGAAAACACCTGTGTGAGCTCAGGGCCTAGCGGGAGGTAATTTTTCTGATAATAGACTATTCAGTACAGAATATGTGATGTTTGCGGTTTGTTTTGTCAATTTCTGTTTCCCAGAGTCCGTGACTTTGCGGGTGATGTGCTGTTTTCCACTAAATCATCTTCCCCTTATGATTTGGCTCTGGTGCAGCTGAGAGGCTCAGTCACAGCCGCCGCGCTCCCTCGAATGGCTCAGAGTTTCCATCTAGGTTAGGTTCTTTTCTTGTCGCTTCTTATTCTGTGCCAATTAGATCTATGCTTTCTTTATGCTAATGTACCTAGTACTATCTACCAAAAAATGTTTTTTACAGCGACAGCGCACATTTAAAAAACAATTTGCACAAAATATAGCAAGTAGCTTACATGCATCTGTAGTGCCTGGGCAGGCAGATGTAACAATACAGAATTAATACATTACATCAATATTTCACAATCACTATAAAATAATATAAATCGATGCATATGTCATGACTATAAACAGTACACTGGAATCCAAAATATCCTACAAAACGCACTTCTCCCTGTGGATACAAACCTACATCTAATCTACTTGTTCCTATATCAGCTCCAGCAATAATTGGTGGCACATTGGTCAGCCTTAAGCTAAGACTTGGGGGCTATTTTCTTTTAAATATCACAAAACTTCTTGAATTTCTAATAGTTGTTTTGCTTTGTTTCTCTGGCTTTAGGGGAGTCTGTGGTTGTGTTGGGATATGGTGGGTTGGGTCGGCGCTGTGGTCCGTCCCTGACCGCTGGTGTCCTGTCCAAAGCCATCAGCTTGAGTGAGCAGCCTGTCATGCTTCAGACCACCTGTGCAGTACAAGCTGGGGCCAGCGGGGGAGCTGTGGTGCGGACATGCTCTGGAGAACTGCTCGGTAGGAAAACAAACTGCAACTACAATATCATGTATTCTCTTTTCTAACAGCGGGGGGCATAAGATCTCCACATACATTTTCACCCTAACAATGCTGCACATGGTGTAGGAAAAATACAGCTTTACATGACAAGGTTGCTCTTTCTGCATGGCTCTCTTTTGCATAAAGTGATTCTGGTGAATGCTTGTTGTCAAAAACAGTTTTTGTCATAATCAGTGAATATCTTCTCACCCTCCGCTGCCTGTGTGCACAAAATCAATCCAGTGTTAATACACAGCCTAGACTCTGTAAACGGGCATGTTGCTAGCTATGGTGGGCCCCCTTTATTAGCATACCCTTTGTTGTATGCCGTTTACAGAGCTTAAGCTGTGTATTAACACCAGACCTTTTTAAGTTCACACAATACGATCAGGTGGCAGATCCAGAGGAGATATACAGAGATTTTGACAACAAAGTGTTCTCCAGAATCGCTGACTCCACCGTTAATTAGTGTTTTAACTGCTATTTGCTGTTTTGCAGGTATAGTGTCCAGCAACACGAGGGACATGGCTGCCAAAGTCACCTACCCGCACCTGAATTTCAGCATTCCAGTGACTGTGTTCCAGGGATTGTTGCAGCACTTTCACCACACGGGGGACGTTAACGTGTTCAAGCAGCTGGACACCGCGGAAACAGAAGTCAAAAGGGTGTGGAGGCTACAAGGGGCTCAGAACAAACTATAACAGACAAACCCTGCACATTGACATACGCTAGAGAAAAATGTTGGTTACTTAATTCACTCAAATTGAGTTTGTGTAATTATTTAAAACAAATTGATATTTTCTTTTTTTAGGTTACTTTATGTTTCCTGCCTTAATGTGCTCCAAACAGGCACAAAGTCACAGATTACTAACTCAAAAAGAATGTTTTAATTCTTAATGTTGATGCCAAGAATCATGGAGTATTAATATGTGAAATATGTTAAAGACTACTTAATGTTAATAGCCAATTTAAAGTCACTCACTTGTGTGATTGTGTTATTGTACTTTAATGCACAGCAATTATTTTAAATTAATAAATAGTTTATTCTGGTGACATTTTAGTTAACGCTTGGTATGTTTCTTTATAAATCATCCTCATTACGAATACTTTAGAATAAAAAGAACATGAATAGAGCTAGAAGGCTGAATAAAGCAAGATTAATTGCCTACATTTCTCCCTATGTGAAGTGATAAAAGGTAAGATTAAATAACGGCATTAAGTTCCACATCCAACACCTAATCCTGATTTATTTGACAGTTATGGCATCAAGAAAAGGATGATAGACCTTTCCTGGAAGCGTGTATAAGGTTTTACACCTGTTTTTTTTTTCTATGGCGTGTTTTTCAGCAGGAATATTGAGTGTAATAGTCTGACAGGTTACTGAAAATGATTGGTCCCTTTGGGTAGCCCGGATACCTGCAGTTGGTATTATGTATTCAGACATCTGTTGGCAGGCGTACCCACTCGCAGCTAACACATTTAGGGTTTCACCCACAGGGATATTACTGCTACTGATTTCCATTATCACTGAAACATGAAACCGCAAAAAATGATATATCAGAGGATGGCTTACTGTTGCCTTTTTTTTTTCAATGCTAAGACAGCTGTAGCTCTCAAGCATATTATGCATATACACAGTCTCATGCTGTGAGGTTTTCTATTTCACTGTTCCCAGACTTAATAGTTCACAGTGGAAGGGCTGGAGCAATGTCCCGAGGAGGCTGCTGCTGAACAGAGCTTTCTATAGGCATTGTGTTATTGGAAGTGCTGATGTGCAGACATCCTTCTGTATCTTATTTCGGCTGGTTTCCCAGAGCTAAAAGCCACACTCCACTGCAGAGCTAAGGCAATAAGATATATAACAGAGAGAAGAGGTTCATGTATTTGAAATGGTAGTTCTTAATATAGGCTGTGTATAGAATGTGCAGACCTTTTAAATGATTTAAAGTAGTTTACTTAGCAAGGTTTACCTTAGGGAAACAATGTAAAAGGATCAAGCCTGCGCTAACATTTGACAAGAAACAAAGAGAGAATGAAAGCACAGACTCAGACGTACGGCGGCCGGATGGACCACATAGACCAGTTTATTTTTTATTTTTTATAATAAACACAATAATTCATCCACATTATGATACGATAGACACTTGTTAACTAAGCAGTATATTTTGCTAGTCTTTCAAGGCATTGATAACGGGACTAATAGGTGACAATCTGTCTTCGGATACACGTTATATACAAGCTGAAGAGTGATGCGTGACATTTTCTTTTTTTTTTAATAAGTCTTGATTGAGACAGCACTACTGTCACATATGAACTGAAGCATATGACATGAGAACGGTGAAGTGAAACGGTGGGTTTCAATATTCTAATGTGGCTTCCTCTCTTTGCCACTTGTCCCCTGCATAAAACCGGTTATCTATATTTCTTTCATTGTCACATGGAATAGTTGAAAGAGGCCAATTTGGACTATTGAAACGCACCCCCCCAAAAAAATCTAATGTTTTATGCAAGCACCTGCGACTGCTATAACTCTCCCTTACGCATCAGCTAAAAACTGGTTCAAAGGACATACAACAGAAGAGAACAAATATTCACAAAGTATGGAGGGGGACAAAAGTCTTAACTCCAGACCAATCATTTTCAATAGTGATATTTTCCCACACCCCCTGCCCATTTTAAGAACATCCTGTAACATTTAAATACTCCCTTAACATATGTGTTTTTCCCTTACCCCATCCCGTGCAACCCACGCTTTTTTCATAAGGTGGGTTTTGTTCTAAGTGTGAACGTTTCACCATGTCCATAATTTTGTACGATATGTATGTGTGTGTGTGTGTGTGTGTGTGTGTGTGTGTGTGTGTGTGTGTGTGTGTGTGTGTGTGTGTGTGTGTGTCTGTGTCTGTGCAAGTGTGTGTGTGTATAGGTTCTTGTTGAAACAATGGACTACACTTTGTCCCTTTACCAGATATATCCCCCATCATCCACCTCTCCCACTTCCCCCTCTTCTTCTTCAGCCTCCTCTGCAGTCTCCTCTCCTTCCTTCTCTTCCTCGTCTTCCCATCCGACCCCGCTGCCCAAATCCCCCGAATATGTCATTTCATCATCTGTAGACAGACGCAGAGAAAAAACAATGAAAGGGGGATTAAATTACCCACTGTGTCCCGCTTACATATTGCAGTACATTCTGTTCAGCATGTCCTGCTCTCCACTTTAATGTATTCCTTTCTGTACCAATGACGAATGCTTAAAATCAATTTAAAAACATTGAGCGCAATGGCAAAAAAAAAAAGGTGGGGGCATGTGTTTGACTTTGTCTGGATTTTTTAATAGCTATTTCTAAACCTTGCCAGGGGAGCCATTCTTATCAGGCGCAGGTTCAGTCCAAGCAGTCCTCATTTATCTTGAGAGACTTTTCTCACAGCGACAAGCGGCGCTTTAGCATGCAAATGACTCCGGACGCATGAATGTGGCACCGGTCCCTGCAGTGAGTTATGTCGCAGCGGGCCTCAGTCCTTTTAACATAAAGAAAGCCTTGTGCAGAATGCATGTGGAGACGTGGGCCTATCTGCAGCTGACACTTTTTTCTCCTTTTCCTTTGGAGCTACATTCAGCTTTTTAAAGCCATACTTCGCAATAGCGTATAGTTTTCATATACAGTAAATTAATGTTGTTTTATTTTCATGCCATCGCCAAACGAGTTGACCCAAAATTGGCAACAAATTTGCTAAGAAAAAACCTGGATGTACAGCAGAAAGTATAAAATCCAAGAGGGATCACCGAAGGTTAACCTCATGGGGGGGTAACAGAAGTTACGCACTATAGCTTTAAATTCTACTCATTTAACACTGTATAGTGACAGCTGAAACCTAGAGGGACCTACCGCAATCTGGCTTGCCACGAATCCTAGACGCGGCGACTTCTCCTCCGTTCTGGTCGACGCACCAGCACTCTCCCCTGTCACACTGCTGCTTCCTGTAGTAGCCGTCCTCATCACAGCTGGGGATGAATCGACCTGGCAACCACACGCAAACAAACAGACAAACAAACAAACAAACAAATGAAGTCGCGTATGGTATGGTAAAGTGACCTTCTAATCTCTTCCAATCCTATGAATCACGCCTCATCACCATAGACTGTATATATCACACATGGCACTGAGCCCAAGTGAGAATGTAATGCATGCAGCCATATGTGGCAGGCAATCCCGTATTCCATGAATACAAATCTGTTCACAGGAGCAAGACGGGGGCAGAGAGGCATCAAGTCAGTATGTTGCAGCATATTA
Source organism: Ammodytes marinus (assembly GCF_949987685.1). NCBI lineage: Eukaryota > Metazoa > Chordata > Actinopteri > Uranoscopiformes > Ammodytidae > Ammodytes > Ammodytes marinus. Next base: position 6,995,031 of record NC_137215.1, on the reverse strand, counting down.
GGTCAGTGCAGGGTGTGTGTGTATGGGGGGTGGCTAGCTAATCAGCATGGGATGAGGGAGGACAGCACACAAGATGGAAAAGTTTTCAATTTCTGGTCTGTTACATGCATATGGAATCCAGCCAGTGTTCAAACATAACAGTGCAGTAGGTAAGCGAAAGGGACACAATATACATACGGTATACGTAATTGCATGTGTCACCCAGGCAAACCTCAACCTAGAAGGCTATTTTTCTTGAAGCGGATAAATTGTCTTGCTCATCAGAAATCTAGGGATTTGTCATGACGTTAAAAACTCTGTAGGCTACTTTTACAATTATGTCAAACAAGCAAGGGGAGGGGAAAAGAAACAAATGTCCGTCCAATCTTTCAAGGGAACATCTAAGCGTGGGGCTGGCGGACTGCCCCCTGCTCGCCTGTCTGTGTCCTTGGAGAGTCCTGATAGCCAGCCAAAAAGCTGCAGTGCGCAAGTGCGTGCTCACGGGACCAGGCAGGCACACACTCACATATTCGCCCGCTCGCACTTACAGAGAAGACATTCACATGCACGTCTGTCCACATCGCATTCTAATCCACAAGACAGATCAGGGACAAACCCTCAAGCCTCCTGCTTGGCATCTGCTCGAAAAAAAACCCTCAACCGTAAAAGACAGTTTGCATTGGGTTGAAATGCTCTTACGAGGACTGTGATACCTACCAAACTTTCTCTTGCCTCCGTCGAGTACTTGGATCCTCTCCAGTTCAGTCAGGCATGGTGGCTCTTAAAATGAAAACAAAACACTTTTTTTTTTACAAACAAAGCAATAAAGCACACTACTAAGCACAATTGGCTTCGCTTGTTTCAAACGTTTGTTAAAAGGGAAATTTGAATGAAACAGTAGTGCTACGTTTCTCTCACCTATTTCTTTGTTTTATGGACAATGTGGAAGTGTTTATGTAATTTTGAATGCCTTGTTTCGTTTTATCTTATATGTGGACCCCAGAAAGAATGATTGTTACTAAGGTGGTAACTAATGGTGATAAAAATAAATAGAAATAGATAAAAACAACCCAAAATTGTACAAAAAACAACCAACAGTCGTATGCTCCTGAGAGTGTGATCAATGTTTTCTATCATCCTTCCCAAACAAGAGCCCTATAAGCTTGGGACCCAGACACACTAGTTTCTGCTTGGCTGCTTGAGCTGACAGGCGCAATCTCAGAGAGCTGTGGGAGAACCAGGCTGTCGACAAGCAGCAGGAATGTTTTTTAGCTCCGTGCCTTGACCGCTTCAACCCGTAAGGGAACAGGAGGATCAGTAGGAAGACAAATTGTGACGGACCAGCAAGCAACACAGAGGTGGTGACACCTTAAGGGCAGAGCTGAGCCTGATGGGGGTTTTGAATGTGGGCACACAGGCACAGCGAAACCACCCATCATCCCCAGAAAAAAACAAAATTCAATTCAGAAAGCTGTAGTGGCATGACTAATGTGGAAACCAGCATTTCCAAAGCATTACAGATATTACAAATAATAAACGAGAACTATCAGAACAACTAAATAATACAAACAATAAAATAGTACATAAAATAGTACCCTTGAATTATTACAGGTGGCCCGTTTAAAATAAAATGATATAATGGTAAGAACAATTCTAAGAAATAAATAATAGTAAATTAGAGATGTTGCAATTTTCTAAAGAAAATCTACATATTATGAAAACTAATAGGCTACTCATAATTTAAGAAAATAAACAGTAAGACCTGGTACTCACTCTATTGCTTACTATACACCATAGTATACTCTATTACTCTCCCTTAATACTCACTCTCCCTCCAGAAGCAGAGGCACCACTCTGCGGTGGAAACCTTGCCGTCCCTGTAGGAGTCACAGGAGTTGAAGAAGGGCCGGATGCAGACCTCGTACTTGTCCAGGTTAATGGCTGCCAGCTCAGCCTGGTCCAGGTACAGGTCGTTGTTGGTGTCCAGTTTGGAAAACATCCATCCTATTGAGTCCTTACAGCTGGCCCCCAGGCTCCTGTCCAGAACTGCAAACACACACAAAGACAGACAGACAAACAAATACAAATTAATTTTTTATCAGGGGCTCAGCTGCAACTGCAAATGAAACACACTCCAAAACATCTCCTGTTTCCAATGCAAATCTGGCCTATTATTTTCTTCATCATGTTCCAACAAAGAAAATGGTTTCCTCTATGAAATGATGGCATAAGGACAATAGCTTTCCACATTAGCCTGGTTAAGACTGAATGCTTTTTAGGCACCTTCTTGTTACAATACAGTTGTATACAGTGGCTCACTTCCTGTTGCTATAAAGCACAGCAAAGCTGCCTTATCGGGATTTATACACCAACAACTCTGAGCGTTTACACCCCTGTAACTGCTTTTGTTGCAGCGGCAGAACCATAAAGAAACATTTCTATTGCTTTTCCAATGCCTTCGCAGCATGGTACAATTACACATTGCCAGTGTATTAATTCTGAGGCACCAAGGGGTCTTTTATGACATCTGGAGTTCTGTAGTTAGAACATCAACAAGACATGTTTAGAAATTGTATTATAGTCTACTACCGGTAACTATAGTATTGTAAGCCCCCTCCTAATGCACTGTGGATGCATTAAACAGTAGCTCTAACCTGAAGTGGAGCTGGCTGCAGTGGCCCTGGCCCCGGGCTTACTGTTGTTGTTCTGCTTGGCGTTGGTCTGCAGCAGCTGGAACCAGTCCCTCAGTCGCTCCCCGAGATCAGACAGATCCTGCCCGGTACAGCTCTCTGAGGACGACACAGGGACAATATGATATGTGTTGTTGCACCTATTGCATTAAAGTTGTTGTTGTTATGATTGTTGAACTTATTATGTGTCTACGTATACAGAGGAAAGAAAGAGAGAAGGGATAACAGTTATTACCAAAGCCGTAGCCAGGATTTTTCAAATACTGAGGTCAAAAGGGCTAGACTTTCTATTTTTCTGAACTGATGTGAATTCTGCTTTTTATTCTGTTGTTTAACTGTGAGCATTAACTCACTAAACTCAAACAAACAAACATACAAACACAATTCTTTCTTCAAATGACTAGTCTAAATAACTGATCCATAACTTATATTGTTTGACAATATGTTAGGGTCATACTTGTAAAAAAGATAATATGTCCATCACAACATTAATTATCCTACATCCAACATAGCATTAGTAGAATTGTCCAGGGAGCTAAATCTCCACTGAATTTACCAGTGAATTCATATTAAATATATGAACCCTTTATCATACTGGTTGTGTGTGTGTATCTCACCTTGTTTACTTTCTGTGGTTGTAGGGGCAGCAGTTGGACATGGACAGAGACCGGAACACTTCAGAGTGAGATCCTTCCCCGTAAGACATGCCTGCTGCTCCAGCTTGCACTGCAACACAATCACACACACATACATGTATTAGCATACACACACACATACATTACACACACACACACACACACACACACACACACACACACACACACACACACACACATACACACATACACGTACACACATAGATCGGGGACATCGACAAGGCGACACAAAGGTGAAGTGAAATGAGTTATTGCGACGATACAATCAAATATTCATGAGGTGACCGATTGTACGCCTTAATTCAAATCTGAGACTCGCTCTTGAATGCATTTTCCAGCCTCACAAGGTCAGGAAAACTGATCCAAAAGACAAAAGCATAAATCAATAAACACACCATGGGCAAGCGATTGGTCCTTCTGAGGCCATTTATCACCAGTCTTTGTCTCCGTTTCTCCCCCAGAGAGTCTCTCCACAATGTGCAAGGTGTGTGTCACTATTAACAATGCATAGTACATTATGTCAAGCTGGAACGCATATATCTCAAAGTCTAAGCTGTGAATTAATGTTTCACCAGCACACCTTGTTATACATATGCGCTGAACGGCATTTCACACGTGTCAGTTAGTATAACTACATTGATTATAGGTGTCAAGACTATTTGAGCAGTTCTTGCCAACACGCCATATGATATCTCAAGACATAAAGAACATATGTGATGCTGAATAAATAAAGGAAAGGAGCATACATTTCACTTTCTTCAGCTTTACAGTTTAGCTGCCAATTATTCCCACCATTTGACTTTGTGTTACATATAGCATATGGCTGAAAACAATATCACAATGTTAATCAAATTGTATTTTCTATTTTTGATATACTGACTGGCTGACATTATTTGGTACAAGTTATGTTAAACTAATGCAGTCTGATACAACAGTCCTGCAAAAAATTCTTGTATTTACGAAGGTATCAATGTTCAGACTTTGTTCTGTTTTAGGAAATTGTTCCTTTGACCATTTTGGACGATGCAGTTTGTGGTTCTGTTGAGTAATACTAACAGCATGGGGTTTGTAATTACTCTCATTATGATTCAACATCAATCCAGTCACGATACACTAAGGAAATTGAATTATAGAGTAGCCCGGTGGGTACTAGGCTTTATGCTCCAGTGTACCTTTGAGGCATAGTTGTGTCCGTCCGATCCACACACGGGCCCGTTGGAGGAGATGGGACAGGGCTGACAGTTTCCATCAGGAGACCTCAGAGCAGGCTGCTTCAGTCTGTGGGACAACAGAGGACACACATACACACACACACACACACACACACACACACAAACACAAACACACACACACACACACACACACACACACACACAAACACTTCAGCCCTCGCTAAGTCCAGCTAAGATAGAGGCCGCTGTGCTAATTCACATTGCATAAGACAACAGCACCAACAAGGACATGAGCCCGGCAGTCCTCCTCCATGTTGTCTGAATGTATTAGCTTATCATTAAACAGCAGACAGTCGCAATGCTCTGGTGCACAAACAAGCTTTATTACAATCACTTGGAAACTCATCCAAGGCCAGCACAAGCCACTGTCTGACTGTGTGTAGACCTTATACTGTATATAGTGTGTGCTAACAGAGAATTGTTTTGACTATGTGTGTCTAGGGGAGTTATTAGTCAGTTTTTTGCACAGGGGCTACGCACACTCACCTGTGTTCCAGTTTCTTGCGGTTGACGCACACAGCTCTCTGGTAGCCCTGGGCGATACAAACCTTGTGTCGGCTGCACTTCACCTTCTGACAGGGGTCCTTGGTGGTGTCGACATCTGTCAAAAAAAAAGTCGAAAATGAGATGCAAACTAAAAGTAACACCTCGCTTCACTTTAAAACCTTTTCTCCATCTTTATCTTCAAGTCACTCTACTTTTACAATTCCAAAATCTCTCCCGCTATATTTGCTCAGCATAAGCTCGGGGTTACTAGATATTATATATTATAAGATTATGCAGAATTGTTGGTATTGCTCTGTAACAAAAATCTGCATCTTGAGTCATTTTGTGCTCTGAACGTGAAAATTAAAAGACCTCCAAGCACAATGAAGCAGATTAGTCTGTTTGATTAATCACACTGGGTTTAATTTGTTTTAGTCAAAGTAACCATTGGAATAATGTACCTACATACATTCTGAATATTACACTTTAGTTGACCTGCTAAGACGTATATACTTTCCACAGTGTAGGCTATAGGCTGAAGCTGGCACGGCTACAGTATAGCTCCCTCTTTCCCATCCATCACGCTCTCCACTATAGCGCCCTGATGCTGGACAGTGTGTCAGCACCCCGCACACACTCATATGTCACAGCTGTCTGTTCATAGCAGGCGGCCTTGAGACCCGACCTGTATGTCACACTGTATTCTCTTCATGTTCCCCCAGCCTTTATTCACCTGCACTATCCATCAATACAGTATACACCAGAGCACAGCATATACACGGAGCAGCTTGTATGATTTCATCCCCCTTTGCTCTGACTGTGTCCTGTGTGTTCGACGGCACAATTATAATTTAGCTATCAGGCTTAGGATCTCCTCTCGTGTCCTTTTCCGGTGGCTGGAATACATTAATGCTGCCGACATCGCGGGATTATTGATGCGAAAACGGCAGAAATCTGATTTGAGAAGCAAATCCAAAACAATACACCCACGCCGCTGTCATGGCTGAGCCGATTGTATAACTGACTGACTGAGAGACACAGAGATTCAAAAGGCATTACTGTCCAGATACAGACTCCTCATCCATTTAGACTGTCAACAGTGGAGCCTGATTCTCTGCTATAGCCCAGTTGGCATTGATTGTGAGAAGGATCTCAGTGTATCGCACACGTCCTCAAGCTTTTCTGTCTCTCTCTCTCTCTCTCTCTCTCTCTCTCTCTCTCTCTCTCTGTCTCTCTGTCTCTCTCTCTCTCCCTCTCTGTCTCTCTCTCTGTCTCTATGGCCTTTTCTTGCTCTTTCTTCAAGGTAGAGTCAGAGATTCAGGAGAATGTTTATTGTCAAAATCAGTGAATATCTCTTCACGGTCCACTACCTTTCCGTACTGTGCGCTTAAAAGAAAATCTGGGTTAAGTACACAGCCTAGGCTCTGTAAACTGGTATGTAAACAAGGGAGCTAGCAACATACCCGTTTACAGAGCCTAGGCTGTGTAATAACAGTTTTATTTATCGCACACACACACACAGTGGACAGATAACACATCGTGGGGAGATATTCACTGATTTAGATTTTTTTTTAAATTGACAACAAGAATCCACCTTTAACTCTCTTCTATTTTATCCACTTTCTGCCTTTTTTCTCCTGCATGTTTGATGTTTCACCCCCATCCATTTAAAAATTCAAGATGGTTTACTTGTCATATGCACAACAATTACAGCTGCAGTCGTTGGCAAAGACATTCTGGCTCCCTTTCAACAATGCAATATATAAAAGAGGAAAATGTATGAGAGATTTCACACTAGTGCATCAGCAGGATCAGGCTGCAGCAGCCAATTAAAAACCACTGCTATACTTTTGGCGAAAAGGATGAAAAGGAGCTTAAGTTACTAATGTGTATACAGCACAGTAGCTAGAGGGGGTAAGTAAGTGAAACAATGTATTTTTGCAAATCCGCCCAATGAAGATTTAACTCATACTTATGGGCTAAAAGAAAATGAAAAGAAGCAGCGTGCAAAATGTAGAGCATATAATCCTTTCCTTTCTAATAGCAAAAACATTTGTAAATAAATCTTGTGGGTATATAAGCGAGCGAGACAGACGACCACAATGCTGGCAGAGCTTTGTGTTGTTGTGAGTGCAGAAGCATAAGGTGGCTGCCTGAGCCTCATGTTAACTTAACAGGCTTCCACGGATTAAAGCGGTGTCTGCAGATGATGACGTTTCCATAGCAACAGGCTCCCTGTTCTGGAAAACATTTCTTGGGTTCGACGGTGATTTGCGGCTCAATCTGGTGTTTTCTGATAACTGGCTTCTTCTCCTCCTCTGTCTCTCTCTCTCTCCATCTCTCTCTCTCTCTCTCTCTGTTTGTAAAACCCCCGTTGTGCAATCATGTCTATCAATCCACACTCCCTTCTTTCAAATCACGATCCTCTGTTTTCTCAAATCAGACATATTGCCTGTGTATTGTCACTCTTCCTCTGTCTGCACATTTATATATTTTTCTCCTCTCATCCCACACTTTCCCCTATGTTAACCCCTCATGCACCCCGCTACCTACTTTTTTCAAAAAAGTAACTCCTTTGGCATTAAACTTTAAAGCCTTGCGGTAGTGTAGGCCTCTCTCTAATTAGGCTCCCTGTGCTTCAGTCTAATCCAATCCAGATTTGCGCGCAGTTTATCCCCGAGGATTTTGGGATAACGGAAGCGGAGCTCAGGCCACATCCTCCTCATCAAAACCTCTTATCCGCTATTTACACACTCAGCCTCTAACATCATCAGTGCTATCTGCTTTTTTGGAGGCAGCAGCGAAGCCAGACAAAGGCTCTGGCCATGTCTGCTGCAATTGGTAATTGTTAGTTGAGTTAAAGGGAAAATACCAAGGCTTGAATTCCCACACTGACAAAACATAACCAGGAAAGGGAGAATAAAAAGGTTTAAACGTAAACCTGCATTTATTGATTTTTCAGCTACTTTCAGGCGAGTGCAACAAGCTATAAAAAAACAGTTATTTGAACTGCTTTGAAGGATTTCAGCATTTCAGAACTTCAACTCCCCAACAAGGTTTTGAAAGTGTAAAGTGTGCAATTATCTGTATAGAAATATCCATTACAAAAAAAATCCCTATACCATAAGCTGCTGGATGAAAGTGTTACATTAAGTAGGGCTTTATTGATAGGGAGCAACAACAACAATTATATTTGCAGCTGAATCATTTTTAGTGTGTGGCTATATAACGTAGCTACAGTATGGTTTTAAAATTTTCTTTCAAAGCTAAAAAAATATATGTTTAAAAAAAAGTACGCAATTTGGATCGGTTTGTGGATGGGTGGCTTCAGTCCGATATTGGATCGGATCGGACCCATCCTTTGTTTCCACCAACTTGTGAGAAAAATACCTGACTGGTAAATTCTATGTTATGCCATGTTCGCCAGCTACTGTATCTGTTAACTTTTTCCATCTGCTGTTCGGTGTGTAGAGCAGGTGATGGGACTGAGACTTTAAATCTTATAGAAGCAGCCCCTGCTGAGAAGGGTGAGTTGGAAGGCTTGACACTGGATAGATTGTGTGGAGTGTTGAGGTGAGAAGGGGAACAGCAGTAGCCCCCTTTGAGGATTGTAGTGGCTGTTTCTTTGGGAGGTTGAGCGATGTGAGTGCTCCCGACACAAGATGTGCACAGTGTGTTCAAAGAGTTCAGCAGACTCCCTGGTGGAAAGAATAGTCTGATTTTGGATGCTGTCGAGTAAAAAAAAAAGTGTGAATAGAAGTGGAGAGATCGCACAGAGGGCAGGGACCAAAAAAATAAAATGCTCGATCGGCATTGACGTTGAGTTTTGAGCTCCTGGGCAGACATCCAGCTCAAGACTTCAGCAAGGCGTTTCGATGGTAGTCTACCATAAGAATACAAGTGTGTGTGTGTGTGTGTGTGTGTGTGTGTGTGTGTGTGTGTGTGTGTGTGTGTGTGTGTGTGTGTGTGTGTGTGCGTACGTGTGTGTGTGTGTGTGTGTGTGTATGTGTGTGTGTGTGTGCGTACGTGTGTGTGTGTGTGTGTGTATGTGTGTGTGTGTGTGTGTGTGTGTGTGTGTGTGTGTGTGTGTGTGTATGTGCGTGCGTGAGTGAGTGTGTGTGTGTGTGTGTGTGTGTGTGCGTGCGTTTGCATGTGTATGTGTGTGTGCTACCCGATCTCCCATATCTATCGATAGGCTCAAGTGGTATCAAACTCTAGACCTGGTTGAGTGTGGACTCAGCTGTTCTCCTATCTGCTTAGTGTCTGCCATTGATCTGGAAACACATTGATTTTGTGAAGTGTCACTCGTCACCTGGGCCTCTCTGGCTGAGATGAACTTCTGTAAAAACCGAGGTATACACTCAAAAGCATACGTCTAAAAGAATCAGGTCTTCTGTGAGTGCTTGAGGCAAACACTTGAGTGTCAGTGTATTTTTGTGTATTATGCACTTGTTTGTACGTGGCCCAAATCACAAGCATTATCCTGCAGTGTTTGCGATCTTAAGAGCCAGGTGATTCAATCAGCTGCCTGATTGATGGATTGACTGTAGAAATCGACTCCACATTGCCCTGACCTCTCCCTCCCTCCCTCAGTCAGCACGATGCCGGCTCAAGAGGAGTGTGGTAACTGAATGTAAATTTCCACAGTAGATAGTTCAAAAGCTCTGTCTTCCAATGCGCGTCATTGTAACAGTATTGGTTGAGAAATGTAGGCTCGTCCTAGCTCGGGGGGGGGGGGTTGAAGACATCGCACTGATTTAGTGGTGTCTCAAGGGAACATATCTCCATTTTTTTTGCTGCTTTGCTACATTAAGCCACTCATAAAGGAAGACAGATCAATGGAGGGAGATAGCATGCACACTCTCGTCAAAAGGAGAGAAAGGGAAATAGATATAGATGAAGGGCTTTATCTGTGTGAAAAGGAAGTTCTATTCATCTGAAAACCTAAGGTAAGCATGAAACGCTTAAAAGCTGATCACACATAGATGAACCCCTACTGTACATTAAAGAGATGCCAAGTCAGCTAAATAGACCCCTAACCCAAAGTTGACGGATAAAATCAACCTCCATTGCCATACAAGAACGTTGCTATAACCCAGGATTATGTTCAGATACCTTTTATAATGATCTAATGCCAGTGTTTTCAACATTTAAACATGGTAATGGGGTAATGGTAAAGGTTAGGAATTGTGGTCATGGCAAATACATTATAGCTAAGGTACAGAACTAAAAAAACACTCAATACTCACTAGAAATCTGCATAAGATTTCAGAAATATTCAGTTTCCATCTTACAGCCAATTTTAAATTTGAAAGTCCAGCAAGTGTTTAAATGTAAATTAGTAGTGGCTTTACCATTTGCTACACAGTAAATTTTGAAGTGTTAAAATAACACTAAAAGAGTTAAATTTAACACCATTTCCGAGTGTATTTGGTCCCACTCAGAATTGGAGTTAAATTAACTCTCTTCAAAGTGTTACAATTTTAGAGTTAAATTAACTCAAAATAGAGTTAAAAATACACTGTATAGTGTTATTTAAAGCCTTATAGAGTACTTTCTACACCCCGTCTTTTAACTACCGAAATTGACACCAACACTAGGAGGCATTCTACTCCAGCTGTTGTTATATTAACTCAGATAGAGTTAATGGAGTTTGACACTGCATATTTAACACTGGGGAATTTACTGTGTACAGTGTCTTTGCATTGAGCTCAATATTGATGTAAACGTTCTAGATGTGTTCTGATTAAGAAACTTCAACATATGAATGTAGACTTTCAGCATCAACACATGACACATTAGAACACTCAGCTCATCACAGGTTGAGTGTATCATGTTTTTGTGAAGGTTAATGACCATAAACAAAGAGCGGTCTCGTCCTCAAAGACATCTTTTCACTTTTCCTTGTTCCATTTTCCCTCCAGTTATACTCTCCTAGTACACCGTCTGACTAGCTCCCTCCCCCCTATAGTCCACAATTCCCTCATCAGCGTGCTGCCTTGTCGTTGGCAGGAATAATGTTGATGTCAGTCACTTTACACTAAATCAGGGCATATTAGCCCCCACCCCTGTCTCATTCTTTTTTATTTCTGTCTCTCTGGCCTTTCACTGGAAAACCATAATTAGTCTTTCATTAAGCCTTTCGGAAATCTCACTAATGGACTGTGCCATTCAGCTGGCTTCATTTAGGCTGCAAATCAAGCGACAATGGTTGCGAACACGGCACTGTCATGACTTCATCTGGCGGTGGCTCAATTAGGGCTGTATAGTCACAGCAGGGGTTGGGTTAGGATACCCCCAGACAGACGGTCTGCACGCGCGAGGCTCATACTAGAGTGCATTAGAGAAGAAAGGAGTAGGCAGGACAAAGTGGTAACAGTTTGAAGTCGAGCCAATGTTTAGCGTCTCCTGGGTGGAGGCACATCACATCCACTGAGGCAGATGAAACAGAACGCTAACATCTTTCAAGCTTTTTTCCCGTTAGAGAAAAACTGCTACAAGACACCCAGAATACAAACGCAAAGAAACATACACGGCGCTGTCTCATACGATGAACCACTGACGGCGGTGGTGGGAAAGGCATCACAGTTCAAACGAGGGCCACAGATTTTGTTTCCACACAGGACACACAGTACAGGCTAATGACATTCACTTTCAATAAATCATGCGGCTTTCGCTTTTATTGCATCAGCATGCATCCAGCATGCGGCAGTTCTACCAATTTATAATTAATTTTTTCTCATTTGGCCATCATGTATGGAAATGGGGTGTGTGCCTCGATCCTGAGCATGTGATGAGCCTGATGTCTTATGAATAAATGACCAAATTATACAGAGCCCGGGAGAGAGATCTTGCACAAGATTCAATACCACCTATATCATCTTCATGCCGCCATTGGTCTCGTTTTACCCACTATGGATTACTTACTTGGTTTTGATCTTGGGCCGAGATACTGTATGTGGATATACTTTGGGTTTTTAGCTCTTAAACCTTATCTGTTATCTTTAAGATCCTTTAAAAATATTATAGAGAACAACAAACATTCTACGTTGTTTGTAACCTTCATGCTGTTAGGCTAGAGAGTTTCTTAACTGTCTCTCTTTCTGCAAAAGAAGAAATTCATTCCCGAGTTGAAAGCGTCCTTACTGCAGGAACTGACCGCTCTCTGAACCGACTGTCATCCAGCCAACAATCAGCGATGTAACGTCATTTCATAACGTCCATCTCGATTTGAGCTGAAATGGAAGTATTCCATCTTTCCAGAGAGAAAAAAGCATCAAGAAGGAGGACTATCTCATCCTTAGACTAACTAAGTACAGCGTGGTTTTCAATGTAATTATCTTTCATTTTTTATTGCTCAGAGAGAATGCAAATTCATTTTCCAAAATACTATTTATTTGCTCACTCAAAATGTATAAATGCATAGTCAGGATTAAGGCACAAACATAATCCCATATACATGAGCCTATAATAAATACTTAATATACAATCGCATTCAGGGACTTAACCGACCACACAGGGAGGATAGGGAGATGAAATGGTGGAGGACTTACTGTCGTTAGAAGCTTGATTTTCATCCCAGGTACGGACATAATCATCCTGCAGAAAACATGGGGGAAAACAATCACTCGTTAGCAGCAGTACTAGACAATGAGAAACCACATGATTCCCAGTACTGCAGGCCTGGGCGCACACAGTGTGGTTGATAGCACACTGACTGTATTAGCACTCTGTCATCTTCATAAAGAAGTGAATTGGTTTAAATTATCATTTGCACAGGGATTATAATGTGTACATTAGTCTTACGGCAATGATAATTAGCCAAGCAAATCACAGAGAGAGAGAGTGAGAGAGAGAGATAGAGAGAGAGAGAGAGAGAGAGAGAGAGAGAGAGAGAGAGAGAGACAGATGGGTGTGTGTATCGCGGCTGTACGTCTGTATGGAAATGAGCTAAACAAATCTACACCCGGTGCCTATATGCAAGACATATGGGCAATGGGGCTGAGCAGCTGACTTTAAAGTGCACTATCTTTTTGTTCTGCTCAATTAGAACATTAATGGTTCTATTAAAAATGGGCAAGTTGAAAGAGATTTGAAGAAGAGAGTGAGAGAGAGAGAGAGAGAGAGTGAGTGAGTGAGTGAGTGAGTGAGTGAGTGAGTGAGTGAGTGAGTGAGTGAGTGAGTGAGTGAGTGAGAGAGAGAGAGAGAGAGAGAGAGATGGATGGAGAAGTGTAGATAAAGACACACACAAAAAGACAGGGGAATGAGTCATGAATGAAAAAGACATTGGTACAAAGGCAGCTGCTGGAGGAACGTTTGAAAAAAAGAACTGGAGAGAACTGACCTCTACCTCCTGGTGAAATGACAGCAAAGGAAGAGAAAAGAAGAGCCAGTATTAGTGAAGGAGGAATGTGTCTTTTTAGATACAGGGTATTCAGTTGCATTCAGTGACAGTCAGTGACATTCAGTGACATTGTAGAGCCCTGTGTTCATTTCAAAAAGCTCATTAAAAACTATCTTTAAATGTCCTCGCAAAATAACCAACAGTCAATGTAAAAGAAAAAGAAAAAAAAAGAAGATTTGAAGATTCAAAAACGTGGGATTGCGTGCGTTAGGAAACAATAGCACAACCGTCACCGCTTTTTGGATTGAAAAGCTGCTCAACTCTGACTGGTGCACGGAAATATACATGACATCACCTTCTCCCAATCATGCTCAATCAAAACCAGGAAGAAAAGCAAGGGGAAAAAAACACTAAGCCATAAATCTCCTCTGTAAAATCAGCAAAATGGTTTGAACGTTGTCAGACAATGGCATGTTTCTGCTTATTTTATCAGGGTCTTATAATAGTAAATATAAGTATATAAAAACTGACGGTATGGACTGGACATTGTCAAACTGATTTTCTATTGCTAAAAACTTGTGTCAATAAACTCCAAAATGCAGTAGGCCTAAATGCATTCAATCAGACACTGTACTTTCTTCAAATATAAGGGGAATCCCACAAAAGACAGTACTGTAAAATTTACATTTATTTTTGCACATTGCTTTATCTGAAATATCAAACATGAGTCATTTCTAGATATTTACAATCAGCCTTCTTGAACCCTCCTTAGCGTTGACTTACTCATCACCGTAAACATTTACTGTACACTGCTAAGCGTGTGCCAAACAGCTCCCTGGCAGGAGATAAATCTAGGCACGACACGCTGAGAATAGGCCTCCCCTCGTGAATGCTGGGACCTTTTTCTGTGACCCTGACAGATTTTTATTTGTTTTGCAGAGGTAAATATTTTCATCACTGTGGAGTACAACACTGCTCTACTGTTGCATTGCTCATGTTGTACTATAGCTCCAACGTCTACCTCGTTTCCCCCATCAGCTCAGCTCACTTCCAGTAAAACAGTGTGTGTGTGTGTGTGTGTGTGTGTGTGTGTGTGTGTGTGTGTGTGTGTGTGTGTGTGTGTGTGTGTGTGTGTGTGTGTGTGTGTGTGTGTGTGCACACGCTTGCAGTATGGAAACAATTGATCAAAAGCAAGAAAGTTAAAGAACTCATTGCTGCGTCAAAATTTCTGTCTTATTCAATGAAATTGGTCAACTTTTGTTGTCCTCTGGCTTTGAACAGGGATTTTAACTCAGCCTTCAGTTGAGTGACTGTCGGTGATGTTGTTTAACCTCGTTGGGCCTGGTGGAGTCATGTATTAGCATGGAAAAGGGCCCCTCAAAAGGGTTTATGACCGGGCCGTTAATCTGACGCCTTCTCCGTGTCTCTCTTTATTGATGCCTCAGCTCCTGCATTATTTAGCAGCCTTTCTGTATTTGTGTTCCTGCCAGCGCCGATACGCAGAGTGTCCTGCTGCGCTGACAGGACTGGAAATCAATGATTCCGTGTAAAAAAAAAAGAGAAGTAGAAGACGGCTGCTGAAAAATGTATTCGGGGAAAATAAATTCTCCTGAGTGCACACAGCGAAAGTGAGTGTGAGACGCAGAGAACAACGGCAAATTTGGCACACAGCAGAGGGGGTTATAATATCACTGGGACATAATATGTATGACGTCACAGACACGGACACACACAAAATAAATCTGAACAAAAGCCTGCCGGGTTTAACACCGAAGTGATTACAAGGAGTGATTACCGAGAGTTGAAGATGTTCAGATGCAGCCAATAGCTCTGTGATCTACCTGATAACATCAGAGAGATCCCCTCTTGTCAGACTGAGCGATGGAAGCTTACCGTCCGAATCTAAGATGGAAGGTTAAGCTTTCACTATACTGTTCACCCTGCTGCCTTGATTGACAGACCACAATTAGTTTGTGTTTGTGTGAGGAGGGCTACAACCCTATAAGCCTGTCCATTGTGAAAATGTTGCAATAAAAGTGTGTTAAATACGTAGAATTGTATGTATGTTTATCTGATAGCTATTGTGTGTGTGTCTATAGGTCAATGTCAGCTGTCACACTCACTCTGTGTTCACTGTGTGGGTTTTTTTTTCTAGGGGGGTCTGTTGGTGGTGACTGGATGTGCAGTGCATTGCTGCCTCATCAGTAACAAAGGGCAAACTAATAGCACTCTGATGTGGGCTGGTCTGCCGCAGGAAGGTTAACACACTTGACCTTTTCTGACTATTAATGTTGATATTTGCCATCAATGGATTCATGATCAAACCCATGCAATACAGCACTTTGTATCAAAAGAAAAAAAAATTACATTTACATCATAACTAGTTCCTACCCATGCAGACCCCAGTCTCTGGTTTTCACATATGGCAGCGTACCGGTGAACAAACCCCCTTTTGAACTAGCAGCTCCAAAGTAAATACAATATCAAAGAAGGTCCCTGGCATTAATGTAAGCCAATTCCAACTTTATGGTTGAATTTGATGAAAATGTTTATTTCTGTTTGTCTGTTTCTTGTTGAAAAATGAAACAGAACAATCCCCCACCATGGTTCAAATAAACCAATTTGACTGTTGGCGGTAAACGGGAAACTAATAGCGTTCTCCTTTGTTAAAATCTGACTCAAAGGACAGCCTCAAAAAGAAAAATCTTCAACATTCACTATTCATGTAACGAAGGTGATGTCACCCGGCCTGCTTTTTCTAAAATAAGTCATTTTAGACTGAAGGTCCACCTGACTATAATCTCCCTCCAGGCTACATGGAGGACCGGCCTTCATGCTCACCACTTCTACTGCCGAGAACATGCTTTTTCCTCCTCTCATCCGTCAACTCTGACATCTGCCAAAGGTCCTTAGGCAAATACAAGCACCCCTTCAAAGGAAAGAGATTCACTGAGACAGGAGAGCGCAGAGAGGCTGACCCTGTACAATGTACAATGAGGATTTCTCTCAGAAAAGGAATACATCTATATCTTTACTGTATTGTGTCGGTATGTGTGTTCTTTTGAGAGACAATTTTCTGATTTGAATAATTGATATTACGACGGTGAGCACACACAGTAGCTATGATATATGCTGTGGAGATGTTTGAAACAAAATGCCACAAAAAATGAATTACAAAAAAATAAAGAAAACAATGCAATAAACCAAACTACTGTATATTATCTGAGACAAATTAATTCTACGACTGAAATAAACTGTCTGATTCTGTTGTATTACAAATTATGACCCCCTGATGAAAAAAAGGTTCAAATAAGAAATGACATTGCCCGGAGGTTGTCTGCATACAGCATACAGTATCATACAGTTCCGCCCACCTAGAGTTTCATAAAGACTCTCAGCTTTGGTTTACAGATCACATGAGACTCGCCCGAGATGAAACAAAACCCATTCTATAATATTCCCGTGCTATACGTTCTCCTCTTATCTTCTTGCAGACTGGGCTGCAGGGCATGAAAAGCAGGCCGTGCGATTGCTTTATTTCTGCCTGCACACGGAGCTCTGAGCTGATGCTTAAAGGAATAGTTCAACATTTTCAAAACTGAACCCACGTAGAAATTACTTTTAAGTTGAAGACGAGAAGATGTAGCTGATAAAAGTCTGTTGAATATCCAACTTAAAACTAACTTCCCCACGTTGGCTTAGGGGGCCATCATGGGCCGTACCGGGTTTCTTTCCAGTATGTACTTGATTCTTAAATTACACAACATTTATAAATATAGAGCTTAAAGCATAAAGCAGAAGCATTGATTGCATTTTTAATGTCAGTATTAATGTCAGCTGAGGCAGGCTAACACTCCCCTTGACTGCCAGTGTTTGAGCTAAGCTAACCTAGATGAGCGACCCTAGCCCATTTTCAATCAAATACAACACAGAGTAAAAGGAATGAATTCTGTCTCATTTTCTTGAGCTAGAGAATGAGGCGAAAAGCTAAAAATGTCAAATGTGAACTATACCTTTAAGGATGTCAGAGCATTGAACGGGGAGAAACTGCTCTGCCTCCCTTACCGGATGGAGTCAAAAGCTTGGCTTATGTAAGAATGTTCAAAGGACTGGGTTAAGTAAAAGGTGAAACGGGGGGATTGCACTTTTGGGAACCGGATGGATAGACAAAAATAGGGGCGGAGATGACGCAATGATACAGTTCCCACTAAGGAGGTGCAAGATAAATCTGATGTGATACTACACAGAGGAAAGAATAATAAATGTTTTTTCAATTATTAAAATTTTGCTTCAGGACTTTTTCGTCCTGAGTTTTGACTCTCAGGCTGTATGGTTGCCCTACCTTACAATTGAAGGTTGTTTTATGTAGCCTGGAAGGAATCCCTCCAGGCACTACTCTACTAGCCCCAATAAAAGGTGCTGCGTTCGTTGTTCTTGAGTTATAATTCTATTAACAGTTTATATTAAATAATCTAAATTAAAACATAAGTGAGAGATAAAATAAAGCACTTTACTTCACGTTTTTTTTTGTAACGCTATCATTATTATTATCAGAACCATGAAAGCATAGTGTGTGTCATCATTGTGTGTTCATTGGGTCGTGAAATCAAACCTAGTGTAAGCCCTAGGATACAAGCATCAGACTGTCTGCTCTCCGTGGATATAAATGTAGATGTTAAAAAGGCATTATGCTATAGATAGTTTGGTGGATTCATCATTCATGTTCTCCCATATTTATATGTATAGCCTGTGATGTGTTTCAACTCTGCAGACCACAATTATAAACTGCATTTCCCATGTGTACCTGCATGTAATAGCACAGGTGTCGCTCTATTTGATGTCATTATGAGCTTTGAGCTTTGTCAAACATTTGCCTGGGAGAAGGTCTAGTGACTGCTGCCTCTGCTTCATTAGGACAGAGTGTCCCTGTTTCTGTAAATCGCCAAGTTCAAGTGAAGCTATATGAAAAACTGACTTGAAATACTATGTGCATTACACATGGAATGAGTGAAAAGCAGTTACAAAAGGTTAATGTTAATGTGTGTTTCTCTATGCTTTACTCTGTTTATTCTTGTTGCAAGGATATTCTTCTGTCACTGAATGATTAAATAAATACAAGTTAAAATGGATGAAATCCCCTTATTTACAGCTAAGGAAGCTGTTTAAGTACCCAGGGTATCGAAGTTTTGATGCGTTTTCTCCACAGTATTTCTCAACAGGGAGGCATTAAACCAGATAGCAGGAGCGAAAAACACTTAACAGAAATGATAGTGGAACTTATGCCACAAGCGTTTGAGCCTTAGCAACATTGACTGGCTTTCTAGCATTTTTCTTCCCTGGGAGATTTTCAACATACAGAAGTGTAGAAAATTCACACTACTTACAAAATCCATCTTTGTGTGCACACAATGTAAGCTGTGGATTGTGTTTGTGATACAATAGGTGCACCAAAAAAGCAATTACAACAGTGAGAGTAAGGCATACTGAAAGTCTAATATAAAAAGAGTGCTTTACATATTTCTTACGCTTCAGTTTGCAGATAGATTTCTGTGGTAAATCACACGCTGGCAATAGACATATTGTCTGTGTTGAACTTCTCCCTACTGGCTCATACATGAGTAATCTCTTTCATACTGAAGATGGTGGACAAAAGGTGTTCATTTACGTCTTCACAGCTGATACGATAGACATTGTGCATTATGCATAATCATTCCCTGCCTAGCTCAAGATAGGCTCTAATAATGTCACTCCTCACACTCAAGCAGAGATGAAAAATACTATAATCAGAAATACAGTGACAGCAAAAGACGGATAAATTGCTTTTTTTTACCATACCACTTGATACATATTCAAAGGTGCAGGGCAAAAAAAGACCAGTTTCACAGAATTAGAGTGTTGAGTTCACACACACACACACACAAACACGCACGCACGCACGCACACACACACACAAACGCACACACACTGATACAGCTATAAAAATCACACATAGTCCACAAAGCCCCTGTGCACTCACACCAGCCCGGTACTCCCGATCTATAAATAAAGTCAGACCTTGTGCCTTTCAGCGCCCTGCGGGGAATGAGAAACAGTCTGCAACTCACAGGAGAATCTGGTAGAAAACAGCGAGAACCTTCACACTTCACTGAAAACACCACAGAGCTCAACTGAAAAACAGACGTGTACAACAATGGAAAATCAATGAAGTTGCCTAGGTTGGGGCTACACAAAAGGAAATGAATCAGCCAATGATTTGAGACAGGGGAGTCTAAAACAAGGTAATCGAATGAGAGGGTCACAATCGGATTAACAGCCAACAGCACTTGCACTGAAACGTGGTTCGTGTTTTATGCGGAAAAGGCAGACTGGATGGATGACATTTCTGGTGCCTAACAAGTCCTGTCATCGGGCTTACTCACGTCTTATGCTGCTGAATGTCAGAATATGACTGTTATGTATTTTAAATCATTTTGTAAACCACACATTTAGAATATCCTAAAAGTTGCATATAATTTGACACCCATATTTTTGTCGATATAAATGTACTGTTGTTTTTTTTAACCACTTCTATCTTCTTCTAATCAATTTCTCTTGGATCAGCTATATCTACCAGCTCTGATCTTGCACTGGCTGCGGCTCAGTCTGGCTCCAGCCCAAAGGTAATAACACTTGGGTGGCATTTACTGTGGGGACAGCCACTGCCACTAAGAGTTATTGTTCGTTTTCTAAAAAAAAAAAGAAAAAAAAAGTGATTTATCTGAAGTGCCTTTCCGTATCTTGAAAGCAATACACAATGCCGTAATAATTTAAGAGACAGGGTGCATTTATATCATGTAACAAATGCAGCTCTTTGAGTTTTGAACCTGTCCTGTTTTGCTTCTGAATTCATATAGACTACGATACCACTGATAACACCTCAAGCACACTACAGAAAGATATCGGAAAGTATCCCACAAAGACCTCATTACAGGCAGATTCCTGGATGTCAGGTGCTCTCTGAAGTAAACAACACCTTCGGCATACCAACTCCCTTGTGGAACTGCTAGCAGGTGGGGGAATTCAAGCGTAAGAAAGAATAGTGTACAAAAGGATTATGTGATGACCAAACAATTAACATCACAGTTTGTTTGATTGGGAAATTTGCTTTTGGACCTGACATTATTTTATATGGCAAAGGAAGAGGACATCATGTGTGTGAATGTTTTGACTTTTTGTAATTTCCCTTTTTGCACAGTAGATAGTTGGTATATACGTAGGTACAAATGCGTGAGGCATATGTACGGAAAGTCAAGCCAGTACAACATCATTGTGGGCCAGTTTGTTCAGTAAACACCTTGTATAGTGGTTGTTATACTGAGGATAGCTATCATTTTAATGATCATTTCATAAACCTAGTTTTTTTCCATCTACCACCCTCCTACTCTTTCACTGCCTCACTGCTCGGCCCCTAACAGATGCTTCATAAAGACTTTTCTACAAGTAAAAATATGTATGGGTGAAGATATATTTAATGAGTTTGGTTTACAGTTGCATTTACCTAGGAATAGGATATGTATCACCATTGTTCACTACTTAGAAAATCCTCTCGCTGTCCCTCTGCAGCACCTGTGCCCTTCAGCTGTGGCTATCGTACTGCAGTGGGAAGCAGCTGTATAGCCTGGGCAAGCAGAGCGTGAGGAAAGGCTGTTTTTTTCTCCACATTTTCTACTCAATTACAGCCCACCTATAGGCCTCTGGAAGCCAGCCAAGACTTCCCACAGCGCACCAGTAGTCCATTCAAACCCGTAAGCAACCTTAGCAAACCTCTCTCTGAATCGAAAACAGAGTTCTGGTCTTTAGACAGACAATCTGGAAGGTGATGAGGTAATGACTCGTGGCAGAACGAAGCATGACTGGATGGAAAAATGGATTTTCTGATAAGCTGTTATCAACATGTATTGCGTTAATGCATCAGTAGCGACCTATTCTGACATGAGGGAGCATGTGATTGGTTGAGCTGGGCGATAGCTCGGAGCTAGCCATGATCATTTACTGTCCGTGTTGACAGTGTTTAATGGAGTATTTGGCTCCAGCGTTACAGATGCCATTATCCGCAATTATGTTTCATATTCAATGCTGAAATGATAAAAAAAGAAAAGAAAAAGGAGAAATGGCGGCTGCTACCGCAATCGCAAAGTGTTACAAATTTTGCTGGACTGGACTGTAGCCACTTCAGGAGCACTAGAGGCTAAAACTCTGGCAGGCCAGTACTGTATAAGTAACAGGAGTAAAAACCTCCCGTCAAAAGTCGTTGCCAGTTTGCATAAAACCTGCTGCAAGCGCGTCCTCCATTCTGAATATTTCATCGACAAGGCATCAACAAGGGATCTGATGTTTTTTTGTGCTGGCAAAGAGTGTTTTTTTTCTTTCTGTTCCTTAAAAATGAAGTGAATGGATAGCAGGTGCAGGCAGCATTGGCACAGGGTGGGCCAGAGCTGTCTGACTGTTCAGGGAGGCGTGCATTTTTTTAAGATAAGGAGTTACCAGGCACAGAAGGCGCTGGAAAAATATTCATAAAATAAATAAATAAAAATCACATTATTTCTGCTATGTTCATACTGGCATGCGTGACGGATGCTGACAGTGAACAGCCTCCTCCTGGGTGACCTTGCATTGCTACGATCCAAATCATTCCTCTATTCTTAGGCCCGTTATCCCAGTTTTATCTCAAATGAACAGGAGTCAAACATTAGACCAATTTCATGGCTTGGCGATTTCACACAGAGAGCTTCAATTTTACATCGGGAAGTTGAGCAAAACATTGAATTGACTGTTGATTTGCCTTTAGTAGACATGCACAATTGGATACGCTGTCGCATCAACGCAGTGGACTCTAGCCATTTAATTTCACACTAAAATGAAAATAGACAGTCCCCTTCGGCTAGAGACATGATCCCAGTTGACATCTAAGTGTCCCTATAATTGAGGTTTGCAAATGGCTGTGACAAACACATTTTACTCAGCATCTGTTCTTAAAAATGGTGCTTTAAATAAATATGTTCCCATGGTGAACAACAGATGAACAGTAGGCCTATATGTGTATAATTGGATTAGCTATTTTCTTCCCTCACTTCTCTGTCTCTTCATCTCTTATTGGCCCCTTATAAGGGCTCAGCTGCCTAACTCTATTTTGAAACTCACATTATTAAGTGAACTTTCTGACTGGTCACTCTCTCTAGTCATAAATAAACCATGATAAATAAATCAGCACACACAAAAGCTGAATAATTCAATTTTTTTCTCCCATTTTGAAGTTCAATAAAACTGATAGATGTCTCATAGGAATAGGATGAAATAACACCAGCCTTTGGGTTCAAATAACTCTGCTATCAGTTACCGTGACTGCTTTAACTGCCTGCCTGTTTTTCCCTTTTTTCCTCCTGGATTTGATGCATTAGTGGAATGAAATGCTGAGTGCACCTGTCAGATTAAAGGATTGAAGGTATCCCATTTTTATTATTCCTTGGCTGTAACTGTTGAATCTAATCGCTTCCTGTGAAATAGATTGAATTGGAGTGGCGGGAGCTATTTTTATATTTATATATCCTGACTCTGCTTTATTTATTCATTTTACATTTTGTGAGAGAATAGGCCTACAATAGATGAAAGATTCACAGTATAGGCTAGTAGGTTCTGCAACATCTGTATTGTGTGTGTGTAGATGTGTGTGAGACGTTTGTGTGTGTCTGCAAAAGGGAGAAGGAGAGAGAGAGCTCGTCTTTCATGTCGTGCACAGCTCTGATTATTGCTTTCCAGTGTTGGATTAAAATTCAACATTCAGCTCTCGGAGGACTGCGCTAGTCAACATCAATTTGTGTAATCTGAAAACCAATAACTCTGTCACTGGCAGCCTCTTTATACACCAGATCAACCAAATAATTCCCAGAGACTGAAATGAACTGCTCATTTTCTAGTCCAGATTTTTATTTTTATTTTTTTACTCAAAGACCAACATAAAGCAACATAAAATGCAACGTTCATTATATAACATATTTAGCTCTCGTTAAATATCATCAAGATAACACGAGTCAGTTGCACGAATGGTCTCTCAGTTGAAAAGTTTACAATTTGAACGATGTGGAAAACAATCCCAATAGGGAATGTGTTCCACTGGTTCCTCCACCCTGAAGCAGGACTGGGCGAAGTGGGGATAGAGAGATAGAGTCATCAAACCCTCCGTGGTATATTCTCCATTTCAAAACTGTAAGACACAGACTGCTGTTGCTACGGCAGCCAGATGAAAAATCAAAAGCGGTTTGCTATCGGGCGATTCCCTCTGGGAGGTTCACAGAGGTTCGCTTCTTTGATGTTTTTCCTGTCCTCAACATCAGCGCCAGAGACACCACCACTCTTTTAACGCACACACAGACACACACTTGCACGTGCACGAGCCCACACGTGCACACTCACCTATTAAGGCTACGACGACCCCCCTCGGGGAATAATGATCATGAGAGAGATACAGTGTGATTCTGTGTAGAGGGGCTGTTTGTGTTATACAGCAGCTTTGATGTTAAATTGAGGAAAAAAATGAAAAAAGTAGAAAAAGTCTTTATATAGGAGATCAACCCTTTGAGCAATGTTAAGAAGATGCTCCCAATTCCCTGAACAGTTTTACATCTTGGGTTGCTCCACCTATTCCATGTGTGTTACTCTAGCGAGCAGGCTGTTGTTGTTGTTGTTGTTGTTGTTTTCTTGGAAAGCCAATCACGATGCACTGACTGAAGTTGCCGCTCTGCTGACTAAACATCTCGGATCAAAGCTTGTGTAATAAATACAGAGCGGCAATGCAGTGAGTGAGTTATAATCCCACAATAATTCTGACTTAATCTTTTCCATTCCCTGAAAATTTCATTACTTCCCATATATAAGTACATAGGACATTCTCATCACAGTCAAAAGTAATCCGTCCCCGCAGGAGGGGCGGCCGCTGACAATTTTCACACGCCTTCTCCATTTCTTCAGGGACGGTCCCTCCCACCACCACCACCCATGATTTAGAGGGGGTTTATCAAAAAATGACAGCACATGCAGCATCTCTAGCATGGTTCTTGAGAAAGATATGGCATTGTACTAGTATAGATTGAGCGAACCACTCACATTTCAAATCCAATAACGATACCTATGGCTACCCCGTGCTAGTAACCACCAAGGGTCAATTAAAACTCAATTAACAGGAGCTATATGAAACATAATCCAACTGCACTATATTGCACTAATCCTATTGGGATCATTAGTAATCATTTCACTGAGCTGCAGGCAAAAGCTACATCCATACGTTCAGTCAGACACGGCAATATATCATCTTGAGGACCCTGCAGGCCTCAATCAATCCCCATGGCAACCCAGTCCAGTGTGTTTAGTATAGGTGAATATGCACGTCAATCAATCACCGCCCCTCTGCTCTATAATGCCTTTATTCTCTTGTTTATGAAATGCCCCGGGACACGAAAGAAAACATATCTTAGGTTAAAGGGCAGTTTGATGAAATATAGGTCTACACTGCACCTGCTGCGCTAGTGCCACTAATACAATAATGGCTTATACCAAGGGATCCATACACTAACAGTGAAAATGAGTAGGAGCCAATTTATACACCTTGAATTTGGAAGATAAAGACAGAAAAATGTTATGGATATTTGTCGGTGTTTGGAATGAGGACAGGCATTTACCTTACCAACAACAACAAACCAATTCACATCTTACATCACTATGTAATTTGAGTATATACTTAAAAACAAAAACAGAATCAGGCTAAACATGTAGGCCTATGTATGTAGCCTATATATCGTAACATTCATTTAGAACAATGCACATCGTAAACAGCGTAAACACACTCCTTCATATCATCTTCTTATGCAATTGTGTAAACCACAAATATAGATATTTTAGATTTTAGACACCCAAATACAATCTTAATGGGCTTATTTTTCCAGAGAATTTCAAATTTTTAAACATGTATCCCAAAGTGTGTGTGTGTGTGTGTGTGTGTGTGTGTGTGTGTGTGTGTGTGTGTGTGTGTGTGTGTGTGTGTGTGTGTGTGTGTGTGTGTGTTGTGTGTGTGTGTGTGTGTGTGTGTGTGTGTGTGTGTGTGTGTGTGTGTGTGTGTCTACAGCAGTGCAGTAGCCTACAGTCCAACACCAGCCCCAAGTTTGTGAAGCCTAGTAAAGGTACCAGGTTAAGAAAGTGTGTGATAGCATTACTGTATAGTGCCATGGTCTCTAGATGGGCCGTGCGTGTGCGTGCATCTTATTATACCGCATTACCGCGTGTGCAATGCATCCCTCGATCACCAACACACGGCGGTCGGACTTACGTCTCTGAAGCGATTCCAGTGCTTGATCTTGCGGCTGTACTGTGAAATGGTGGACAGCCACTGCTCGTCTTCCATGAAATTCCCCGTCTTTTCCGCCTCTTTATTGGCGCTCTTCACGTCCGCCTGGAAGGAAGACCCTGCCAGCATCGCCAGCGGGACGAGGAGGCACACGAGATCCGTAATTTCCATCATTGGTAGCGGTAGAACAACAACAACAAAAATACACCACACACCGGACACCTTGCGCACACACTGCCGGCTGTCAGGTTTTCCTCTCTTGGAAGAAGAAGAGGGGGGAGGGAGGATGCTGAGGCTGGACTGAAAGTACACCGACTGATGATTAGCCTATGGGATGCTCCTTCTGCTGCCGAGAGAGAGAGAGAGAGAGAGAGAGAGAGAGAGAGAGAGAGAGAGAGAGAGAGAGAGAGAGAGAGAGAGAGAGAGAGAGAGAGAGAGAGACGCCTCTTGGATGTATTCAGGGTGAATCCCGGTGCTGCTCACACTGTTTGTGTTTGGAAGCTATGTTTGTATGTAGGCTAGACGTCACAGGTAGCCTACATTTGCATTTGATGCTGAAGTTGCTGTTTACATCTCATGGTTTACATGCTGCACCTTACCTTCAAATGTCACGTGATGCCCATGCTGTCTAATTGCTAATAGTTTGTTCAGGTGCAAGTTTTTGTTCTTCTGAAATGTTTGAATAAATATGAACATCTAAAAACCATACATCTAGGTGTTGGATAAGACCAGAGTTAAACTCTTTATTTCATATATAAAATATGAGTGTCCAAAGTTTTTACAGGACATATTTTGGATGCAGCCTTTCTTAATAAAAAAAAACCCAATACTATGTACAGGTCTTTAAATGCATGTTTGGCACGTTTGTAAGAACAACATGTATCATAATAAATGAGACATTTAACAACATATGAATAAATCCTTCTGTAATAACCTTCATGATTCTGCTACGAATGATTATTGAAAGTTAAGTTGACGTTGGTGCTTTTAGAAGTTGCGATTTTTGGTTCAGAGTATTGAAAGAATGAATGACCTATAACTTCCAAAATCTAATCAGTTGATCCTCGAGTGTGTGTGAGTTTGTGCCAGATTTGAAGAACATCCCTCGTACCTGACGGGCATGAGTTCACAGTGACCTTGACATTTGACCTATGACCTCCAAAATCTGTTTATTCTTGAGTTAGAGTGGACCTTTGTGCAAACAGAAGAAAATACTAGATATTCATTAGATTAGATGTCGCGTTTACAAGACATGGCCTGGATGGATGGACAACCCGTAAACATAATGCATCCATCCTTCATGCTTTCGCCGGTGTGGAGGCCTAAAAAGGAGACTGGTAGTTCTTAATGATCTTACTGTGTATCTGTGTCCGGCTGTGTTCACATAGACCCACAGATAATGGCAGTGTTTGTGTGTGTGTGTGTCACAGAGTATTTGCATTGTGTCACTCCAAACAGTATCTGACAGAATCTGAGTGCCATACTATATGCTGTATCTCTTTCCTGTTTAGAGTCTGAGCCGGTCCCCCCCAAGAGAGACACACTGAATGGCAGCTTGTAATTGAAATGCCGGGATTAACTGATGCCATCTTTCTCTTCCATCCTGAGAAGTGAAGTCTTTGGGGCCCTTCGTAATAACGCCAGGAACGAGACAGGGCGTCATCTAATCTCTCGGTCGAACGCAATCAAGTTTACGAGCCAAGATAAAGCGAGAGGAAGTTGTTTAGATTGAACGCGATGCATAAATCAGTGTCTCAAAGCAACAAAGCGTGCCTAAATCCACATATATATTTGGTACGTAACAGCGAGTCTTCAGTATGTACTCCCTGTTATAAACTGTGTGTAGTCATTCATTTTAACACAGTGCGGCTGTAATCGGCCAACTCTGTTCTCACTGACATTAATCAAAGAGTAGTGAAGTCGGTGATGCAAAATGAAGCAAAAATGGCAGCGTGGTGAATATCACGCCTTCTTGATGCCTCCACGCGTCCTTCTTTACCTGTTCAAAACATGCACTTTTACATGTTTTTTCAACATTAATACATTAATACAGGTCCCCACGCCCCATTACCAACCTAATTTAGTACTACATCCTCTTTGACTAGCACACCCTCAGATAACCCTGAATCCAAATGGCAGTTAAATTCAAACCAGCAGTTAGATCCAGGGCCATTCAGCGCAGACTGGGCTTTTTGGAAGGTGGGGCTTAAAGAGACAGGATCTTAAACGGAGCGTTTCAGACAGAGGCTGACGAGAGGAGATTCAGCAATGGCACTGTTAAAAATACAATAAGAGGGGGTGTCCTTAGCTCAGTTGGTAGGGCGTCCCCCCCATGGGCCTCGGCCAGCAGCGGACCCGGGTTCGATTCCAGCCCGCGGTCGTTCTCTGCATGTCACTCCCCTCTCTCCCCCATTTTCAACTCTGTCTCTACACTATCAATAAAGCATAAAAATTCCAAAAACATATCTTTAAAAAAATATATATAGGCTATATACATTAAGGGATTTTTTTGGACCCAACACAGATTATGCAGGAATGGGATTCAGGCACAACTGGTGTGACTGTCACAGAGAGACGAGGGCAGAGCGTGGCAGGCAGACCGTGCTCGTCTCAATTATTGGAGCCAGTTAAAGAGAAAATGGCGGAGTAATCCTAGAGTCCCAGAGCCATAGGGGGTTTCAGGTAATCTCTTTATAAAAACTAGGGGAAGATACGGCCCTGTTGGTCATGTGAGCGCTCTTTCTGCCCCGAAAGGTTTAACGCTTTTATGAAGCAGAGCGAGGGAGTATAATTGTGAGGGCTGCAGTGGCTGCAGGGCAGACAAATGTAAATATCAGATGATGCTCATTGACAAAACATGTTGGCTTCTGTTATCCACCGGCTCCCTTGTGTGTCTAGACATAATATAATGCGTGGTAGCCATGGGCTAGTCATGGAGTCGAAAGTCAAGGGTGGACTACAAAACTGCTTAGATTAAGAAAGACTAGAAGTCAAGGTTCGAGTCTAATTCTCTGCAAAAAGAAGTGAACAGGTGAAGTTAAGTTTCAAACTTTTCCTTTGATATGAAATAAAATAAACTATAATGCGCATTAAACATAGGTCCATAGTGTGACATATTCAGTGTTGGGGAGTATGGAACTCAGTTATTAAACTAGTAGCCTACATTTAGCATCTAGTTAACCACTGTACATTCACATTAACATAGACATTCAAGTAGCCTATAGCCTACTTTAAATGACTTCTTTCTTTTTTTGGTTGCCATTTATGTGTAACTGGAACAAATGACAAACATTTTGGGCCGTAAAAGAAAAAATATTATTTTTTTGTTTAATTTGACCATTGCTTCTCCAACTGAACCCCCATTGATGAGCCATGTCCCCTTTCATCCTGACCGCTGTGAAGACATGCCCAGGCAAAGCATGAGTAAGTAAGCCACCTGCAGTGCTGCAATTTGCTTAACAAATGTTATTTAAATGTATGTTTGCACTTAGTTTCTGCAAAAACCAGTTAAAACAATTTAGTTAACCAAATTTGGTTTTCCCTAGCGTAGCTTTGCTGTAGTTTAACTTCTTCAAGTGTGAATCCATTGGTAGTTTGCAAAGCAATGCTTTAAAAGAAGTTTCCCAAACACTCATATGGTAAACGTGGATGATATCCACCAGTCACAAGATTGTGTTTAACTCAAAAACACAAAAATCCAAACCTTGGCAGCACTGCTAAATAATTCAAGTGGTTCTAAAATGAGAGATAGCTTCACTCAGGATGAGTCACAGTATGAGAACTTATAAATAATGATCAGGGTCCTTGTCTCTGTCTGATGTCATGTGGTCACATTCATCATGTATGCATTGAGGTGTATGCTTCTCCTGCTCCTGCTCCTATCCCTTGGCAGTGCAGCCCTATTGACATTCAATCGATATCAATAATAAGGCTCATTATCAGACACAGCAATATAAACCAGAAGCGATAAATAATCAAGAACCTTTAGATGTTTCAGGTCAGGACAGCAGTCAGTGAAAGGGAGGATAACATGTTATCTTTTCAGTGCTCATGTCCTGTCACTGTAATAATAAAAAGAATTAGAAAATAAAAATAAAAAGAGACGGATTGAAATACTGTTTAAAGCTATAGTGCGTAACGTTTTCATATAAATGAATGACGGTTTGCCAAATAAGTTGACACAAAGTTGAATTAGCCTATCAGCTCCACAAAACTCTCTGTGTATTTCTCAATATGGCAGCGTTTAGAGCAGAAGGAATAAAATCTGTGTCAGGTCAACGAAGACTTACCTCATCTACTGAAGACGCACCGACAGTGTTGGTATTACTCAGTATTCCTTATGGGGGCAACAGAAGCTACGCACTATAGCTTTAAAGTTGAAGTACAGTAAAACATGTGGGGAAAGAAAGTTATTGTCCACTTTCTCTAATGTGCCAACACTCCAAGAATGATCAAATTAAAAGCCGATTTGAAATCGGTGTGTGAAGCGTTAATGCTTTGCTTGCTAAACATCACAGTATCTCCTGCCACCCTGCCCCCTCCCCCCCCACCCCCCCTTGAGGGTTGGGGTCTGTTTCTGCTTCCACCAGCAATAAATCAAAACCTAAAGTGAACGGTGTCCCAGCTCAAACTGCAGGGGACGCAGGAAAGTCTTCCTACACACACACACACACGCACACACACACACACACACACACACACACACACACACACACACACACACACACACACACACACACAAACAAGGGGTTTCAATATAAACACTGGGCTCGGGTGGCAGACGAATAAGAGGCTACAGGCTGTGAAAGGCTATACACCACTGTCATGGAGTGATACTTTATTTCCTCTTTTGTTAAGATCATATTGTCAGAGCGGCTGACACCACCCCACTTCGCACGTCCACAAACTATAATAAAAACATGAGGCGTACCCAGATCGTTACACTATAGCTTCACCAAAAACACTTCAGCCTTCTGAGTGAGATGCACCCTGCTCACAACAGCACGTTGTTGCTATAGCTACGGCCTGGCAAACACAATCCAGGGACCTTTTTACCCCTTTGCTGAATGAATAAACAACATGAGCATACTCAAAAGGGTCTTGAGAAGGAGCTCGTTGTATCTGAGCTAATTCAGGTGTGGCTAATTAAATTGCATTCTCTCTGTGTAAGTGCCTCACAATTTCTCTGGCTATTTACACACCAATTACCAAAACAAATAGTTCTTTGGAATGACTTGAATGACAAATGATATGCAGCAGCAGGAGAGGATTTCCGTTGTTATTCACTCCAATGCACTTCAGATTAAAGCAAATTGTTCCAGGAAAGAAAAGGAAAAAAAATCCATTCTTATAACAATCCATTTGGTGGTAGATGTATTATACATGGATTACATCGCCTGAGGCTGGCCAGCCTAAGAGCTCTCTCAGGCCTATTTGAATTGTAAAACACGGCGCCTGTCACGCTTTATTTCCTCTCCTGCATTTTTTTTTACTTTTCTTTCCAGTGACACAAACAATGTTTTACCTCTGTAGGTGCAGTGTCCAATTTCAAGATGACTTTAATGAAACATCTGCCGTCCATATAAACACAACTGTGAATATTTAAAATGGATGAATGCATGCCAACGGCTGCATGTTCACAGGCACATTCAATCCAAAACGATAGGTGCAATCAGGCATGAACATTTAACATGCACATACAAGACACTGGTTGAAACAGCTTCATTGTCTGTTATTTGTGCGGTGGCGCCATCATGTGTATAAACAGGGTATTACACCATTTAGGAGGCGTCTCCTCAACGTTCCCAGATTTATATGGCACCAAATGGGATGTTTAATGGGATGATTAATGTCATATTCTAATGAAACAGAAAATGGAATGTGGTTTTGTGGATAAAATACAGTTGTAATGTTAACAAAACTGACTTGATATTCATGATAATACGTTTGTTATGTGTTAACTTTACCTGATTGATCCATCTCTATACCACTCGGTTGAGTTATGTTATGAAGTAAGCCTAGTTTTTTCCCCAATATTATCCCATTGAGCTCCAGGAACTGCCGGACTGGTCCACAAAATGTAGCTCCAGAGTAAAAAAGTACAAGCAATTACAGATAAACATTGATGAAATTCGAACCTAATTCTACTTAATAATTATTATTTTTTGAATAACATAAAAGTAAGCATTAAACAGTGTCCAACACAATTGTTACCATAACTGAAATGGGGTGGGGCTGGAGCATAGGTCTGGAGGGTCTTTCCAGAGTAAGTTTGAGAGGGTGAGGGCATTGGGGAAGCACTTTACTACTTTCAAAATTGATGTGGCATATTTTTTGTGGATACTACTTTACATATCTGTCTTTATATTTGATATAATTAAACAGATATCTATATATAGGCCCTACTTGTATATTTTTGCAAATATTTTTATATTATTAAAGGCACTTCTGGACTCTTGGGGGGGAGGGGGAGGGGCACAAGGGCAGGGGCTCAAGTCCCCCTTAGCTCTTATCTCTGTTCACATGCTAGCCTCTGAATGCACCCCCTTTAAATACTTCTATATTATTCCAAATCTCACATTCTCCCATGTATCTAAAAACATTTTACAGGAATAAATAACTTGAAAGTTATGTTAGACTGTTAAATAGAAATTTAGAGCATTTGTTCTCTACCACCAATTCATTTAATATCATTTTCCTTGCAAAAATGGTCAGATAGGCCTACATTTTAGTTTCGTTCAATGGACCTGGGTCTGGGCTACAGCAATCCTTATTCATGTAGGACACTTTTCCTACTTTTGACCAGCAACCCATTTAAATCCCTACAATAGGCATAAATAACCTCTAACATGTCTTAACAAATTTAGACAGGAATACCTAATCAAACACTGTTGCTTTTTATAAATCCGACGAACCAATCATTGGCTGGTGTTAATATGTTTTCTTTGATCCTGACCGAGAGTGGAGTCTGGGTGGTGGGGGATAGTCTGTGGGTGTGCTAAAGCTACGTGACTGAAAGCAGGAATCAGGCGAGTCAGAAGAGTAAAGTATAGGCCTACCGGATAGGCAACTTTTGCAACTCTCCAGAATTGAATTGCTCTGATGGGAATGACTGATTTGTGGAAGCACTTACGAGAAGATGACACCGACACCACTGTCACGCACAAACTGAGCACATAAGGCTGAAGTATTGTCCATATAGGCTACTAGAAACTTTTAAATACAAAAAGTAATCTTGATAAATAATTTTAATACAGAAAAATCTCCCTGTAAGCTATTTGGGCCACATATTCCACAATCTCACTGCATTCTCTGTAGCCTATCTAGAGTTAGCTTTGTAACACATCTAATAAGCGGATCTTACATTGGATGCACCAAGCAAGCTCAAAAAGTGCACGATCAGCACTCGAGTTTCTCATCATAAAAAGAAAAAAAACAATCAATTGCAAACGTGCGATACGTGTCATTTTGAACTGCGATTAACACAAAAAAAATTCCACTGCTATTTCACCATAGCTTCTTTTTTTGCACAATGCTTGAATGGGCCGGGGGTGTGTCTTTTTATTGTTTCTTGCGACTGGCTTTGATTGGACAATCGGTTACGCTGTCTGTATGTTTGGTTGGGAGTTGGTCAGTCTGTTAGGTCAGGGGGTCGAGGGCGTAGAGGGGTGGGGGTTGTGGGTCTCTGCCTCATCAAAGGGACCAATAAATGTTACCAGGCAGGGTAGAGAGGCCGAGAAGGCGAGCTGAAACCTGATTGGCACAGAAATCCAATGGGCGTGTCTACCTTGACTTGGTGTATTTAAGGCTTTGTTCCATTGTTGCAGATTGTGTTTTCCAGCTGGTCTGGCTCAAGACGAGGCGATCCCACTGTCACGGGGACGCGACACCATTGCACTTTTCTTCGTCTTTATTTTTTTCTCTGTCTGTTTGTATCCATTTTTTTTTATTAGTTCGTAAAGATGTCTTTTTCTTGCGACCATTCTCTGGATGGCAGCTTCCCCCAGTCTCCAGCGGAGGACAGCCGGGGCTCAAATCGACTGTCCTGGGGCAATCTGCTGCAGAGGCTCACCGAGCTATACCCGAGGGTCACAGCAGATCAGCAGCGATGCAGCAGGAGCGACACTGGTGAGTGCTGGCTGCTGCAGGCTTTTGTCTGCTATTGTCTTTGGTTTGGGGTTGTAACATTGCAACTAAGAATGATTATTTATTTTCTTGACGTGCACTTTTTATAAGAGGAAGCATACAAAGGAAAGAGTATACAGAGGGGGTTAGGGGAGGCAAGAGACTTAAATCGCTGATCTTATTTTTCTTCATTTTTAGAGTGAGTTTAGTTTTATTCACACTGTAACCTTTTACATACCAGTCTATGATTGTAACCAAGCATATTGTTTGTGACTTGCACTTGTTATAAGAGTATAGGCATAAAGGGAAATAGTACAAAGGGGGTTAAGGGGATGCATAGGCTTTCACTAATCTCCCTTTTTTTTCTTAGATTTATTTTTAAATGTTTGTTTTGGATTGAGTTTGGATTGATTCTCATGGTAACCCAGAATTATTATTTTTTGAATTGCACTTATTAAAAGAGGAGACCGAGAAGGGAATAACACAAAGGGGATAAGGGGAGGCATAACTGGCTTGTCTCCGATCGTTTCCTTAGATTTTGTTTTTTTGTTTGGGTTGATTGAGATTGCAACCCAGAATTATATATAGCCTATATTTTTTCCCTTTACTTTAATTTCTTTACATTTTTAGATTGAGGCATAGCCTACTCTACTAGACAAGACTCTAACCTGTATCCTTCTCTTATCTCTCAGGCTCTGTGGCAGACATATCCCTGTCAGAATCAGTAGACAGTAGTTTCTACTGTTACCCACTGGAGGAAACCTTGGCCACAGACGTTGTAGCAGCCATAACACAAAGTCTCCAGAACGCTTCTCACACACTGGGCTGCTCCAAGCTCATCCTACACGACTATCTGCTGCACTGCATCGGCAAAGAGCTGCTCCACTTGGCCGTGAGCGAACCGTGCGGCCTCCGAGGGGCGCTCATTGACCTGTGTGTGGACCGTGGTGGGGACCAGGATTCACTATGTACTGTGGACCAAATAGCGGTGGATGCCGACCTGGTACCGACCTTCCACGTGACCCTGGTTCTTAGGCCGGAGTCCAGCGGGTTATGGCCCAAAGTTCAGAAGCTTTTCAAGAGGAGCAAGTCTCCACCGCAGACATCTCCAACAACAACAGCAGCGAGGCACCAAAGCACTCTGCGGCTCAGCACGGGCTTCAGGGCGATCAAGAGGAAACTGTATTGTTCAGGGGAGCTGCTGATAGAGGAGTGCTGCTGACCACTCCTGTCCCTGAGGGGCTCAACCCAATGTTCCCAGGGTTTAGTGTTACAAGATTTATAGGGCACTAAATGGAAGGTTTTAATTAATATCATTTTGGGGGGAAATACAATTGTAAAGTGAACAACACTGACTTGATATTGATGTGACATTGACAATGTGTTCACTTTCCCTGATTGATTTATCTCTATCTATAACAACACTCAGTCTTTAAATAGTATCCCCCCCCCCCCAACCTATTATCCCATTGAGCCCTAGGAACATTGATACACACCTCTGTCCCCTATCAGATGAACTGTACTATGAAAACACTGACAAGATGGTCACAAAGTTACATGTAGTGTACCTGTCTTTGTTGGTGTATTTTGTGTTTGTTGAGATTTTGTTGGAAGCTCCTATGTCATGCCAGCTACTCACCTGGTTGTTGCAGGTGTTAAGAACATGCATCAGTTTGCTTTCCTATGAATGTAAAGTCCCACTTTTTTTAAAGGAACAAGGCTTATGTATTTGATAGTCAAATGTTGCCAGAAACTTGTGTGTTTTGTATTCTGAACGCAGCAACTTCAAGAACATGAAACAAATAAATTATTTTATACAATTTATTTCTGTATGCGTTTTCCTTCTTAGTATGCAATCATAAAGGCTTGTAGAGTGCGTGTGTGTGTGTGTCTGTAGCAAAGACAATGGACCCTATTGATTTTGGTGATCCCTGCTATGCTTCTTATAGCCCCACCAGCAACAGGATCACATTTTCAGTTTAGAATGATATTTCTCAACTACTGCTGGTTAGATTAATATGAAATGTAGTTCATACATTCATGTTCCCACAGGATGAGTTGTAATAACTTTATGATTCTTTAGCTGTTCATCTAGAGCAAACATCAGGAACAAATACCAGCAAAAGTAATCAGCCTGAGCTGTACTCTTTGAGTTCAGTACTTATTTACAAATGTTAGTGTGACTGTACACTCTTTTTTTTAGATATTTTTTGGGCATTTTTATGCTTTATTGACAGTGCAGAGACAGAGGTGAAATGGGGCAGAGAGGGGAGGAACATGCAGAGAACGACCGCAGGCGGGAATCGAACCCGGGTCTGCTGCTGGGCCCGGCCCGGGGGGACGCCCTACCAACTGAGCTAAGGGCGCCCCGACTGTACATTCTTTAGCATTGTTTAAAAAGACAACATTTGCACGATTCAAGTCATTGGACAAATTTATTTCAAAGAAAATGTCATACAATTTTAGCATGTTAATTTAATAAATATGGTGTACTTTTATTTGTGCAACAATTTTCAATACTTTATGATTCAACAGGCTACAAGCAAATCCACATAATAACATTATAGTAAATGATATTAACTCTAATAAACCCTGCACTGTTAAAAGTAAAATGAATAATATTTACATAGGTAAGAACTATAAAAATTACACACGTTCCTTTGTGAGTGGCTCAGACATCTTGTCTATGAGAAGGCCATGAGGGTTTTCTCAAAATGTTAGAAAGGATTAAAAAAAAAGAAAAAAAGGACTGGGACAGAGAACGCTAAAATCGTAGCAGCTGCGTTTTACCGTTCAAATAGACAACTATGCTCTTACATCTCCATTGCAACGTCAGGCAGACTCTCTCGCCATCCCCCCTGAAGACACTCGAGTTAAGAAACATGTCAGCAGTCGACTCAAAAAGGTTTTCTCACAGTTCTACAGGGAGTCAATCTACAGCCTACAGGTTGCAGAGAGGTTCCCCGATTATGAAGTCTGCTGACAACTGCACGTAAGGCATTTTTATGATTCTCTTCTTGGTCTTGCTGCAGATATTTGCTCCAATTTGAGTGGGCTCCGGCCGTTTTCTTCAAATTAGATTCAAGTACAGACAGACCTGGGAAAAAAAGAAAAAAAAAAAATTTGTGTGTAAGGGGTTGTAAAGCTACATTAGGATGGACTTGTATTGGATTTGTAAACATGCACAGACAGCCAGAAAAATAATCCACATGAACTTTTACAAAAATCAATCATTATTAGGGCCGGGTGGGTATCAAAGTTCGGTGCCTTTTTGGCATCGACCAAAATGCCTCAATACCATCGAGTATCGCAAAAAGTGTCTTGTTGTTCAATACCTAAGGGGTTAATAATAATAATGGATTGGATTTATATAGCGTTTTTCTTGCAAGAGCTTTACAGGGTTCCAGGTATCATTCATTCACACAAAGTCATACTGGTGGTGGTAAGCTACATGTGTTACGCAGTATGCATGTGAAACTTAAATACTGACTTGCGCCTTTAACATTGTGTTCCTTTTTGTTTGTACATTTGTTGGAGCTGCAGTGGCTTAGCTTATATAAATAACTGTCCTTTAAATCATTGCAATTATAAAAAAATGCATTTCCCATTATTGCGGCAGCCACAGGCTTAAGCTCATCTCAACACAGAAAGCAACTGACAAGAGACTTGACCCTTTGCTCAAGATATAAGATAGGTAACCCATCACATTTAGCCATCAGCAGCAACCTCTATTTTTTTATACTTTATTGAAGGATCATATAGTATTCTGATGAGTTATTTTTACATTTACATCATTCTACACTTTTTTTTTTATAAATGTAAACAATATAAATAAATTAATAAGTAAATAAATAAACAAAAACAACACAATACAGTAATGATAAATAATACACACACACACACACACACACACACACACACACACACACACACACACACACACACACACACACACACACACACACACACACACACACACACACACACACACA
This sequence comes from Ammodytes marinus, assembly GCF_949987685.1. NCBI lineage: Eukaryota > Metazoa > Chordata > Actinopteri > Uranoscopiformes > Ammodytidae > Ammodytes > Ammodytes marinus. Next base: position 6,957,155 of record NC_137215.1, on the reverse strand, counting down.
CACACACACACACACACACACACACACACACACACACATATATATATACATATGTACACGTACATCCACATATATGCCTAGGCCAAAATATATTCATCAGTACACATATACTACATATGAAAAAAAAAATTAAATAAAATATAACACAAAAAAAGAAAACAAAGTATATATATACACAAGTTAAACTCTTCACGACTATCTTCAGAATATTTAATTACAATCCATATATGTTAACCATTTATTCCATCGTATCGAAAACTCAGTTTCTAATTCTATAGGTAATTATTTCCATTTCTAAAATATTATTTACGTTTGACTTCCAGTTTTTAAAAGATGGTGGACTAGGTTTTAGCCAGTTCCTTGTTATCTGTTTAAACGCTGCTATCCTAAGTATCCTAAATAAGTATTTGTCTCTTTCTGATATGAGTTCAGCCGGTGTTACACCTAAAGTTAAACATTTTGGTTCAGGTACCTGGTTAATTTGGAAAATTTTCATAATAGAATTTGCAATCAGTTGCCAGAAGGTCTTTAGTGATGGGCAAAAGTAGAAAACATGTGAATGGTCTGCGTTATTTCCCCCACAATTTCTCCAACAATCTGATGAATTTAATGTCCTAAACTTTGATTGTATTTTTGGTGTGATAAAGAATCTTGTGTATATTTTCCATGTGTACTCCCTCCAAAACCTAGAGTTTGTTGTTTTATAAATGTTTTCCCAGTCCTCTTCTTTTAACTGTCCCCCTAATTCTAAGTTCCACTTCAATGCCACCGTGTCTTGTGTTTCATTCTTTTCTTGTAGTACTTTATATATTTTGGAAAGTGTATTCTTGATGTCAATATTATAGTTTTTAATCATCAATTGTACTAAGGGATGCTGCTCGTGAATGCCTGCTCTTTTTTGAAAGGTTTTTATATAGTTTCTAAGTTGTAAATATTTGTAGAAATTTGACTGGACTAAATCATATTTCTTTAAAATATCATCAAAGGAATTTACTTCATACTTAGTTATTATTTGTGAATATATTTGTAGTCCTTTTAAGGACCAGACTTTTAAGACACTGTCCATTTTGTTTGGTTTGAAATGTGGATCCCATGCCATTTCTCTAAGATAGAGTAATTCCTTATTTATATCATGTTTTTTACAAATTTGTTTCCAATTACATAAAGTATTGTTAATCCATCTGTTTTGTCCTTTCAGTTGTGTCATATCTTTTCTATCAATGAAAGGTAATGTTTTTATTGAAAATAAAGTTTGTTCCTTTTCTATCGGAAGCCACTTCGCTTTAATATTATCATTAGTCCATTTCAATATGTTATTTATTTGTGTGGCATGAAAATAGGTTTGGAGGTCTGGAAGTGCTAGTCCACCATGTTCTTTCGATTTTATTAATGTTTTAAATTTGACCCTTTTCCTTTTGTTATTCCATACAAACTTAGTTATTATGCCATTCCATCTTTTAAAACTTTGGGAAGAAATTGATGTTGGCAGGTTCTGAAAAAGGAAAAGGAATTGTGGGAGTATCATCATTTTAATTGTGTCTACCCTACTAAAAAGAGAGTCCGGTATAGTTTTCCACCTGTTCAGATCCTGTTTGATTTTGTTCTCTAGATTCTGATAATTAACTTTGTGAACTTTACTTAAATCTGTATGGATTATTATTCCTAAATATTTCAGTTCATCTTGGTTCCACTTAAATCTGAGGTTTCCTTTAGAGTAATCTGTCAGTTGTTTACCTATGCATATAGACTCACATTTATTTTCATTAATTTTGTATCCTGAATGGTCACTGTATTCTTTTATTGTTTCCATTAGTTCTGGGAGTGAGTATTCAGGGGAAGTAAGATATAAAATAATGTCATCTGCATACAATGCTAATTTATGACATTCTTGCCCTATAGTTAATCCCTTTATGTTGTCTTGTTGCCTGATTGCTTCAGCAAGAGGTTCCATACACATAGCAAAGATCAACGCTGACATTGGGTCCCCTTGCCTAGTTCCCTTATGAATGTGAAAGCGTCTTGATAGGGAGCAACCTCTATTGACACCGTTTTATTGGTTTTAAGTTCTAGCAACCACGTGATAATGCAGTTGTGAGTGGGGGCCTTGTTAAAATAGTCTCTTCTCGTTGGTGTATAGAGAAAAGCTTGTGGGGAAAAGTCGACATGTGAGACAACACAGCTGACTCAAATATCAGGTGTCGGCCCTTGCCTTGCAATGCAACTGCAATAACAAACGTCCATAAGCTAACGGACCAATATATAGACTAAATGCTCTCTGTAATGAATTAAAGAACAAAGGAACATTTTATTATGCACATTAAGGGCAACATTAGCCTGGAGGGTTAGGAATCCATCCAAAGAATCCATTAAAGCGTACCATATTTGGTACGCTTTAAAGAAACTGCCAAAAGCAACAAACGGCATGTGTGATCTGACAGTGGGATTTAACATGCAAAACACTGGAGTCTTTGTGGTTCTTGTGCGGTTCACAGTAGCATTAATACTGTGGTGTCACTGCTGTTTGAGGACACTTACCTTTATGTGTGGGAGTGGTTTTGCTAGCCGTCCAGCATCACTTGAATCTCAGATAGTCTTGAACAGCTGGGAGTGCCCATCCGCTGGGCCCGCTGGTATAACTCAGAGTCCCCAAAGTAACGAGCACGATACAGCAAGCCTTCCTCTGAAAGTAAGGAAATGAGAATCAGGTTTATTGCCAGGTACACACACACACACACACACACACACACACACACACACACACACACACACACACACACACACACACACACACACACACACACACACACACACACACACACACACACACACACACACACACACACACACACACACACACACACACACACACACACACACACACACACACACACACACACACACACACACACACACACACACACACACACACACACACACACACACACAGTATGATGGTGGACACAATAAAACAAGTTACAGAATATGAATTTTTTTTTTAATAGATTAAATAAATATGATCTATCTTAAGAAGTAAAAAAATATTAGGAGAGGAGAGTAGAATACACATCTCAACCAGGTATTAAATATGAAATGAAACAATAGTGTTAAATTATTCCTTTGGAAAACTTATGAACTCAAAAAAACTTATTTCATTTTGAATATGAATTTACAGCACATCAAACCTACCCTATATTAGAGAAAACCACTTGAAATCTAGGTGGCATACAAACCGTACAGTTGCGACCAACATTTTAAAAGACTAAACAATGAATCAAGAAGATGACCAGCAAATCAAACGATCACAAACAAATAAATAATCTTGGGCTCGTCCTGGATGTAAACTCACTCTGCTGCTTCTCTTTCCAACAGTTGTTCCGGAGATTGGAGATGTAGTCTTCCTCTACACTTCTGTCAACATTCCGCAGGTTATTCCCAGAATATTCCTCGTTGAAACGGTCACCCACATAGAAAGGCACCTTCAGGCTCGCTGTATGCCTTTTATTAATATGTCCGACTGACCTGATGTATGGAGAAGACATTAGAAAACAAAAAATAAAAAGAGAGAGTTAAACAGACGTAGAGATATTTTAACACAACTTCAGAAAATAATGTGAGTGAGTGGCGAGTGTACACCGCAAGTGCACTTACGGGCGGTAGCTAAGGCTGTAGGGGGGCTGGGTGACCATCATCTGGCTGAGAGCAGACACAATGATGAGGATTACGATGGGCATCAGCTGGACAATGAGAGCCAGGCCTCCCTGTATGGACAGAGAAAAGAAAACATTCGATTATGTGTTCAATAGTAGAGTGTACAGTACATCCGCTGGTACACAATGCAAATGGGATGTACGGACAAAGACTCACCTCTCTCTGTGGTTCTCGTCTTTCTTGCCTGTTTTGATGTGCAAAGTGCATTCTTCCATTTCTGTAAACGTGGACATTGCCTAAAAAAGAATTTGAAAAAAGAAGAAGAAGAAGAAGAAATTCAGTTAAAGTGCTGTGACTATAGGCCATGTGAAAGCAGCAGCTGTTATCACTGATTATCACATAATCAGCCAGGGAGAAGGAAGCATTTAGGAATTGGGTTTACATTTTTCAACAATGCTAGTCAAGCAAGCCCATGACGTTTGATAAGTCCAATCTATTTTCAGGACATTAACTTTGGGTTTTAGCCTGTCCATTCTAAAAAGTGAGCATGAATTACATCATGCTGTGATTGGATGAAAAAAAAAATATATATACAGGAAATGAGAGGAAATAGCTCTGTGTTTTTACTGGAGATTTTAAGGATAGGATAAACAGCAGTATTTATAATGCCTGTTTTTTTTCTTCTCTTGCTCGTGAAAGGTGAAAAAAAGGTGAAATCATAAATGAAAGGGATTCACAGGGCTCAACAGACAGCCAATCAGACGGCTCCATATTGTTGACTGTAACTAGAGAGTGATCTCTGATAAGAGCTAAGCCGAGGCAACTCTGCAGGAGACAGCACAGGAACTACACGCACGAGGCCCATCGACTAGTGTGCAACTGTTTGCTCAGTATGTAAGGAAGACAGTCCCTCTTAGAAAATGCGTTACCTCGAGATGAACCCAAAAAAACATATGTAATATAAGCTAAATAAGTTGACTTGCATACAAAATGTTTAGCATGTGTAACTGATTGCTGTTTGACAGGCACAAAGCCAAGCTAAAAACATATTGAATGATCGTTGACATAGTCAGTAGCAGGGTATGCAATACCTCTATGTAATCACATAAACCTTGTTCTTGAAGTAAAAGCTGCAGAGTTTAATATGGGAATGTTTAGTGGCATCTAGTGGTGAACATACTGTCAGACCCTACATTAATACGGCCTCTACTTACTTGAAGGGAAGCCTCCACCAAAGAACATGTTAAAGAGGTCCTCAGGTGAGATGTCTGCTTCAAAATCACGATGTTGTCTCTGTCTGGTTGGGTGTGTTCGCTCCTCTCCATACTGGTCATACTGCCTTCGCTTATCAGTGTTACTCAGCGTGGCATAGGCATTACCAATAGCTACAGCACAAGAAAACTATTAATACGATTAAAAAAAAACACTAACATTTTGCACTTAGTTGGTTTACAGTAAAATGTTACTCCATAAAATGGAAGAGGAGTTAACTTTTCATTTACCTTTAAATGCCTCTGTAGCTCCAGGTGCGTGATTTTTATCGGGATGAAATTTCAGTGCCAACTTTCTGTAAGCCTTTTTAAGATCCTCCTCATTGGCGGTCTTTTCCACAGCAAGAATTTGGTAATAATCTTTACAGCTCTTTATCCTGAAGTAAAGGAATACAGAAAACAAACTTGAGGAGAACTGATAAAACATTAAAAACACAACAGTCCCCGAGATAGTACAGGGCTCTTACAGGTTTAGGCAAATTAGGTTTACGACATTAAAACTGTTGTTTATGTCACCCGAGTTATAGGAAAAAAACATTGATTGTAGACATTTTAATACAAATTGAGGCCTTATTTAGATTAACTAATTCAATGCCTTTTCGAGACTTATTAAGAATCTGTAGGAACACTTTAATAACATGATGTCTGACACCTTATTAAGATAGCAGTCATGACACAAAGTAACTCTTATCAATGTATCCAAAAGAGTGATATCTGCTCTTTATAAAACATTGAACAAAGTTGCAGTCTCACAATGGACGGTCAGCAATCAAAAAGAAGAAAGTAATCTGGATACAATTTGTGCAATTGATTTAGCCATTTTCAAATATGCCAATGGCATGTTTATTTTAAAGTGCTTCATTTTTGAATGCTTGATCACGACACAATCACCCCAGTATACATGAATCCCCTATGGGAAATAAATCAGTCAATCTCCACAAAATTGATTGATATCAGACTGAGTAAATCATGCAATGTCACTTCATTTAGTCATCTCTACTGTATTGTAGTTACGGTGTCAATAAAACAGAATAAACATATCCACTGACTTTCTGACAGCTTCCACTTGATCAGCCGTGTACGGTTTAGCCGTGTCTGTGGCCCTCGGCCCGGACGCATCACCTTCCTCTGTCCGCCCGCGGTGCCTCGTACTCGACCCATCTCCGTTCGCAGGACCGCCGTTCTCCTCCGGAGGCTTTCCATTTTGCAATAACGACTCTAATAATTCTGAAGAGAGAGAGAGAGAGAGGAGAAAAGGGTCAGCCATATTATTCAAGGATGACACCTGTCTGAGTTTGCTACCCAATTCCCTACTAGCACGGTGAGCTAACGGTTAGCACTGTGGCTGCTAGCGAAGACGTCAAAGATATACATGCAAACTGCGATTGAGCAAGAACCATTTTAAGACATTAAGTCACCCGATATATTACAGAAGTCACGGGTGGTGGCGTTGTCGGACAAAAAACTACAAATACCAGCTCCGTTTAGGGGCCGCTGGTGTAACGTTAGGACGGTTATGCTAACGTTAGCTGATTTGGTTACACAGCGATGGCCCCCCAATCTTTAGACGAAATCACCGGCGAAAACAGACGTTCACTCGACGTACTTTTGGCCTGATCTGTCGGAAAGAGACGCTCTGCCTTCTCCAGAAACTTCTTGGCTTTGTCCGGCTGGTTGTTGCTGACTGCAATCAGGGCTATTTTAATGCACCGATCCGCTTCGTCCTTGTTTGAGTCCATCGCGATCGCGACACAGCGGAAATGTTTACTTGCCCGTGGACGCGCTTAGATGACGTCGGGAGACTCCTATGTTATACCTCATAACAGTTGACAGGCACCTTCAGCATGCGCTTCGTTAACACCCGGCTAAAGCTAGGTTTTTACACAGATATTTAAAGTTTAAAGTATTCATTTTATGCATTCAGTTGCCCTGATATTCGACGTGGTATTAGCTCACATTTGCAGCAACTCCAGCCATAAAAAAGCTATTTAAAAAAAAAAGTAAGAATGACTTTGGGAGCTACATGCAGCAGCAGCAGGTCTGTCACATTTCTTAAACGAAAGCTTCTGCATGTTCTGAGGCAAACCAGTCTGAATGTGTCGACAAATGACTCGATTATAGCTGACCAGAGTAGACCAGCGCCACCAGGTAGGAAAACTCGGAGAAAACGTCAGAAGAATCCCCTCTGGAATGAGCATACGTCCTTGGAGGAAAGGCTGGCTGATGTGGTGACCCCTTTGTGGAGGTTGAGTTACGAGGAACAGCTTGAGACCAAGCAAAAGCACCAGGAGAGGACACTATCCCGGCTCTGTTCTCATCTATCAGGTGACATCCAATCGCAGTCCTCCACACCTTATAGAAGTAAGCTCACTTTCCCTGTCTTGCCTGTCCTGCCATCGCCTGTGACAGAAGGCTACCGCAACAAGTCCACCTTTTCTGTCAACAGGGGAGCGGATGGAAATGCCAAGACAGTGGGGTTTTACATTGGCACGGGCAGGGAGGGGAACCTAGTGTGCATCAATGGAGACCACCTTCTCAACATGCCAGAGAAACACAAACTGGTGGCCAGGTGCTACCAGGACTTCCTCCGCCTCTCCCCACTGGAGCCCTGTTTGCTGTTCCATGATGGGGGCCACTGGAGAGAGATAACAATAAGGACCAATGCAAAGGGCCACACCATGGTCATAGTGTACTTCCATCCACAAACACTCACCCCGGAAGAGGTGGCGGCCCATAAGGCAGAGCTGGTGGATTACTTTACGCGTGGGGATGGATCGGTATGTCAGCTGGACTCTCTGTTCTTCCAGGAGTGCACCATGACCCGCTGCACCCACGAGGAATCCCCCTACCAGCTGCTGCACGGTCAGCCACACATTTACGAGGAGGTAATATATTAGTACATTGTCATAATTAGGGCAAAGGTACAGAGGATGTGTCACTGCAGGGGACTTCCCAAAACATTCAAGCACTGCGATTTCGTAATCTCATGTTCACCTACTGTAGTAGAGCACGTGGAGAGTGTGGAGCCTTTATTTGGTGACACACAAGTTACAGTGCAAAATAGGTCGTGCCTTTTTACACTTTTAAAGTGTTTTCAGATGTTGAAGCTTTTATTTTGCTAAATTAATACATGACAAAATCCCGATGTATTTTCATCAGTAATTATAACACTGGAACAACGTAAAGGAAAATTGCTTACACTGTTTGACCTTCAGCTCTAGAGTTGTAGTCAAGATCATGTAAACCCAGACCAAGTCATGGCCGAGATTTTGAGAAGTTGACACCAAGTCAAGACCAAGATGAAGTTAAATCATACAGTTCCCATAAATAATGCATTGCAATAGCATCTCACTTTAGACCATCTTTGCCTCGTAAATGCCCTTGTGTTCCAAACTCTACATGCCATTTGTAATAGTTTTTTTTTGGCTTATTATGATCTCCCTACAAGGGTTATCCCTGCATTATGTTTGTGTTTTCATTGCTGTTCCTAATATCATTTTGCTCTTACAGGTGCTGGGCTTCAAGTTCCGCATCTCGGCCGATGCCTTCTTCCAGGTGAACCAGGCTGCTGCCGAGGTGCTGTACGGGACAGTGAGAGACCTGTGTGTCCCAATCCACGGGGAGAGCGGAGGAGGGAGGACTAAGGTTGGTGGGACCCTCCTGGATGTGTGCTGTGGCACGGGGGCCATCGGGATCACTGCATCCCCCAGAGTGGACAGAATTATAGGCGTTGAGCTAATAGAGCAGGCAGTGGAAGACGCCAGGCACAACGCGGCTCTAAGCAACGTACTGAACTGTGAGTTTATACCAGGGAAAGCAGAGGTGGTGCTGCCTGGACTGATGTCTCAGCTGAAGGGAGGACTAGCGGCGGCCGTAGTAAACCCAGCCCGAGGCGGCCTGCACCATAAAGTGGTCCGGGCCCTACGAAACACACCGGCTATCCGCAGGCTGGTCTACGTCTCCTGTAAACCGGACGGGGAGGCCATGAGGAACTTTAGGGAGCTCTGTTGTGCGCCCGACCCACAGAAGAAACTCACAGGGGAGGCCTTTTCTCCAACTCTGGCTGTGCCCGTGGACATGTTCCCCCACACGCCTCATTGTGAACTGGTGCTGCTTTTTGAGAGGTAGCAAAACGTTTTCTTCAGAGTTGGCTTTTTTGACCCATGAACAGTAACTCTGGTTGCTTTAGAAACCTAATATGGAGTTGAATGACGTACTGTATGCTAGATGATATCGGAGAGGTTTGTTACCACTGACAATAATCTTAAACCTGTGGTTCGACACACACAGGTCTAGACATTCTTTTGGGACTACGTGGTAAGGCTGCAACAAATTAAGATTTTGAATATTGATTCATCGGTCAATTCTTTATTTTTTGCGCTTTCAGTTTGTGTGTAAAATGTCAGAAAATGTCACCCAGCGGGACATTTTTATTAAAATTTTTATTAAGAGTACTGGTTGTTTTATTTTGTTTTGTGTTCACTTTTTCAGTTGTTTGTGTGTGCTCATTGAAAAAGATAGGTATCTTCACAGTCAGAGTTTTTCTTCACAAGCTCACCTATTGCTTCAAGATGTGAGACTGAATCTGTGGTGCAGCATCTTTGTCTGTCCCTGCAGTAGCTCTACTTGTGCAGCAGATGGTGCCGGTACATCTTTAAAAGAGCCATGATCCCTCCCTAAAAGACACATCCCATTCACTGCAGTTACTATAGGTCAGTAACACATGGTTGACAACTCAAAAAAGCATGACTGGCAAAGGTTTATGTCTGGGAGGTTACTATGGTGTATGTGGAGTCTTACATTGTGAAACGTTGCTCTTGGATGACAAAGTGTTCTTTCATCTACTGAGTGGAGTCATGGGATGATGTCTGATCATCCCGGCTGTACATGGGCTAGCAGAAAGTCTGCGGGATGAACTTTAAAAACTGCCAGGGTACATTATGAATGAATGAGGATGAGTTGTGTCATATGTTGCTCCTTTCTGCTTCTGTACTGACTTTTGGAAGAAAAAAATTGTTCACAATGCGCTAAACTTTTGTGGCTATTCGAACAAAAGCTTGTGTTTTTTTAGAGAACCGAGTCTCGTCAAATCTTAGCTGCAGAGTTTGACACAAATTTTACTGCTGATTTAGTCATAGATTAGATTAGATGAGATCGGATAACATTGACTTTATTGTCCACCATGGTGGAAAATTGTCTTTGGCCTCTCCCAATGAACACAAGTACACACATTACACATACAGTGCTGCTTGAAAGTATCTGAACCCCTTGAGAATTTTGGAATTTTATTCAGTGTAACCATTAATCATTCATTTTTATCAATACCAGTATTTTTTTATATGAAATAACAGTTGTTTGTTTATGAATTAAACTTTTTTTTTTCTCATCAATTGTTAAAACGGATAAAACCATTGATTTGGCAACTTATGTATGTGGAAAAGTGTGTGAACCCTGTACCCCAGGTAAACACAATCAGGTGGGCCAAATTGAGTGAATTAAATGGACCAATGTAATGAGAGATCTTTTGGGAAGAAATTGGGCTGACCTAGATAAAACAGAGATACAACCAGGTCAGTTTAGGCTCACCAAAGTTAACCCATATACTGTAGGTCAGACATGCCAAAAGGGAAATAAAATCTCACAGTATCTCAGGAATAGTTGTGATGTTGCACATTTGTCTGGGGACAGCTATACATTCATTTTAAAATAAGTTTGAGCTCCATCGATCCACCGTGAGGCAAATAATTTACAAATGGAGAGCTTTAAGAGTGACTGAACATCTGCCTAGAAGTAGACTTCCTTCAAAAATATCCACAAGCGCCACAAGAAAAGAGATTTGTCTGGTAAAGGCCAACCCAAACATTACATCTAGTGATGTGCAGACCATATGCCACCACCATTCTTCACTTGGGAGATGGTTCTTTTGGTGATATGCAGAGTTGCGTTTTTGCCCAAACATGGCGGTTTTGGTTATGACCAAACAGTTAAATTTTGGACTAATTTGTCCACAGAATAGACTTCCAGAAGACTTCAGATATCTCCAGGGGCTCTCTGGCAAAGTTGTGACAAGCAGTTTTGTTCTTTTTTGAGAGCAGAGGCTTCTTCAGCAACCCTCCCATGGTAGCTATGTTTTTTTTTGTTTAAACATTTTATTGAAGAAAATGAGGCAGTATGGTATACATTCAGAAACAGTTACTGTTAGAGGCATTTTCAGTTTTTTCCAAATTATGATTTCTTAACCCCTCCAATACCCACCCTCTTTCCCAGCTTCCTCAGCATAACAAAAAAAAATAAAATAAAGACAGACAGACAGACAGGTAGCTATGTTGACTGAGTTGTCTTCTTATTGTGAAACCATGCACATCTGTCCCAGATGCTGCAATAGGGGTCTGCAAATCACTAGATGTGATAATGTTTGGGTTGGCTTTTAACTGAAAAATATTTTTTTCTTGTGGCGCTTGTGGATATTTTGGAAGGAAATCCACTTCTCGGCAGATGTTCAGTCACTGTTAGAGCTCTCCATTTGTAGATAATTTCTCTCATGGTGGACCGATTGAGCTCAAACCTTTTTTTTAAATTAATTTATAGCTGTCCCCAGACAAAAGTGTAACATCACAACTCTATTCCTGAGATCCTCTGAAATTTTCTTTCCATTTTAGGATGTCTGACCAGTATGGGTTCACTTTGTTGAGCCTAAACTGACCTGGTTTTGTCTCTGTTTTGTCTAGTGCTGCCCAATTTCTTCCCCAAAGATCTCCTATTACATTGGTCCATTCCATCACTCAATTTGGCCCACCTGATTGTGTTTACCTGCTCAATTTAAGCAATGCAGCTCAGGGTTCACAAACTTTTGCACGTACAAAACTTGGTAAATCATTTGTTTTTTCTGTTTTAACAATTGATTTCCGGAAAAGAAAATGTTTGAATTGATAAACAAACATCTGTTATTTCATATAAAAAATACTGGTATTGATAAAAATGAATTAATAATGGTTAAAATAAATACAATTCAAAAGGGCTCAAGGGGTTCACATACTTTCAAGCAGCACCGTAGATGGCACAACATAACAATAAAACATACAAATCACACATCAGAGACAGAATGTAGTGCAAATAGAAATTCAAGCTAATAAATGAAGTAATCTGAAATATCTAGTGTTCTCAGTAAAATCAGATTGTGTTCAATCAATGTCTGAATGGCAGAGGGAATAAAATACTTCTTAAACATGTTGTGGCGAGCTCTGTTCCTGAATCTAGCAGCTCAAATGCTGTGTGTAGTGAGCGGGAAGGGTCTGCGATATTTGCCATTAGCCTTCCTGTGTAGGCCTACTGCTCCATCAAATATTGTTGGAAGTTGTTTTTTGACTTGCCAATCGCCTTCCCTGCAATATTAACAATTTGTGGAATTTATTTTCAATTTGTCACACTCAGGCTTCCGTACCAGGCAGTTATGTTAAAAGTATGTAAATGTTTGCCATCTCAAGTATGCGCTGGCTTACACCATACCTCCTCAACTTACTTATCTTTAAAATTATGTTTTGGTCACAAATATGTCACTGCTTTGGAAAATAACCATTTACCAAAGGTTGGGAGTATTTTGCCTCGAGGACACAATTGCATCAGATAAGACCATAGAAATATAAAAGGATTAGACCTGTTATGAAGATCGCAAAACAACAGATTACAAAGTTGATCATAGAATGTCTGCACTATCTTGCATATAACCTATTATACTAGTGTTTGTATAGGTGCACAGTTATTCTTTACGACACCAAATATCAGACTTTGACTCTTCATGTGGCATCAGGGTGCCGGATGAGTCGCCTCGTGTCGGTCTGTAACCTCTCTGGCAATGTTTTCATCTGATAACGGCCGTGGATCCCCCTGCTAAAATGAGAGTGTCACAATGAGTGTCACTGATTGTTTAGGAGGGGGGTAAACACAAGTCAAGCAAACAGCCAATGGGGTGTTCAGAGCCTGTTGCACTAGTTTTTCCCATCCCACCAGTTGCGTTTATAAACGGCTTCGGAGTAGGCAGTAAGGGCACTTGATCATCGGACCCTTGGGACCACTACACAGCTGTTAATTCTTTTCCATCTTCACCCTTAATCTGCGCCTGCCAGCTTTGCTTCATCCTCCGCAGTTAAGACAGCTCACGCTTGGCTGAACTACTTGGGTAAGCAGCATCCATTCAAAGACATTTTTTTTTTTTACACTGAGTGCCATGCAAAAATGTACGCGGGATTTGCATAGATAGGTATGTTTGGGTATTTGCCTATGGATTAGTCACCACTGTTCGACCTGCAGATCAGGTCTACCGGGATATAGATTGTAACAATTTTACATGGATCATGTCTTTTCGCTCTCATTAATTGGCTCAGGCTAAACATTGTGATGCACAATGATAATAATAATACAGGCTATGATACAGCCTAGTGCTTTTCAAGAACTCAGATTAGCTTTACAAAGCAAACGACGAACACCCTATAGCCTACAGACAAAGGCTACATTCAAAATTTGGCTACATTAAATCGGGCGTTGTCAGCTGCAGCAAATTGCTATTATGTAAGCTATTTATTCATCCAGCATGTTTCCTAACGCACAATAGCATCTGTCAGTGACATATGTGCCATATATGGAGGTCAAGCAGTCAAAGATGCGCTCCGCTAAGAATCTGCGTATGAGGAATCTGCGTATGAGGAAGAGGCAAAACTGCTACGCCACTGAATGGAAACAACCGTCGTTTGACCATTTTAAAAGCATAGCCTATGGTAGGCTAATAATTTCCGGAAATACCAATGTGACGTATGGATGTTTTCAGAAATAACAGAGAGATGGGCCTATGTGTTACATGCCGTTAGGAACCGCATGAATCCATTGTAGCGGAAGCGGCGCACTTGTATAACAAAAAAAAAAGAATGCAACAGTGACATAACTGTGAGGTAGGCGTGCTGTCTGTCAGCCACGCTGCGATCTCGCCACCGCTGTATGTTCACAGCCAGCCGCCGTACTTTCCTCTTAAAATTCTGCATCCCGCTGAAGCTACGCATTCAATTCAACTGAGCAACATCTCTCTCTTTCTCCCCCTCTCTCTTTTCTCTCTATCTATCCCCCGTTGCGCACTGCTCTTCTCTTACAGAACCACTTCTTTCAGCAAACATGACCGAAACAACGGAAACCAGGAACCATGACACTGGCAAGCAGCAACAGCAGAACGGCGGTGCCATGGCAGAACCATCGAAGGTTGAGGACGTGTTTGACGACACCTACAAAATGAAAGAAGGTCCCAAACCGCCCAGGATCTATGTGTGGAGAAATATCATCGGGATGGTTGTCCTCCACCTCGGCGGGCTTTATGGACTGTATTTGCTCCCCCACGCCTCGTTTTCAACTCTTGTGTGGAGTAAGTATAGCTTCTGTAAATTACTGTAGGCGTATATCTTTTACAGCTCTTGTTTGTGTTTCTAAACTGCCCCGTAGCAGGCCACAGTCAGAAAGAGGACAGAATGTGCTGATGTTGTGTGATCTTTGCTGCTAACTACATAGCCTTCAGTGTGCTGCTCGTCCCGAAGGGGTCGTGCCATTGGGAATAATGGAGAATGAGTCACTCTGGGCCTGTAATTACCAATACACGCATGCCATTCATTCGTGTAAGCCTACAGATCTGTTTTGACTCATTTATTTATGAGCTCAAACCTTTAGCTCACTGTAAACTATTTGAGTTTTATAGTCTACTCTAGTGTAGCATCAAGGCGTGATTTATGGGGAGGAAGGGGGTTGGAAACCCCCCAATATCCTCCCAATAATCAAAACACAGTTATTATGAGTTAAATGCAGATGATCAAACCTTAAGAACTTGAAGACTATTTCTAGCATGGTTTACAAAACGGTGTAAAGGAGCGGTAGGTGTGACAACTGACATGCTCTTGATAGCCTACAATGCTGCTGCGACATTTCTTTTCAAAGAATAGTATTGAGTAGGATTACAGTTACATTTTGACTATCAAATGGCTGAAGATAAATATCAATTAATTCTGGATACATTTTGTGTTTTTATACAAAGTGAATTATGTAATGCTATTCACCTGAACTAGTTGGGATATGTACAACATGTTGTTTCGCTATAGTGTCTTAAAATGAATGTGAAACAGCCTATTTTGGGCAGACATTTCCCCGGATAGGACCTCCCTAGATATGTGGAGATCTCAAACCCCCCGCCCTCCTAAAGTTGAACCATAAGTTACGCCCTTGTTATGTAACTTGTACCTCAAATTAGACCTATTTAAATCCACGACCAACAATAATAACCCAAAAAAAATTTGCTGAACAATTTCAATTTGTGCCCCATATATATTCTGTAGACGATTGGAGCATGATGACTCAAATTCCAGAACAGTCTCAACTTTGTTTCCACTCTGGCTCTGCATAATTTGCCCCCTCTCTCGTTGCAATGCAATGCTGAGCTGCATATTATTTCACCCGGGCAAGACAAAGCACAATCACCCATTCCCCATAGGCGTCCCATTGTGAGCCGTGTGGCACCACAACAGAATGCTCTTTGCCAGTCAGAAGCCCCCGGCTTCTCAAATCCTGGGTTTGTCTTGTCTAGGGCTCGCCTCTCGCACATAGAAACACATTCTATTGCACTTTTATAACAACAAAAGTAGGATGGGCAGACTTGCAATGCGCCCACCCTCCCATCTGGTGCACAAACATGTGAAAAACACACACACACACATGACTTCTTCGAACAATGAGGGCTTGGGTGTTATGGAAAGAACATGTCGTCCCAGTGACTCTGCCCTCTCACGGGTGTATAATTAATCTCTGCATTGTGGTGACAGTTTCCCCCTAAGACATCTGTCCTCTCCACCTCTCTCCTTGCAGCCGCAGTGTGCTACCTCTTCAGTGCCCTCGGCGTGACTGCCGGCGCACACCGATTATGGAGCCACAGATCCTACAAGGCTTCTACTCCCCTGCGAATCTTCCTCGCCCTCGCAAACTCAAGTGCCTTTCAGGTAAAAGTGAAAAAAGAAAATGTGACAGTAGTTGCTATCTTATCCGAAAGTCACCTTTTGTTGAAATTTTCACTGTGAAGAAAGGGTGTGTTTGCATCAGACTATGCAGGCATAGCAAACATTAGTCCACTTCACCTGCACCTTCAACCTTAACATAAACATAAAGATGGACAAAGCAACTAGTTTAGCAGCCATGCAATTTACATAAGTAAGGTGTGGCTCACTCAATTCCTCCAGAACACACACACTGAAAATGGAGTCTTCAGATTTTTAGAGATTTCCAGCAAACAGCTGTCGAAGTTTAAAAAAATAAAAATAAAGTACTTGCCTATTCATACATTCTATATCATCCAATGAAGGTGAAAGAAGGTGAACGGTTTCCAAATGATGATTTAGGAGTTCATTAAAAAAAGTTATTTTTATTATGTTATCCCTGATCCTAATCTAATGGTCCCTGTTATGCATAACTAAACCTATGGGGGGTGACTCACGTAAACTTCTCTCTCTCCTGGATCAGAACGACATATTCGAGTGGGCGAGAGACCACCGCGTCCACCACAAGTTCTCTGAGACGGACGCAGACCCCCACAACGCCACGCGGGGATTCTTCTTCGCTCACATCGGATGGCTGCTGGTCCGCAAACATCCCGACGTCATCGCAAAGGGCAAAAAACTGGAAGTGGCAGATCTGTTGGCCGACCCAGTGGTTATGTTCCAGAAAAGGTGAGCAGGAGAATTTATTTTGGGGTGGGGGGGAGGGTGTTTACTATTGTTGTTCTTTTCAAATGTGTGGCCGCTCTTAAAACAGATCCTAGTTGGCCATAATAAGTGATCAGATCAGCAATTCACTCAGATTTACTGGATTCACAAGATTTGGAACTCCATTAATGGTTCACAGTAGTAGAATAGTTAGTAGTAGTAGAATATCAACTACGTTATATCTTTCTGCAACATGCCAGACAAAATGCTCAAATAATTGTCAGAACTAAATCTTGCTTGGAAATAAAATCACTGGAAAAAGAGATCATGGTTCAATGTCAAAACTGCCGAATAGTCATTTGTGTACCTTTCACCATTAGGCGTCAAAGTCACAATGCCCTGGACCTTGTCCTTCACTCTACCCAAAGTGATAAATGAATGTGACCCTACTACCTGCATTAGCATTGCCTTCATGGGGTAATGTACAATAGTTGCATACAAACGTATTTGCAGCGTTTGTCGTTGCTTTGTGTCTTTTTATTAAAATGAACTTCCTCTTTGACCCGAGCTGTTCATGAAGCTGTAGCCTGGTTTATTGTGACCATGGTAACACTTCGAGCCAGTGGCCGGTGTTATATCCGTAGCAACAATGAAATTGATATAGGCTAAGGTGCTACCAATCGGCTTATACTTTGGCTCTGATAAATATTTGGCTTCCACACCTACTTAAATATTGACCGGCTTATTATCACACTTGCTACGGTATTGCTTAACACACATGCTACCTGTATTTTCAAAGTGATACATTTTAGCCTATATCGATAGCATTGTTGCTAGCTATGGCCTACGGCGGGTTTGGTCCGAGACCCTTTGTTTACATACCAGTTTACAGAGCCTAGGCTGTCTATTAACACCAGTAAGGATAGGTAGTAGATAGGCAGAAGTAGATTGTGAGGAGATAATCACTGATTTTGATAAAAAGTGATTTTTCCAGAATCGCTGACTCCACCTAGAGCCACCATATCTGAAGGCTCTGTCAACCTAGTATAGTGAAGGGGGGCCCCTTTAGCTCAGTTGGTAAGGCGTCCCCCTCTCGGGCCGGGCCCAGCAGCAGACCCGGGTTCGATTCCCACCCGCCGTCGTTCTCTGCATGTCACTCCCCTCTCTGCCCCATTTCACCTCTGTCTCTCTGCACTATCAATAAAGCATAAAATGCCCAAAAAATATCTTTAAAAAAAAAAAAAACCTTGTATAGTGAACTGTATGTGGAGATAAACACGTGAGCATGTTTAGAATAGCCTTCGAAACAATGTAGGATTTAAATTTGTTGTCTTTTTTATGGGGTCCTTTAGCCCTGATATGGGTAAAGATGTGATGGTGTTGTTTAAATGAAACACGAGATAGATGAAAAATTCTTGTTTCATTCCCATTTTGTGAGATACAATTTATTTATTTTTCATTTCAGGCACTACAAGCTCTCGGTGGTGATCTTCTGTTTCGTGGTGCCCACTGTAGTGCCCTGGTACTTCTGGGGCGAGTCCCTGGCCGTGGCTTACTTCATCCCGGGCCTCCTCCGCTACACTGTGATGCTCAATGCCACCTGGTGCGTCAACAGCGCCGCACACTTATGGGGCAACAGACCTTACGACAAGACCATCAACCCCAGGGAAAACCCACTGGTGGCTTTCAGCGCCATAGGTAAAGACACATCACCCACTGTATATTCTCCACTGTCTGGGGAAAAAGGACATTTGATTTTTTTTTAACACTTGAATTGATAGAGACACTTAAATGGCAAGGTAGTACTCAATGTAAACTGTGTATATTTTTTTTAAATGGCAAATGGACTTCACTTATATAGTGCTTTTCCCTGGTTTTTCACAGACCAAAAGCGCTTTTTTTCTACACAATCACTTATTCACACACCAATAGCAGCAGCTACCATGCAAGGTGCAAGCTTACTATCGGGAGCAATTTAGGGTTCACTGTCTTGCCCAGGGACACTTTGACATGTAGCGCGGAGGCGGGGGATCGAACCACCGACCCTGCACTCCAGTGGACAGCCGCCCTATCCACTTCGCCACTGCTGCCCCCATTTTTACCCCTTTACTTGAGATTTCAATACACTCTTATTTTTTTCTTAACAAACATGAACCAAAACACTGACAAAAAGAGGAAGATATTGGGAGAATAATAAGAATACATATGAACATTTAAATCACACTCCAAACTTCTCTAAACAAAAATAAAAAGGAAAATCAGGTTTGATCTAAATCTAATTGGTTTAAATAAGCGTGTTTCCTCCTACAGTCATGTGCTTGGACTGTGCTGGTGGCTCCATAAGCAGAGCATTGATGATGATCTTTTCGTCACTTGTTGTTGAAAGCCTGTCTTGTTGTCAAGCCGACCACAGTGGGGGCTCTCACTCTCAAAGCTGATCCAGTCTGGCTGCATCTGTAGCGGGCCTGTGCACTAATCCACTGGCTGCTGTTGATTTTGTCCACCAGGCTTTGCCCCCTTTTTAGCTTTGAAACTCAGAGGTGGGCAGCTTTTTTTTTTTTTTTCAAGCTGTGTATTGAGTCATACTGATGTTATAATCAGTTGTTTCCCAATGAGACGAGACTCCATTTGTGGTGGCTGACACCACCGGGGCTATCATGCAGCAAACAGCACGGAGCATTGTTAGTTGCAAAACAGCAGTAAATTACACAAGCGTAAGTAATTATTGCACTTCTTGCCCTTGTTTTCAACTGTATATCATGGTGGTCTTACATGAATAATCATTGTCTGCCCCATTTTATCTAACAAGCTTGCAAGTAAGATTTCTTTTTTTTGCAGTTACCTACCTAACTAGATACTGTAGCAACTATGAGTGCAAGTTAAAGTCCCCTTTTCAAGCTTTTTTTTTAGGTCTTCCCTTTTGTGTAATTGTAGTTCTTTGTTCCTGTTCCTAAGCAACCAGAGCAACACCTTCTTATAAAGTGGAGCTGCTTGTTGTGGAAGCATTTATTTCATCACATTCTTCGATCTTAAGTTTTTGACGAGAATCTCAATGTTAATCAACACAACATAGTCTCATTGGTGGTTCATACAGCTGGATGTTTTCTATTGCAATGCACTGTGGTATTTGTTGTTGTATCTCTTAAGGCCGTTGGGTGCAGCTTTGCTCTAATCATGTAATCAAATTGTGGTTGCTTGCAAAGTACATCAAATGACAGTCACCCTCTTAGATTTTCAAATCCTCAAATCAGCTCCCACTGCACTCTCTTAACCCAGACTCAAGTCACATTATCACATGTCACATTCTGCACATAGCTGTAAGTGTCTCCACCACAGTCCACGGCTGCATTCAAATGAGTGCAAAGCTATCTATTGATATTATCAGCCTGGTTATGACTCATGAAGTATATTACTCTATTGAAGCCATGCGAACACATATCTGTGTTGACATTTTTTTTCTCTTTTTTTTGATTGCAGGAGAAGGCTTCCACAACTACCACCACACCTTCCCCTATGACTACGCCACCAGCGAGTTTGGCATCAAGCTCAACCTCACCACGGCCTTTATAGACACCATGTGCTTCCTGGGTTTGGCCAAGGACTGCAAGATGGTTTCCAAGGAAATGATCGTGGCCCGCAAGCAGCGAACGGGTGAAGGCAGCTGCAAAAGTGGCTAAGTTAGACTGCTACGAACGCCCCGCAAAATGATACAGATGTATCGAATCAAGACAGATCGTAGCAACTACAGGTATAGCAGCATTTCAGTGATGGTGGTGGGTGGGGGGTGGGTTAGGGGTGGGGTTGGTTGGGTTGGGGGGTGATTGCCATGTTTCTGACTATAAGTTAAAAGCTCCTCCCGAGACTAATATTGAAGAGTATTTTTGAAGAGTTGTAGACCTTTCCATAAATCGTGTGGGTCTCCTTTTAGGTTTTTGTCCTCGTCGACTGTTTAGCCAGCCACAGCCAGTGACTTGGCTTCATGTGCAAGCACAGCTTCTTTCCACCATACTGTTTAAAAAAGGGTCACCAAGAGATTGAAAAAAAGGCTAATCAGGATTTTTGGCCATTAGTAGGACAGGCAGTAGGACAACCAAATAGGTCTGATGTAAGCGGTGTGTGCGTGTGTGTGTGTGTGTGTGAAAGCAGTAATTACAGAAAATTGTTACTGTATATCATATTTGTTAATGTGCTATTTATTAATAGTTTTTTGCACTTTGAGAGCTATATCGGAACCCTTAACAGTGAGGCCTTTTGCTCTAACTGCTGTCAGAAGTGCTTTGTTTCATTCCAGAGAGAGAGAGTGGAGTTTCATATTGATATCTGTCTATTTTGAGATAAGGTTTTTCCTTATTTTAGGTCAGCTAGTAGATTTACTAAAACCATAAGCTGCTGTGTTCATGGCCATGGCCAAGACAGCCAATACTCTATTGAGCGGAGTAGCCCTGGGTAAATACAGTTCAAATGCATTATCCTTTGGGATACTTCCACACCCACTGCCTATCCCAATGAGTATGAAGTACTCTGGTGTGACGCAGTGCGTACCTCTGGTCAAGAAGTGAAGCCGTCTCCGACTTCATTTAGGGCCTCAGAACACAGAACCAGACCTCTCACTCTTATTCCGAAAAGAGAGAGAGAGAGAGAGAGAGAGCTATTTTTCATTTATTTTGTATTCACTTGAAAAAACACCTAGCATATAATAAGGTCTCCCTCTCCCCTCTGACAAGGCCTATGAAGGCATGTGTAGGAAGAAGTGCATTTACATTTTGTGCTGTGGGGGAAATTAAACATGTGTCAGGACTCTTGCCTAAATGCCTTATGAGGGTTACGCACCTGTTCAGAAAAAAATAAGTAAGTAAATGCAAGTTATGGAATTAATTAGGGCTCACATATTCTGTCTAATCCCGGTAATGTGGTGTCTTATCTGTTTCCAAAGGAACACTTCAATGAAAAACTGCAGTCTCTTCTTTATAATGGATAAACAGGGACCAACTCAACAAATCCTTAAGAAAAAAAAAAATAGTATGGGTTACTATGATTTCAACTTTTTTGTAACCAAGAAAAAATACTTTGTTCTACCACAAAAGAAAAATCCCAACTTGTGATATCATTAATGATACTGTTGTAATATCGTCACCCAGGCTCTTTTACAAAGCAACGCTTTTTTACAGTGTTACCTTCGTGAAGTTTGAAAGCCTTAAGAAATGGCACATTTTTTCAAAGAATGTTTTTGCCCACTGTATGTACCGTAAATAAACCAAATTTTCTACTTGTGACAAAGTATGTTTTTGCTGTTTTTTTGTTGTCGATGTTTGAATTCTGTAATACTCCTTTAGTCATATTCTGAATAAAAAAAATATGATGAATAATAACCACGACTGATTGTCAAAGCTATTATATGAACCATACTATAAAAAATATTCAAAGCTAACAAAGTACTTTACAAAGTTTGGCATAAAGAATATAACACAAGTCAATGGGAAAAATAATAGAAGTAGAATTTACAGACACAATCAATGCACTACAGCTTTAGCGACTCCCTCTCCTGCTTTTGGACATCTTGCACGTTGCTCATAGTGTCTCCATACTGTACATTGGTTGATGGCGATCTACCTCCCCTGGTCATGCTTGGCTCACCCGTCTCACCCACACACTAAAGATTGTTGGGAGATTTCTGCGCTCATGACGCCACCAGAACATACTTATAATACCAGACGATATCTGTAGATAGATGTTTTGCAGCTTTACATCTCCACTCACCGCATAAGTTAATCTTCAAACAGGCGTATAAGATCTCATAATGTAACTACAATCCATAATGTAATACAAAAATGGAAATAAAATCTATAATTTTGCCCATAATGTAACAATTTATTACACAATGGAATGAGATTATTCCCCCCCCCCCCCCCCCCATAATGTAATATTTGAACCAAATGTGATAAATTGATAGATTATGGGCAAAAAGTTATGTTTTGTGCAAAGCATTTTGTCACATTATGGACCAGTTATTACACTATGTATTATTACAAAGCTGTTATGTAATATTTTTTTTTCTTTTTTTAAACACTTAGGTCATGCTTATTACGTCATGATTTGAGAAGCAGGGTGGTCACGAACTTTTCGAACTGATTTGCTCAAGCGTTGTGCAAGCAAAAAGAAAACTCCCCGATGGAGGTCAATAAAGAGGCTCTAGTCTAGTGTTTGTTATCAACCATAGTACTGTATATTAAACAGCTTTTAACCTCTTGAAGGACCTGTGACACTTGCTCCCTCTGCTGGAGAATAACGATATGGCATGTCAAACAAACAACTGACAAGTTACATCTTCTTTTTCCTCTATATAAAAAGCAGAACATGTTTTTTTCTTTCTTTTCTTGTCGCACTCGATGCCTTCCTGCGATGATGCTGCAATCTGCCACAAAGTGAACAGTCTGGGACAAATGTACTACTGAGCGTCTGAGAGTGGCCCCACCACACCAGATCTGTGTTGGCCCAACAGTGACATCAGCCCTCTGTCCATTCATTGGCTGCTGCCCGTCAGGCCATCCTCCACACGGCATGTAACACCTCGGTGTGCTCGCCCTGCCAGTTGGGTCGCAGACACCTCACTGTGGTCACTGTTTCTAAAAGACAACCACACTGTTTCACATAGTTAAAGCTTGCTAACACAGATTACTTGTGAACATATGTTAGCCTACTGTTGGTGAATGCTTATGGTTTGTGTTTGAATTTCCAGTATGCCTAGTTAGAATGACTTTTGAAGTAAACTAAAAAAGAAAATAAAAAATAGGGGCGATGTTACATTTATTTAGATCACATTTCTACTGCTTAAGGCAATTAGCTATGGAAGTCTGTTGATAGGCTACTTTTCTCTTGTCATGTCTTAAAGGTGGATCGTGATGAGACTATTCATTGATTTTGTCAAAAAGTGAGTTTGACAACAAGCATTCTTTAAAATCGCTGCCTCGCACCTTTAATGCTCAGAACAACAGGATGGATCCTGCTGTTGTCTCATTTTACTTGTCGTTCCTTTTCTTAAATCTTAATCCAAAAACATCCCTCAGAAGTCCCCCCGCCTCTCCCTCCATCCCCATCCCCAAATAACTCCATCTCTAATCCTAATTTGCACACAAGTAGATTGCTAAAGGGCTGCCTGCGCTAAAGGAAAGGGTCCTACGGGTCAGACGGGGTTATTGGGGGAATAACCCTTCGTCCAGTGTTAGGTAGGGACCGTCTGGATTAGTGATGCAAATGTCCCATACATCTGATCAATGGCCGGGCCTTCACTCAGTCCCAATCCGCCTTTTATTTTCTGTTGAGTGGAGGGGTGAATCGATTATCTGTTTAAATTAAAATTCATCCTATGGCAACTTTTCCTTGCCTATATGAGCCTATGATGAAAATATTATCCTATAATTTAGCATGAAAAATAATTGTCAAAATAAATGTCAAGATAAGAACCTCGAAAAAGTCCCAATAAAGTGAATACACCTTCACCCTTCACGGCATTAAGTGTATCGGCGACACTTTCATATAGCCTATTGTAGTTGTATTTGCAAGTGTCCGGAATAATAAATAAACCATCGTCATGAAACAATCTTACGGCTAGAACTGCGTAGATCTGGGGAACATAAATTACATCTCTAATGATAATTAGTAAAAAGACACGCATCCACCTGCAGGTGATCCATTTTGTGCGGTTATTTTTTTGATGTGTAAGTCGCCATTTTAATGTGTTCATATATTCAACGAGGCAGTTTGCGATATAATGATCAAATGAAACGTTGGAAGCTGTCACTGCCCTCCGTCCGAATAGTAGGCTACTTTTGTCTTTTTTTTCTCGGGCTGATACAGATTGATTCAATCACACCTCCATGAATTAGCCTACTTCCTCTAGAACAAACACTCCGGGCTTAATGTTTGTAGGCTATTACTATCAAACTAACAATTCGACATCCAGATGTCTATCTCACTAATCCCCGACCATCAGCTGCGCTGTTAGATAGCTTAAATAAACTTTTTTCTTTCTTTCTCTCCCTGACCAGATATTCAAGGGATCAGTGTTACACTTTTCCTATAGGATTAAGCAGATCTTCCTTAGCTCTTGAATGGAGGCAGGGAACCTAGCGTTGCCCGGCCCTAGAAGGCCCAGGGTGCCCCTTTGATCATTTCAGTCTCCCCTCGGTGCAATACTTCTGATTGGCCGGGAGAGTAAGAAGGGGGGAAAATCTTTAATTAAGCAGATAATCTCTTGTTGGGACGAGAGCAGCTCCATTTCAGAAGCCCCCTCCTTGAATCCCCGTAAGGCGCTATGGTGAAGTAGTCCCATGTGCTGCTGCCTCAGATTCCTCTCCATCGTTTGACCGTTCTGCAGGCTCTTTGGACGGACGGGCAACTCGCTCTCCGTCATCCCGCCTCACCTGTCAGGATGTTCATGCATTTGGAGGTTTTCTATTACGTGTTCATCCTCCTGGCTAATATGAGGTCGAGCTACTGCTGGTGAGTTGATATGAAATATTATTTATTATTTTCTGCAGATTAATTTAGTGTCAAGAATGATGGTGTTCATGGCAGTGGCAAGTGTCGCCATATGATGCAACATAGGCCTACAATAGTTTTTTGTAGGGTCTAATGCATAGGCTATAGGCCTACTAAAATATCCAAATTAGAAACAAGAAAATATCTTCAATAAGGGACTTGTTTTAGTTTTATCAGCACTACCTTTAATAAGGAACCTCGTATATAAGGTTTATAAGCAATAACCAATGGCTTACTTAATGGTGAATAATACTTTACAGATCAGTTATAAGCCATTTTAAGAACAATGTTTGGGTTGCCAGGTAGTGGAAACTCCCTCTTGATTGGTTTTACCTTCTGATGTTTATTTTGGAGCTGCAGAGGATCTAGACCAAAATCCAGTTGTCCAACAACTCATATAAACTTAAAAATGCAAACTTAATTGATTAAAACCATTTGTCAATGTCTTGTTAACATTTATACCGGCAGACTTTAAGGCTTAATAATAAATTGAGGGCGTTTATGACTGAATTACCTATATTTATTACGAAAGCCAATGGATGTTTTATGAACCAAATTTGGAAGAAATCAAGTAACAAAAAACAAGTTGCCATTTTTACATTCCTAGAACACCTATTTAACACATTCTGCAGCGGTGTTCAGTGAGGTTTGGGATGCCTTTATCGGTGTCACGGTTTAACATGTTACAAGGCACTAATGAGAGATGTTAGCAGAGGAATTTGCGGAGGACACTGAGCTTCCCTGAGTGAATAAGCTGTCTCCTTTTCCAGGTCAGTGAATAATTTCTTGATGACTGGACCCAAGGTAAGCCAACTTTCTTTTGATCATTTTCCCTCTGGCATTTGTTCCCCCAAAAGAGAGATGGGAGAAAAAAAAGACATTTTAACTGTGGTGTACGGACAAGCTCTGTTACCTGTGTGTATCCAACAACAGGCACTAATGCTATAGAATCAGTGATATTCTTGGGCCCTTTGTCATTTCTCTCCCCCCCCCCACCCTCCTCTGTACACTTGACCTTATTCAGAGGCTCTGTAACTCGAGGTTGAATGTTTTTGAGAGGCGAAGGCGGCTATTGCTGTAGTGGGTGGTCATCATTAGCGAAGCCAGGCCCCTGTGAAAGAGGTGGTACTCCAATCTCCCCCCAAGACCACTTGAGACATATTAGTTATATTATCGCTCACACAGACCTGAACAAGCAGCGGAGAGAGGGAGCGAGCGCAAAAGCCAAGGACACAGCGTGTATACTAGTTTGAGAGAGGTCGACAATTCATTGCATTCACTGCGCCAGATGAGAGGCTATAAGGGAACTTATGTGATGCTGGAGCTCAGTTTCTATCCGGTCACATTGCTTTTGTCATGAAACTGACTATTGGCATCAAAGTCTCCAAAATCATAAGCATATGGTTGATATACATGCTGTCTACTTTGAAATTCTTTAGAAGGCAAGTGGAGAGACACATTTTAAGTTCTCCAACTTCCGTCATATCTTTTTTCCCTTGTTAAGTAAGACTTGTCTCGAAGTAAAATGTATAATGTCTGACACCATTAGAAAATATATGAATGCAAATGAGGCTAAGGCTGCTTCAAATGACCTTAGTTTTCTCCCACATGTAACATTCAATAAGGTGAACCCTGGGTTTGTCCATCAGTACCACAACACCTCGAATGAATTGTTGGATCTGCGACTACCGACTCTCTTTGTGTGGCATCCATCTGAACTCTGTGTTCCGGGCATTCATTTGTTTAATACATTCAAAAGACGCCATTTGTATTCTACTGATTGTGTTGGATCAATTATGCAGGATTCAACCTGTTCATTTTAGGTGCATTGCATTATGGGTTTATTTATTCCCCTGTCTGTGCTGCTGCAGGCGTACCTGATCTACTCCAGCAGTGTGGCGGCAGGAGCTCAGAGTGGCATAGAGGAGTGCAAATACCAGTTTGCGTGGGACCGCTG
Source organism: Ammodytes marinus (assembly GCF_949987685.1). NCBI lineage: Eukaryota > Metazoa > Chordata > Actinopteri > Uranoscopiformes > Ammodytidae > Ammodytes > Ammodytes marinus. Next base: position 6,930,024 of record NC_137215.1, on the reverse strand, counting down.
GAACTGCCCCGAGAGAGCTCTGCAGCTGTCCACCCACAGCAGCCTGCGCAGCGGTAAGTACAGGGTCCACGGTGGAGACACGGCCAGCCTCAACACCAGCTCAAACATCTATAGAGTCCGCTGCACATAGGATGAGAAAGAGATCCCACTTTTAAATAAGAAATATTATGGATTTTTAAAATGGGTTTCGAAGCCATGTGCTGCATTGTTTCAGTGTTAGAGAACAAGGCAAGAGTTTTTTTCTTTTCTCTTCTCCTTTGTGAAACAGCCAGGGATTATTTGCTTATTTTACCCTAAAACATTCACCACCCTTTGGGATACTTACAGAGAGCACGGTCGCTAGAGGCAAAACAAACACACACTAATCCATCTCACAACATCCCCCAGAGTCACTGACTCCATTTGCAACAAACAGAGCTTCACAAGAAAAAGAGTCAAATGTGTCAAAGTAAAACAACTGTATTAATGAAGTTGATTTCTTTCAAGCCATTTCATAAAATAAAAAGTAGGATTTCATTATTAAATCAAGAAGTGACCTTACTGAGAGAAGGAGGTTATGATTAAAATATGTATACAATTCCTTTTGTATCAAGATAGTTAATGAGTCTCTCGCTGTTACAGCCAATCGGGAGACGGCATTTGTTCACGCCATCAGTTCGGCTGGAGTCATGTACACTTTGACCAGGAACTGCAGTCTGGGAGACTTTGACAACTGTGGCTGTGACGACAGCAGGAACGGACAACGAGGTAAGAGGATCACCCAAATCAAACCTGTACATAACTTCCCATGGCTGAGCTTGATATGGGAAATTCTTCTTTAATAAAAGAAAAAAATCAAATAGCAAATACCATTTCAATTGAATTTCTTTTGTGTTTTTCCTCTTCTAGGCGGTCACGGCTGGCTGTGGGGCGGCTGCAGTGACAACGTGGGCTTTGGCGAGGCCATCTCTAAACAGTTTGTGGACGCCTTGGAGACCGGGCAGGATGCACGCGCCGCCATGAATCTCCACAATAACGAGGCTGGGCGTAAGGTACAGTAGGTGCTCCCAATTCACTCCGCCAACTTGGCAGCAATATATGTGCCACTTAATATAAGATGTAGTTCAATTGTGCAATGTTAACGCCTCAATTTTAACCATACAGTATTCAAACCGGGTTGGGGGCTTGCCTGACATTTTTGGGGAATCTCTCTTGGCCCTCCGACTGTTTGCAGAGTGTAAAGCACCTTTTGAATAATTTTTTTCCCCCTGCTAAGAATTACACTGAGTGTGCCACCCAAGCGTCCCTTTCACGATCGCTATAAGTGAGGTGCCACTCGTCCCCAATAATAACAGTGTGTTCGGTGTACCAGAAGGGCCTATTTAACCAGTGCTGAATGCCCCTTATGACAATACCTCAACTCAAGAATCTCGGGATCGCTGGTGCAAGCTTAATTGGTGATCCTGGGGAGCCAGACATTGCACAGCGTTCTGCATTATGCTGCTTTTTTAATATAAGTGTTTAGTTTTTATTCTTGCAATAAGGATCCCACATTTATGTTGGTCTTTGTTTGGGCCCCTGAGGGAGTCTGAGGGGACCACAGGCGTGCAGCTGAAGTGCTCTTTGTTTACGGTGCCTTGTGTCCCCCCTGTCGGGCCCTAGGATCCCCATGGCACCTGGAGCATCATTGTAACAGAAAAAAACGGGGATAGAAAGAGAGAAAAAACTCCTTTTTCTTTACTCTTCCTTCAATGGGACTCTCCATTGGGTCTTCTCACAGTAGAAAACATGTTGATAATGAACATGCTAAATACATACTCCTATTTCTTCTGGCGGGACAATGGGGCTCAATGTGAAACTTTGATTCAGACTAACCTCAACAGAGGGTTCATCCCCTCCTTGCCCAAAAAGAAAACGTTCCCTTTTCAACCGACAGCTGTTTTGTGTCGGGGTCAAAGTCAGGAAACACTGAGGGGCCACAAAGAAACCCAGCAATGGACCTTGAAGCTATCATTTCTTTCTTTCAGTGTATTCATCAAACCGGAGAACTTTGAGATACAATCAGTTAATTTGACAACACGTCAATCAAGAAACAATTGGATATCCTGTCTTTGACACACACTTATATACTGACAAAGACACACAAGCATATGTGTGCAAACGCAATTCCTCACAATGTCTTTCTTTGGACACACACACACACACACACACACACACACACACACACACACACACACACACACACACACACACACACACACACACACACACACACACACACACACACACACACACACACAAATTCAAACAAACATATGTGTGCATATGCATACCTCAAACTGCTTTGTTGACACAGTTTTTCATATGAAACTAACATTTTACTTGTTATTAACAATATAATCTCCTCTTTACTTCTCCTCCCCTCTGTGTCCGCAGGCTGTCAAGGGCACCATGCAGAAGACCTGTAAGTGCCACGGCGTGTCTGGGAGCTGCACCACTCAGACCTGCTGGCTGCAGCTGCCAGAGTTCAGGGAGGTTGGCATCTACCTGAAGGAGAAGTACCAACGGGCCCTGAAGGTGGACCTCCTCCGAGGGGCCGGGAACAGCGCTGCCAGCCGCGGGGCCATCACAGAGACCTTCAACTCCATATCACGCAAGGAGCTGGTCCATCTAGAAGACTCCCCCGACTACTGCCTGGAAAACCGCACTCTGGGCTTAACGGGCACAGAGGGCAGAGAGTGTCTGAAGAAGGGCAAGGGCCTGAGCAAGTGGGAGAAGCGCAGCTGCAAGAGGCTGTGTGGAGAGTGCGGGCTGGCCGTGGAGGAGAGGAAAGCAGAGACGGTGTCCAGCTGCAACTGCAAGTTCCACTGGTGCTGCGCGGTCAAGTGCGAGCAGTGCAGAAAGACAGTCACCAAGTACTTCTGTGTGAAGAGAGGAGGCCAGAGGGGAAGGAACGAGAGCGCAGGCAGCCGCCGCAAGAACCTCAGGCTGAGGAAGAAGCACTGAGAGAGAGGCTTCGTATAGCTTCTCGTCGTTATAAGTTGTGTCCACTGTGTTTTTGTGTTGTGGAAAAAATACAATTTGAGAACATCTTCATTGTCAGTTGTGTATTAAAAGACAGTGGGGATGTGCGTGAAGCCACACGATAGAGAAGAGGAGAAGAGGGGAGGTTATACATCTTTGTTAGACTTTTTGGTACAAATGTATTTAAGATATATTTTTTTACACTTTTTGCAACATTTAAAAAAAGAAGTCATTGGGCATTTGAATATTTTTTACTTAAAACATTCTCCATAACATGTTTATTTATTTTCATACATACACAGAAAAAGTTCAAAAAATAAAAAGTTTATATGACTATTGAGCAATGGCTAAATTAGCTTTTGTTAGAATCCAAATTTTCAGGAACCTGTCTGGTTGTCTTCCCATGAACGTCTATGACCGTAAGGAAATCAAGAATCTTTGTGTATTTCAACTATCACTGCCAGGCTTTGATTTTATTTTGAAGCATTTTGAAGCAATTTGGGGGATAGTCTTCTCTCCCACTAACTGGCTCGCCCCACCCCGACCTTTGCTGCCCTCTTGATGTATTTAATTGTATATAAAATGAAGCACTTTGTACTGTACATTGTTAATTTATTGCACAGCCTTTCCTAGTTTTGCTTGTATTGTTAGTCGCCTTTTGTGGTTTGTTATCCTATTAAAATGTAAAAAAAAAAAAGAATAATAAATCCTTCAGTCTTATATATCAATCGGTCTGAACAAAGTGTCCACCATTCTTTAACATACTCTTTGTGACAGTAATACCTTTTGGGGTTTAGCAGTAAACACAACCTTACCCTTCACATTGTTCTGGTTGGGGTTAGGATACTCTCGGCCAAAGCAGCAAGAATAGGACAACTTCCCAGCTAGCGTCCTCTTGGTTCCATCACGCCTTTCTCAATTTCGCCTCAACAAATACCTCTCCCCGTCCTCTCCCTCATCATGGTAATCCTCAAAGAGCCCCCCCTAACTCCCCAAGCGCCTGGAAGTTTCTTTACTGTTTAATACTAGTTTAATTAACTTTGTCCAGACAGAGTATAGGGGCTGTGGGGGTGGAGGGCATGAGGCAAGTTGCCCCTTTAAAAAAAAATAAAAAAATCATCCCGCCTCTAATTTTGTATGCTAATCTCCTTTTTCACGCCGCACCTCCTTAGGAGTGGGGGAAAAAAAGTGTTGGGAAAACTTTGGGCTGGCCTGTGTCGGGGCTTCCTGCGGCTGTTTTATTTCCCTGGGCCCACCTATTTGGATCCTTTCACTCCTCTAGGGCCTGCCTTTGCTCGATTTAACAATGAATGCCGAGCTAATCAGCTCTCTCGGAAATGCACCACTGTCGAGGGAAGGTAATCCCTTCTCCTCGGGCTCTCAATGGGCCGTCGCCTTCTAAAGGACTTTGGGAAAAGGCTTTGCACAGATTCACACTGTTCCCTCAAAAGAAGTTAGTTCAAGTATTGTGCCCAAACAAGTGGGTTTTATAAACACATGCTTTGCCAGGATACTCACCCCACCTGCGAGTGAGAGGTGCCAGGGCCCAGGACAGACTAGCACATGGCAGCCCCCAAGCCCCCATACCCCTTCAAGACGAGATGGGACATGAAAGAGCAGATTAGCAAGGTCCCATTGAGAAGGGGGCGTTCATTTCTGCACCTTCCTCCTTCTATTCAATAAAGTGTCAAGGAAACACCTTGTTGACATCTTATTTAACAAATAATGATCATAATCAAAACTCCTCCCTCCCCAGATGACCCCCTGTGGGCCGGCTGGTTTGCAGTAAAACCCTCTTGCCAACAAAAGAACCAGCATACCAAGCTTTTTCCCTGCGGGTATGTGTGGAGGTTCTGCAATTTACTGTGATAGGGGAAGTACACCAAAAACACACACGCAATGTCCTCTTCCCACTCCTTTGCAAACATGCAACTCATATCATGAAGTATGTTTCATTCATATATATATCTCATTATACCATTTTGTGAAATGTCATTATTTTCTATATGAAATTTTTTGATTTTGTTGTACATGCGGGAAATAAATTAAAATCCGTCAATCAATCAACAAAAAGACAGAAATTGTTCATTCACCTCATTTCAAAATGCACAACAAAATCATAACTTGCACACACATTTCAGAGTAAAAGTTGCTTTAAACATGGTGTGCAGAATGCATTGCTCCTTATTTGGACTATTTGATTTATTTTGGTTAATTGTGTGAGTCACGCTGTCATGCGATGGCTTACTGCCAGGAGAAAAATGTTCCACTTAAATCGACATGTAAAGATAATCGCGGTACGGAAAGCCTGTTGACACAGTAATCAGCTAATGTGTGGGAACACAGGGCAGAAAAACACGTTTGGCCATTTTTAACATGCAATAGTTTGACACGCCTGTGATGCTGTTGGCTTCTCAAGTCAAGATCAGTTGTGCTCCAGCAGCCCAGATGAAAGAGAGAAGGCCTCTGGTCTAGTGGGCAGTATGTTATGTGAAGATAATGCTAACCTTAACCTGGAGACCTAATGTCAGGTGCTGGACTGCAGGTTCGACTGGGAAAAAGTACTCTATTTTTTGTATTTGTCTGTGTTCTTGTCGACATAACAACTAGGGAACCATTTGTAAGCATAAATATGCCTCTCTTTTGTCTCTGTTACTCTCACCTTTTCTCTTTTAAAGGTGGAGTCAGCAATTCTTGAGAACGTTTGTTGACAAAATCAGTTTTCCTCAAAATCAATGAATATCTCCTCATGATCCGCTACCTGTCCATATACTGTGTGTGCGCTTAAAAGATAATCCATGTAGACAGCATAGGATCGAGCATGTTGCTAGCTTCGGTGGGCCCACTTTGTTTACATACCTGTTTACAGAGCCTAGGCTTTGTATTAACACCACTTTTTTTCAGCGCAATAACAGTCCATAGGCTACAGGTAGCGGTATAGTGAGGTAGATATTCACTGATTTTGACAAAGAGTGATTTTGACAACAAGCATTCTCCAGACAGCACCTTTAACATTATCAGCCCAATCACCTCAAATAAACAAATAACACACACACCCAATGGAGAAAGAGAGATGCACTGATGCATTACAACGTGGCATGTGAAACAAGACATATTCGTGAATTAGGCAACACAATTTGCCCCCACCCAGAGAGTGACGCGACCTCCGACCGAGGGGTCTGAACTTCCGTCTCCCGGACGGGCCCTGCCACCTTCAATTTGCCACGTCACAAGAGCCCGAGGTGGCGGAGAGAGAGAGCCGACACCACAGAGGAGGAGAGGGGCTTTCAGGCAGATTCTTTCTCATAGAGCTTGAGTAATTAATTCAAACGTCTGTTGAGCAAAAAGGTGGAAATGAGGTTAACGCACACACGCGCACACACGCGCACACACACACACACACACACACACACACACACACACACACACACACACACACACACACACACACACACACACACACACTTATATATATACATACAGAGGTGCGTGCTTAAAATCACTGACCAAAGAAACCAATACTCAAGAAACTAGATGTTTACAGCAGTAATCACATGCTTTCACTGACCAGGAAAACGTGTCATTGTAACTGTAGCTCTTCGAGAAAGTCTGTGATTGTGATTTGACAGTAGTCCATACGTTTTTTGGAGAAGACAGCATTGGTGTGCATGTGTTTGCCGCTATCAGCAGAATTGAGATATATACAAGCTTCTTGAGGCTCACCCCGGGGTGGTCAGTCTCCCGGCTACGCATACATCTGCCGTGAATGGTGAGAGACAGGAGCATCAGAGGGATCAGCTCAGCTCAGCTCACTGATCTGCACAGGAAGCACAGAGCATGGGAACACTCCGGGGAGCCACAACCATAGGCCCCGCAGTGGAAATCTGCTGATTAAGCCCCACGCAACAGAAAAACATACAGGATGCGACGGCTTTTTTACAGGAAAGTCAGAAAATGCTTTTGTAGGACCTACTTTTTTTTTTAAAGCTAAGATTGCACCAGTATGGGGGCCTTTAAAAAGCTGTAACAAATGGTAAAAAAAAAATGCCATTTGTGGTGGAAATTCTTCAGGGGTCAGAGGTCAGCTCAGGTGGACGGAGGTTTCAGGAGAATGGGATGAGTTATGCAGCAATGTTTTTTTTTAAGCTAGAATGAGGACAACACAGCACAAGTCCTGTTACTGAACATTGACTTGTTTAAAATTGAATTTTTTAAATTTTGATTTGTCTTATTGTGATTTATTTTTAAATGTGAAATCATGTTTTGAATGTAAACTTTTTTAGTTTGTATGCTCCTATTGTGGCCAGGACACACTTTTAATACATAATAAATCTCAATGGGAATTTCCCTGGTAAATACAAGTGAATGAACAAATCGTATTGCCACCCAATGCTGCCAAACACTTCCTGAGATCAGTGTTTTAACTTTGTGTTATCTGTAAAGGTATACAGGCGTGGGCGTCAAGCATACAGGCTTCAAATGTTGTTAATATTAGCTGTCCTAAAGACCTAGAATTCCCTCACACAGATGATCAAAGATGGTTGATAACGTGTGCTTCATCTTCAGTTCTGACATTGACAGAACAGAGCCATGGTTCCATCAGCTGATCAGTCCACTGGGCAAGGTACAGTGTGAAAGGCTATCTCATGAAGAACGATCGCCCACTGATCAATACAGCAATGCTTTAGCAATGATAGTCAAATATTAGCACATGATTTCAAAAGTGTTTACTTAGCCTATCAATGCCATATCTTTCCTAGAGGGAAAGATAAATGGACTTCTCAACCTGTCTGATGAAAGAAAGTACTGGCTTGAGTTCTGCATCAGTGACATGACTCTGCAAACATTGCATTGCTTCCTACTATACAGAAAATGGCTTTGAACAGCACTGTTGGAAGAAGTAGGCTTATGCAGATTAAGATTGTTTACTTGAGCAAAAGTAGCAATACTGCACTCCCATTGTCATACTTCTGTTTTATATTGATGTTATACTTTAACTATGGAAATAAAATAAAAATAAAAAATGTAGTTAGTGAAGAGAAGTTTGTTCTTACTGCTTTACTTCGAAGTAACTTGTTACTATAAATGTGGAATAATTATGGTGCAGTAAAATGTACAATATTTCCCACTGAAATGTTGTGGAGAATAGTATATATATATAGCATAGAATAGAAAATACATGAGTAGGCCTACCTCTAAATTTGACATACAATCAAATTTTTTTTTCAAGCACTGATAACATTTTGGTTATTTTGTTATCTTCCATAACATGTCTTCTTTCATATTTGTATTAAAGCTGGGGTGGAGGATTTGGGGAGAAAATGGCAGTTGGGATAGAGATTCGAATCCAAATACCTCAACCGCTCCACTTGTTCTCTTTGGTCCCTCCCCTATGGTCCCTCCCTGACTCGCTCTACACCAACAAAGTTGTGCCAAAGTGAATGGACAGTCCCAACAGCCAATAAGAACAGAGAATCGGAGCCTCGCTCTGGTTGGTCAAGGTGTACAGCTCATGTTAATTTTGACTAATCAGAAATCACATACCCCAGCTTTAATACAACAAGAAATTAAATATTCATAGATGTTTATTTGACTCAAATGTGTCTGTTTGCATATGCATATTTCTCCTATACAACCATCTCTAACGGCCATTATCTCAACATTAGTTTTTTCAACACTACTTTGGACACGATTATGTGGTAAAAATGAAAAAAGATTTTAACTCTCGCTTTATCCAGCATTTAGATTTTTTAATAGATGAAAATTAGGCTAAGGGCATGATTAGTTGAATAATGCAAATTTTGCATGTTTATTCAAACATTTTTGAAAAAAATTCATACCAAAAATACTGTTTTAATGTAAGTAATCAGCTGGCAAAGTGTCATGATATTATCCATTAGTTAAAATGTTTACCCTATTCACCTAGCCTACATTATTTGGGTAGTCAAAATCTTCTGAAATAATTCTAATAATTGTATCATTGCCATTGGCCAAGAAGAGCGATGTAATATTCCCAATTAGAGAGCTGTAAAAGTTTCTGTAATACAAATACATCAGATATTCTGCAAAGTTGCAACACAATCAGGTACGATACCACCATCTAGCGGTAGAGACGAATTATTACAACATGAGCATTTGGTTACCCACTGCACTAGGTGTCGCTGTCCGTTATTTCAGGCATTTAAACGTATATAAACGTTTCCTTGACTGTTTCAGTTGGTGTCGTTTGCTTTTATGCTGTCAACACGGTGTGTAAACACTTCCATGAAACAGAGCCGGGGAGAGCGGTTGCCGACGGCAGCACAGTGCACATTTCCCCTTCAATAATTCACTCACGCGTGAATGGGAAAGATTGTATGATATTCCCGCTGCTGCCCCTAAAGCATATCAGGGTTAGAGTGCGGAAGAAAAGCCCGTGTGTGGTGGTTTCATTGTACGGGGAAAGGAGGCAGCTAAATCTGCAGCTAGTTGAGGACCATGGAAGCGGCTACAGTTGTGGAGGCTGACCCGGAGACGAGTGAGGACAGCTCGGCTTCCGCAGGCGTCCAGTACCCGGGTTGGGATGCGTCTCAGCTCCGGAACTACACTTTCCCCACCAAGACAATTCCCAGATTGTCTCACGCGGACCCCAGAGCAGAGATGCTAATACACAACGAGGTAAACCGGCTAAAGTTAAGTTAGCTAGATGAAACTTTTGACACAACTTACTTGACCTGTCAGGTGAGAGATGGAAGGAAGACAATCCACACAAACCATGTTTTGGCTCCTGAAGCTGTATTATTAAGGAATAGTGAGGTGCTGAAAATGAGTGAATTGTGCACGTTCTTCTTAGCTTGGTCTCGAGTGAGATTTAATTATAAGTGATTCCAGGGAAATATGTCAGAGATGTAACCTAATAAGGCTAATATGAGTATCAAGTTGCTCAATTTGCAATGGTGAGATCACACTTAAACTTATTTTAGGAGTAGGCTATGCTATGTAGACATGAAACAAACAGTCAAATTAATTATTAAATTATAAGATATGTGTCGATTGACTAGAACATAAGTGCAGCTAATTGATTTATTTCAAGTCAATTTTCAAGCAAAAATATCTCCAAATTCCCAGTCATAAGGATCTAGCCCTTTAAACCTGCAGCAGAGACAATACATTAGGCTACATCCAGTTACAAAGTATGGGTATATCTGTCATCCATTGGAGAAAATGCAGGCCTACTTTAAAGTAAACAGACCAATGGTAAAATGCAATCATGTGACTTTTCTTGCCATCAGTGGAGGTTTCGTAGTTTTAAGAATGACAGCTGCATAATGACTCTTCACAGCCCATTGGGATTCAGGTTCAACAGTAATCCAATCAGCGGTGTGGCACATCACGTTGTGTGCCTTTGACATTTGGTTGGTGATGGCTGACTGAAGATCACATCTATATACTGTACATGTACAGTCTTAGTTGAGGTTGTTTTCATGAGGAAACCTATTTTCCTGGGTTTAATTATTGATGTTAGCAGTCCCTGGCAGAATGGACACATTCAGCAGTACAGTGTGTGGGTGTGTCTCGTTTAGATATAGACCAAAATGACAGAATATTTGTTAACATAACACATTATGTTGTGAATCATCAGAACTGAACCTCACTCTTTTATCTAGCAAGTGTTAGTGTAGACGGGAATAGAAATGTGTGTCGCCCTTCATACCTCTCAAAATTGACCCGGTTTCCCTTTCTCTATGCAGCTTTAGTTGACTGTATTGCATGCTGAAAAACATTTCAGCTCTTTAGAAATGGTTCACAAGAACAGTAACAGTGTTGTCAAAGTGAGTTACCTTTACACATGCCTTTGAACTGGCAGATTCTTAGTTTAACATGTTATGGAAAAAAGAACATACAAAAAAAGAAATCTCCCATATTTACATTTTATGTAGAAATGCTCTTAACAAATGCTTATTTGATTCCTCCATAATGTGAAACCCTGAGAAGTGCTTCTTTGTTAACAATGAGATGCATGATTTGCACTAAAAAGTTTACTGTGAGATCTACAAATGTCATTTAGTTTTACTTTAATACTTACTTTAATATTAAGTGTGCTTCCAAGAAGTCACCAATAAAAAAAATGGTGTGTGAGCTGGAATATGCAGAAAAAGGTTATGATGGGCACAACATAACACAATCAGTCAGAGATAAGGAAATAATAATGGTGTTCTATTATGTGTCATTGTACAGTTCAATGAACAACATTTTTATTGAGGAACTTAAAAGTGAAAGATAAAATCACGTGCATGTATGCATCACGTAGCATTTAGCCTATTCACTTTAGGCTAGGCATGGCTTGACTTTGAATCATTCAAAACAGGCCAAACGTGAACGCTATTTAGTTTGGAACAAGGACATTGGTTGATGAGGTCATGGGGTTATTTGCATCCGGAGCTGTTCAGACCATCTCATCTGTTAGTTTCACACGTTAACCCTGATGAATGCATGAGTAGATGCACGATTCACCTATAAAACAGTCATGGAGTAGGAGTGACCGTCTATGTTTTCCCTCGAAGCATAAAAAAAATTGGCATTCACAATGTTTACGAGCCTAATCTAGAACGCCCCCAACGGCCAATCACACACGTGCGCGTGCGAGTGTTATAAGAATAGCGTTGATATGTCCACAGAAGGCTCCTTCCTACATTACACAATGTTGAGTAATGTTAAGAAAACATCCCTCTAAAACCAGTGTGCACACATAGGGCACGTCCTATGCCTGCTAGTCGTGTCAAGTCGGAATTTAAGATGTTGAGATACATTTTTAATATTAAAAACTACGCACAAGGCCGATTTTACTATCAAAACAAAACTTGAAAGCCACAAAGATATATGAGTGTCAGCGCATCGGATGTGGCCGGATGTTTCTGTGCTGGAAGCTGCAAAGAAGCAGAAATGGTCAAAAACTGCATTTTCTATAGAAAACCATACATATTAAGATATATAAATATAAAGGATTCTTCACAGCATCACTTTAAGCCTTCGGGAGCGCACACTGCCAGAGGTCTGCTGCGAAAGTGAAACCCAGAGCCTGTGCAGTGTGTGAGCGAGAGATGCAGCGGGAGCGCGCACAGCCGTCTACGTTCAGTTTGTCACGTAGCCCACGGAGCTCAGTGTGTCCGATGCGATGCTATACACTGCACTGCCGGTGCAAAGCGCTGGTGTGTGCGGCTGGGATTTATGTTTCCCGTTTTGTTTCAGATGTCATTCTATAGTTAATGAGTTATACTAGTTTCTGGTTTAAGAACAATGTGATGCAATCAAGATAATGTGCAACAGCTGTTAATGTTTTCATGTAACGTCTACTATTATTAAAAAATATATTAATGTAAAGGACACTTTTTGTTGTTGTTGCATTTTTAAATGAATGTAACCCATTTTATGCACCACATATTAGATAAAATGATAAAGGCAAACTAGTCATTACAGTTGCATGCATGTAGCCCATGCAAATCCTACAGTAGCCTATAAACTGATAAATCATTTTAAAATACCCTTTTCTTTAAAAAAAAATCTACCCTACACCTTTTAGCAGTCGAGCAGTGTATTCCTTAGTGCATCATCCCTTTGAGAGATCTGGGCTCAATAATATACATTCCTGTTTTATTCTTGTATTGAAATGTCCTTTGTCTGTTTCCAGGAGCCGGTGGTTCTAACAGACACAAACCTGGTGTATCCTGCTCTCAAATGGGACATCGCGTACCTTCAGGAGAACATTGGAAATGGAGACTTTTCTGTTTACACCGCTGATAACCACAAATTCCTCTACTACGACGAGAAGAAAATGTCTAATTTTGATCAGTTCGTCCCCAAGTCACAACGGATGGAAATGAAATTCTCTGAGTTTGTGGATAAAATGCATGCGACGGAGGAAATGGGAGGAGAGGAGAGGTAAGACATACAGTATTTATAAGCGTATTTCAGTAATAATTAGTCAAACTTGCTTATATTATACTCTGCTTGGGCTGATGTTCAACCTAAACAAAATCCTCTCTTTAAAGGAAAAGTACAACATTTATTTTTTTTGCCCTCAGCTCATATTAGCCATAGACTAACAGTATTTGAGCTAAGGTCGCTCCCAATGAATGAGCAACCTTTAGCCATTTCTTCTTCAAGAATGCATGCACAATTAAAGGGAAAATAGGCAACAAGCTAAAACTATTCCTTGAAAGCTCAAACAGTCAAGTAAGAACAAGTGTCAGGAACAAGTGACTGTGCTGCAGGTGTGCTTGCCATTGTTTCTTCACGCTATATGTAATGCATCAGAACAGGAAAGTGGAGCCAATGACTAAGCATTCGGGAGATTCAGGGGAGAAGCCTGTTACTGTGTGACCTCACTTGTCCCGGAGGCTGAAACATAGATCACATAACTCACACAGTGACGGATATCCATCTGGATTTACACCTTCCGCTTCCTCCAGTGTCATATTATTGCTTTCATGGCTATGAGGAGAAAATACAGTCTGCTGAAATAGAAGTACCTTGTAAACAAGTTACTGTCCTGCAGACACATTTATCAGCGGCCTGATTGTCATTTATTTGTTTGTTGTTCAGACGTTCTCTGGATGTAGTCCAAGTTGTGCAATGCATCTTTATACGCCTAATCTCATCAACAAGGCTTTATATATATTTATTTATTTATTATTTCAAAAGGTGTAGTGCCAGTGAGCATCTGTCATCTTACTGATTGTTTTTATTTATGGTCTCTGGCATATAAATATGTCTGTTGTTTGTAAATGTATGTATGGTCTGGGTGGACTGCTAAAACTGAATGGCCCTTTAGGATACATAATACTTGGCTTATTCATATTGCCTGTGTGTTTTCTGGTGCATTTCTACAGGGTCTATCTGCAGCAGACCCTGAATGACACAGTGGGCAAGAAGATTGTCGTGGACTTCCTCGGTTTCAACTGGAACTGGATCAACAAGCAGCAAGCCAAGAGGAACTGGGGACAGCTGACATCCAACCTGCTGCTCGTAGGCATGGAGGGTAAGAGACTTCTGGTAGGGTCTTCTGTTGCTGTTGCCCATCTGCTTCAAGGTTGGCCGTGTTTTGCGTTCAGAGATGGTGTTCTGCATACCTTGGTTGTAACGAGGGGTTATTTGAGTTACTGTTGCCTTTCTATCATCTCGAACCAGTATGCCCATCCTCCATTGACCTCTGCCTTCAACAAGGCATTTTACGTCCACGCAAATGCCGCTCACTGGATATTTTTTCTTTTTCGGACCATTCTCTGTAAACCCTAGAGATGGTTTAGAGTGAAAATCCCAGTAGATCAGCAGTTTCTGAAATACTCATACCAGCCCTTCTAGCACCTTCAACATTGCCATGTTCAAAGTCACTTAAAACCCCTTTCTTACCCATTCTGTTGCTCGGTTTTAACTTCAATAAGTTGTCCTGTCCAGGTCTACATGCCTAAATGCATTGAGTTTCTGCCATGTGATTGGCTGATAGGTTATATGTGTTAACAAGAAAATGAACCGCTGTACCTAACAAAGTGGCTGGTGACTGTATATTGTATAGTAGTTCCTCATTTGTCATCCTACACAATGTTTTTCATACATCACTTATCACAATGTGTCTTACACAGGCAATGTAACACCGGCACATTATGACGAGCAGCAGAACTTCTTTGCACAAATCAAAGGCCATAAGCGGTGCATCCTCTTCCCTCCAGACCAGTTTGAGTGTCTCTATCCATATCCTGTGCATCACCCCTGTGACAGACAAAGCCAAGTAAGAAATCCTCCTATAATGTTAACTTCTAACTTAGACTATTTGTCATTTAGTTTAGTTAACTTTGTATCTATTATATTAGTAGAAATAATTCACAGTACAGCGCTCTCCCTATACAATGAGGTCTACGTATTAAAGTTATTTATTATTACAAAGATATTGTTATGAGGATAACTTGAAATACCGATAAACATTTTGTGTAAGACTTATTTTCAAACAAATGTTGACAGTATTAAGGACTTACATTTCTTACAGCTAATAATGACAGATGTACAAGGTTTGTTTATGTTTGGTAATGAATTCATATTTTTCATTCATAGGTTGATTTTGATAACCCTGATTATGAGAAGTTCCCCAATTTTAAAAATGTTGTTGGCTATGAGGCTGTTGTGGGCCCAGGAGATGTGCTTTACATCCCGATGTATTGGTAAGAAGTACTTCTCTTTGGCCTGCTCCTTGTAGACATAATCATTGCTAACATTACTTATGTAGAAAAATCAGCTCCAACACTGAATATGGTAATTATCTCTCAGAAATTGAGTCGTTTTTGTTTTGTTATTATGCTCTCTGCATTTCCGTGTGCTATTATTTGATGTAACTGCTCAACATACTGTTAGAAAATGATTAATTATTATTATATAATTGTTTTATTATTGCGCGTTTACGAGACCTTATTGACTGGCCCAGAATTGGGTAGACAGACATATGTGCTGTCAAAAGTAGCTACTGTATAATGCGGTGGTAACTGTTAGTGATTAAGTAGATGTGTTGGAGCATAAAATACTAAGTAAGAAAAAAAAATTGGGAGAAAAAAATAAAACTGAAACCTTCCTTGTACAAGCTTTAGTTCTAAAGTAAACTAGACTTATTTTGCTTTGGTGACAGAAAATGGTGTTCTCTAACTTAACAGTTCCCATGTGAAGAGACTATAGAAAGTTTCTCATTGACCGCCAGAGTTTGATTAATTTAGTTATGTATTTTTTCCATTTTCTTCAGGTGGCATCACATTGAATCAGTGTTGAACGGCGGAGTGACGATCACTGTAAACTTCTGGTACAAAGTAGGCATAGTTGAGTCACTACAAGCATTACTTTTAACATTCATTCTTGGATTATGTGTGTCTGTATGCTTACTCACCCATTTGCTTAATTTGTTCAGGGTGCCCCCACACCCAAGAGGATAGAATACCCCCTGAGAGCGCATCAGAAGGTGGCCATCATGAGGAATATTGAGAAGATGCTCGGAGAAGCACTTGGAGACCCACAAGAGGTAAAAATCATTCGCCTTAAAAGAAATCCTCTTTGATTTAATTTATCGTTATTGAAAATGTTGATATCGAGGTATACATACTGTATCTTAAATACTGCTTGAAGGCCACCGAACTCAACAACTGGGTCATACTAAAAAACTGCTTTGTTACACCTGTCCTAGAGCAAATAATATGCGTATGCTAGGCTACTCACTGTCTGGGGTTTATGTTGTTAGTGAACTGAAAGCAGAAAGACATTAACACTGTATATTTAAGTATTTGAATATCATTTTAAATGGATATCATAATCGCAATATTCAACAATGTTATCGCACATTGCATGTTTTCCTGATATCGCGCAGCCTTACAGGATACATTCTGCAGAAGTCACACATGAAAGTCACACTGCCATTTTCTGGAACATCAAAGGAGATCCACATTTAGGTCACCTGTTGCAGGAAAATCCCCGGGGCATGCTGACCCCTTCCAGCGACCCAATTACTGTGAATATTTTTGGCTTACCTGATTTAGTGCAAAGGAAAGATACACGCAGTCCAGGACAGTGTATTATATATGACACTATGTCTGTAGTAGCTTATCCTAATCCCTTTTGTTTTTTTCCATAGGTTGGACCCTTATTGAAAACCATGATGACTGGGCGATATGACCAAGGTCTCAGTTAGAGCACCGACCCTTAAAACTTTCAATCAGACTGCTTGGGAAAAAAACTGTATGTGCGTGAATGTGAGACTTCTGCGTGTGTAATGCGCATTTTGACTTTTGGAGCTTCATATCTCTGCATGGCAATAAGCGGCCATCTTGAAAATCATCCTGCTTCAGTCGTCTGCGAGTGCCATGGTCATTGCAAATGCATCAATTATGGAAGAGACACCTCACTCACCCATGGGAATTCGCCCTACTTAAAGAAGACTTTTTTTCTTTCTTATGTCTCGAAAAAGGAGGACTTATTTGGTATAAGTCTATATATATTATTTATGTGTATCACTGCTCTCTCAACAATAGCTTAATTCAAAACAATGGATATCTGGGTGCATTCACTCATCACCTTAGTGGTAAGTTTCTGCGATCGGTACCAGTAAAATACAGGACATTTCTTATATACATGTGATAACAGTTTTGGGTTGAATCCTAAATGTAGAATGACCATACTGCATGTTCCATTTTTATCACAAAGACAGCTATAAAACTAATATGGTTCATATATCTAAAGATGGTATACAAGTATTTTGGAAATATTTATGTTATCTGCATTATCTCTACGCCTACCTACATGGTTTTAGGGAGTGATCAGAAAGAATGTTCTGTTGCAAAGAAAGATAGCCTTGGCCTGGAAATAAAACAAAAAAAGTACAGTGATTTTAAAAACTGTGGTGAAATATGAACAAAAATATGTGTGGGTGTGAAAAGAGGTCCCATATATTCAGCTGAAGGAATACGTGATTGCTTGCAGCTAAATTGTTTTAGCTGTGTGATTGCTTTGGGTTTTATTTATGCTCTAGCTTGTTTTGATTTATATTTCAAGGACTTTCTTGGATTTGCTATTCTATATACCAGTTATAGGTGAGAGGACACTGAAAATAAATGACTTTCAGAAATTGTTGTTGCAAATACAGTTAACTTTAAGAATTTAAATGAATGTAAGTTACTGTTTCGGGAAAAACGTGATTACAGGTCATGATCATTTGGGAATGTTATAGTTGAAATTCTTTTAAAAGTGAACTGCTTATATATATGATACATTTATATAAATATGTTGAATGCTGGGATGAAGCTGATGTACCAGACATTGCAGTGCAACCATATTGTACCATCTAGTGGTCAAGTTTGCAGCTGCATGGTAAGCTTGATGTATTGATACCCGGTCCATGCACTATACTGCTATCATGCAGATGAAATGTTCAATATGTTGCAGCAGATCTGAGATGAAATAACACTGCAAAGGGTTTCCAGTTGAAAAATTGCACTTGCTCTTGTGATTCAGAAATGCACTTATTTTTTTGCTTCCACACAGCCATATTCTGAAGACCTTTAACAATGTTGTAACTTAGAAGTGATTTCTGGAACTACTGTAAAAATGTACATTTAAAAAGGGGGAAGATCATTGTTGTGCTGAATGTGCCAAACCAACATACAAATCAGTAGATGGTTATCCAATGGTAATCTGCTAAGCAAGAATACCACAGTATGTCATTTACCAAGAACAAACTGGTTTTGTTCCGTCTGATAAAGGTTCAACCTTTTAATTGCTGATAATGTGCATTTCTACATTGCACAATGATGGAACAGGGCTATGTCCCCTGTAAAAACAATTGACATAATATAATATTAATGTTTCATCTCTCTCTTCTGTTGCTAAGGGTATCCCTGTTTACTATATGTGCCTTGCTTAACAATGACATGGCACTAAACATTGCAAGGACTTGATTTATGTGTAATGCTCACTTTGGCGTTAAACAGCTTTAAAGGTGGGACTGACAGGGTTAATAGAAATAGAGGCGTGTTTTTATTGATGGTTGCCAGTTTCTTGTTTGATATTAAGTATGTGCTCTCATTGTTTTGAATAAAGTTTGATGGCAAAGATTTACCCTCTGAATGGCGAGATGTTATGCTTTTCTCACACGCGGCGCAATTAATATTTTAAGCTTTGTAACATGAGTGAATAATACAAAAAAATACAGTGATTGATCTACAAAAATGAGTATTTATTTACTATAAATTGTGCGTTAGCGGTTCGTCAAAGCGCAGGGTTGTGACTAAACAGCTCCAGTAAAACCATTCTATGCACTACAGTTACACTGCCACACAGTAAGTACAACATTGCTGCTCAAGTGTCAGTAACATCTTTTCAGTAACACTCAAGTGTGTAGCTCTCAGCAAAACTAAATGATTCTACCAAAGAACAATTGCTTATAGTTGCTCCATATGGATGCAGAGGTAAACACAAATACAGCAGTTATATACCAGTTTAAAAAAAGGAAATAATAAAAATAAAATAAAAATCACCAATAAGTAGGAACCAAAGATGAATCCAATCATAATCCAAAAAATCCAAACTGAACAATCGTAAGCAAAACAAAATTCCCACAGCACAAACGAGATAAAAAGGAGTCGTGACAGAGGACCACTTTGGTAACCATGTAAACAGACCCTGAAAAGCAAGGGGCCTCTTCACAACATGTACATGACCGGGGACAAATCTATACAAAATATAAAGACAATGCTGTTGAGATTATTTTTAAATCAAGTCCTCCAGCAGCATAATTAGTTTACCATTTAGGGGGCAAACACAGTCCTTCATTATGTTAAAAATTATAGTGCACTGCAGCCTAAAATAATTACATTTCTTGTAATAGAAAATGTATTACCAGTTTGTTCATTGATAAGTTATTGCGGTTTTCATTACAATTGAATAAACTTTTTTCAGGGTGTGGGAAAATAAGGGAACTCCTCGTTTTCTCAGGGTTTTGTTGTCTCACCAAGTATTTAAAAAAAACCTATTCCTGAAAAGCATTAAACTTCCTTTGTTATCAATTTTTTTTTTGGATAATTTTACTAAAATTTTGAACATGGAGCGGAAAAACTGTTAAGCATCCGTCATCTGTCGAGTCAACTTTCAGTGCAGTGGCTGTATCATAAGTCGTATACACAGGACATCTGTAGCACACCAAAGGTATCCTAAAATAAACAAAATGAACACTGTGAATGAAAATGTGTTCTAATTCCTGAAGCAACTAACTTCCTGTCCTTCATGAAACATGTGACAGGGAATACTCCATTCACTCAAGGTGAGGGCCTCTGTGGATATCTGCCATACAAATGTTCATGAAAATAAAAAAAAATCCATTTGAAAACCATTTAGTAACAGATTGTTCACAACACAAGGCTTTACCAAACACACCACTGTAGTCCTGTATACTGTAAAAATAGAGCTATAAATGAAACTGGCCATCGATGATTAAATACGTTCATAAAAAAGCAGTTGAGACCTCTAATGTCCAGAATAAACAGCAGCACCACGAGAAAATATTTACAGAAAATACTACGGATTCATCTCTTTAACTACATGTCACGATTATAATTATATATTGTTAAAGAAGTTTAATAAGAGAAAAAAAAAGAAGAGAAAATTGAGATGTTATAAAAAAGAAAATAATGTCACAGCAACATCAGACCTGCTGAGATAGCAAAAACGTAGACGGGTTTAGGATGTTACACAAGCAAGAACCCCACCAAAATATGACACAAAAAAATTTAAATCTCCCCAAGGAAGTGATGAAACTGAAACAATGTGAATAAGTTATAACCAAGGCATAAAATGTTTAAAAAAAATAAGTCACTGACACTAAAAAATGTTTTCCTTTTAAAATCCGACAAATGCCACCAGCTATACGAACATAATAAATACAATAAAAAGAGTAAACAATAATGTCAGTAGCTGCTCTTACAGTGTTGTAATCGTCATCAATGGAATCTGTACTTCCGTGCCGGCTTGAGGTTGACATATGTCTTCTTCATGTCCTCCTCCTCCTCGTCTTTCTTCACAAGCTGAAATCGCTCTCCTTTGGTGGTCACCACACGGTTACTGTGGTAACGAACTAGCTTCTTTGGAGCCTGCATAAACCACACCGCCATGCACAAGTTGTATTGCATGTTAGAGACTTGATAAAGCATATACATTTGAATTCAATTGGATAACGCTACATTGGCAATACGGAGTAAAACAAGAAGCTTACATCTTTAGGGGTGACGGGCCGGTGTGTCTTTTTATCTTCCTCCCTGTCCACGTGCATGTACCTATGGAGATGAAACACAATAAAGTAGTATAGTATAGCGAGAAGTGAGGCCAGTCATGCTTTCCACAGGATAATAGTAATCTTACTCACTTCTCAAGGATGCTCTCTTTGAGTTTGTGGTCTGGCTGTGATGACACACTCTTCCCATGGTTTGCCTGAGGAAACAGAATTTTATTTGATTTGATTATTTGACAGGGACAATGCACAGATCTTTAGCAGTACCAGAGTTAGCTATAAGCATATGTCCCTCTGTAGTAATTTCATCCAATCAGACTGCTAATAAATGACAAGGTAAAAACACAGTGGCAGTGTTTCTGTTTGTAGCTCAGACTCACATTAAGAGGAGACTGGTTGAGTTGGATATCACCCTCTATGATAAGACGTACAGCTTCCTCTATGTCTCCCTTGGCGATACACAGCGCACTGCGAGCCTCCGACAGACTACACTTTGGAAACATCTCTAGCAGGTGCTGCTCCAGGGAATCCCACTCTGACACTGGTGGCTGGAAACAAACATAATTATATTATTACATTAATGTGGATGGATGTCGACAATATCATGGGTGGGACATCCAAAGTCATTCAACAAATCAAATGCATCAAGTCAAATGGAAAGAATGTGCCAAACGTGTTAAAATGAAAACCTTGGCAGTGGCTCCCTCTGTAGGACTTTTAAGGCACTGCGTTTCTTTTTCAGCTGGAGGTTCAATGGGCAGGCTGCTGAGTTTCAGTGAGATCTCTTCTGTCCTTGCTTTGGGCACACTGTTTTCTTCATCAGCTAAAAAAAGAAGAGTTTTTGATGATCATCAGTGTCACTGCCCAGTATTCTGTTAAATCATTTGGCAACATTTGTAGAATAAAGAAGGTGATGTATTGGATTTTTTTTTTTTAGAAAGGGGTAAGGCTAGACAATAATATGAAATAACAATAAACTCATTACCTGAGGTCCGAGCGGTGGCTAGTTTTGAGGCCAGGCTGAACATCAGTTCACAGATTTTGACACTGCAAAATAAAAAAAACAAAGAAAAACACTTGTAAAAACAAATGACAAATTAATCCACTCTTGTTTTGTCCATACTGTACCAACACACTGTACAATCCTAACTGAAAAGAGTGTTCACCTGTCAATTTCTGCAAAGCCCGGTATGTAAGCTTCTAGCATCTCGGTGAACACCTCCACATCAAAGTTCTCCTCAACGCTCTGCTGGGAACCAAGATCCTCCAGGACTCCAGTGATGTAGGACAGAAGAACCTCATCCAGAATGCTGCATTGATTGGTGAGAAGAAATACTTTGTTAGACAACCGGCTCAACTTGACTTTTTTTGTAAGGATACCAATTTAAAAAAAAATAAGGTAATTTTTTTTACCTGAGGTCTGCATGAGGAATGTATGCCTGAATAAATTCCTGCAGTGCATTGTGGATTATTTTGTGGAGCTCCATTGCGTTCTCCTACTGTGCAGTAGAGAAAAAATAATGAGTCAATGTACAGGACTTGCAGGAGGATAGCAGATGGTGAAGGCAGTTATGAAATGAGCAGCAGGGCGTGTCTGCAAACCTTAAATAACCAAGCGAAACAGTTGTCATCTTTGCACCAAATATGGAACACCGTCAACTTAAACCGTACATGGAGATGTTACAAAAGCATTTCTTATGAAAGCTTGGGTTATGAGAGAAATGTGAACGCTGTTACGGAAGGGCGCTGGTGGTGTATAAATAAGTGTTCAGTTTTATGCTCGTACTACGTTACATGAATTTATCAGACTTCAGTTCATCACAAGTCGCCAGTCAAGTTTGTCAGGATGCAACGTTAACTAACATTAACCTCGTCGAGAAAGCAACTTTACTTCCTTTCCAAACATAGTAGGTAAAGGTATATGCAATGTAACCATATTATGTAATTACATCAATACATTTACGAACAATATAATATCCTTGCTAGCATTTGTTTTGGTACCCAGAGCTAGCATTGCATTTGATTGGACATTATCAGCTAAGCTAATGGTTAATTACTAATGCTAGCTAACCCGTTACATGACAGCCGTCAAATAACAGTAAACTGTCCCACTTTCTGTCATATTTTCTCAGCAATGTCAGTGTTCATTCATCTACGAGGTTACCATTAATGTTTGTATCCTCGAGGAGAAATAACGGAATGTATAACGCGAGCGAAGTGGGATGGTGTGAGCTAACAACAAACAACTGCTAGCTAACGATTAACGCTAAATGCCCAACCAGCTTCGGACATTTATGCAAGATACTTTTAAGGGAGTGAAAACTTACTGTGGCAGATATTAGCGGGACATGAAGCTCAATGCGTTCCCCAAATATAACAGGGGGAGGCAGGTCGTCGGTGGTTACAGGATTTCTATCCGTGCTGTTGTTAGCCCCGCACGATTCAAAACATTAGTACGTCATTTCCTCCGAGCGTGGTTACAATCAATGCAGCTTTTGGTGGATGAAGGTGGAGGCAGTGTGAGGAAGCTTCTTTTAGCATTATTTGTAAACTATCACTAATTCACGGTGGAAGAAGTTTAACACCAAAGCTACCATAGGGACACAATCCAGTTTGGGTAACTAAAGCTACTTAGAAACGTTGTTCAAACTACTTTGTAATATTTTGTTTTTGACAATGTGTAGATAGGTAGGCCTAGGCTACATTTGACATGAACTTATACAAAAATATTATAAAGGCTAATAAAGTCACATAAGTGCCATTTTGTTATTCAGGTATTACACATAAGTTAACAAAAATACAATTTCATTGAGTATTTTTTCTAGAAAATACCCAGAAATGACTTGTTCCTGTTCCTCTGTGAGGATTTCCTATTTGCTCTGTTTTATAGCATTGCAAACGAATGTGTATGGGTTTTGACAGTTGAAGGCATCAACTAGGCCTATGGGAAACCGTTGTAGGCGTTTTTCATAATTTTCTTTTTTTTTGGCTGAACAGCTAGCCTATGTGATTAAACAAATGTTCAAGACATGTTCGAATTATTGAAAACCATTTTACATCCCAAAATTCCGTTCTTCTTCAGTTTTATCCTTAGCCTACTAAACGTACTAAAAATGCAGCTTTTCAGTTAATAATTGTCCACATGATAGAAGTTGTCACAACACTGTGTCATATCTATAGGCCCTCAACGTATTATAATCAAGGGAATCTACAATAATGTGTGACGTATAAAAGGCACTTTTTTGTTATAAAAACACCTGTCATTTTTTCTCGTGTTGAAAAACCTGAAAACCAAGGCCTTTACTTTACTTAATAACACATTTGTTTCTAACGTTCTGCTCAGTAAATGTGAAGCTTTTGGTGAACCATGTTTGGTTCCCTAACCCCGTGGTCTAGCCTACATTACCCCAGTAAATAGTCTACTCTCACTTGGACATTATCTTAGATCCATACATAGTTGATGATCGGGGTGTTATCTGAGGCAACATCCATGATGTCATGAGATCCTGCTCTCAGTTACCACCGCCTGTGTTGGTATTATAGCAGATATGTACCTGTAAATCTTTAATGCCCATTCAATTGTTTCCTGCTCCCTTGGCAGTATCCCTTGCTGGGCTGTAGTATTTCATGGGGGAAATATGGTACACGCCACTGATAAAACAACCAAGAACAATTCTCTAAACTTGGCTGAACTCTGTTTCAACTCTGAGCTCATGGCTAGACAGGTGGGGCTGAGGTATCAGGGCAGAGCGTGTAAAATCTACTGCAAAGGAGAGCGTCTCGGTTTTCTCGTCAACAGCTGACGTCGAAAGTAGCCTGCTGCAAGCCATACACCACACAGTGATACACTTGCACACATTGAGTTGCATCTATTTATTATAATAATATTATATATATATTCAGACTAGTAGACCCCAAATAGTCGTCGATTCGATTGAACCATCCAGATTCGACTGACGATCTCACAGTCGAATGGTCGCAAAATTTGGTTATGAAAAAAGGATCCTTCCATTCTGGCTATATTGGGATGCTGTGCTGAATGTCTGATTTTACATGGAATTACTTGGTTTCTCCCAACTATAGGGAAACATCAACCAATCAAATTCGACTAAGTAAACTCTTCGTTGAGGACACCCCTAATTCAGACTTTGCATTCAAATTGTACCCATTTGCGCTTCCTCCAACATTTGCTTTTATACATACAAAACAAGATCTTAACTGCAATGTCACACCCCAAACAAAATAACAACAGCAATTGTCATTTTCAATTCAGAATTCAGTAGTGGATATGGACTCATGCTGACAGACCTGCTAAGGCTGTAACAGGTGTCTGAACACTAGGTGGCAGCATTGAGTCAATAGTGACAGCAGGACATCATCCACAATCTCTGAGAGACGGCTTGCTCTTGCCACCATCTAGAGCCAGTAGAAACAAAACAACCAAATATTAATTGTTAATGTTTAACCAACAGTATGTTAAAGCATCTTGGGATTAGCTCCTATTTAACAAACTGCAGTTAACCATTTTTTAAGTTTCATTGCTAGGGCCTATTAACCTTTCCTGGATTACATTATGCATTTGTGTATTTGAGGGAGAGAGGGAGACATACTGAGCATGCATGCACTCACTGTACTGAAGCATCCTTAGCCAGTGATGCACTTATCCATCAGAAATTCAATGTTTACATTAGGGCATAATAATACTGCTGTCAAGGGGAAATTAGCCTCAGTTGAAGGATACAACCATTTAACAATAACTGTTTTTAATATTCTTTCGGACTATTTGTGTTGGTCTACTCTATTGCAAGAAAAAGACAGTGTGTATAATGTATAATCCGCCCCCCATCCAACCGTCAACACACACACACACACACACACACACACACACACACACACACACACACACACACACACACACACACACACACACACACACACACACACACACACACACACACACACACACACACACACACACACACAAACACACGTACACACAATAAGATAAATCAATACATACAAATGTCATATACCTCCAATAAGAACAAGGAACAAATTGCACCTCAAGCTATAAAATCGCCACTGATACGAATAGAATGGTTGAGTTAAAATGGTGTGACAGAGCTTTATCTTTGCGATTGTTATTCGCATGTGTATGCCAATACAATAGATAAATACATACAATATATTTGTATACTTTTATTAAAATGTAATCAATGAAAGTTTGAAATAGACTGTGTCAGTTTGAACCAAAACATACACGACATACATGAAGAGGGAAGAGTGAATTATTTTTTTCTTTTGCTCTTAGGGTTAACAACAAGACAGTTTTACAAATATCTGGTATTTGACTTGAAGAATGGTAGAAATCATTAAAAAAAACTTGCCAAACTCATACATTACACATTAATGTAAGTGGAAAACTAACGGTAATATGTGCTAATGGTATGTCGACTTATTTCTGTTCCTATATGCCTGGGTACAATCAAGCATGTCATGCAACAATGTCTAGGCAGGGCACATAATGTGGATATTGTACTGGTGGCACAGATTTCCATTTTCACACAGACAATGGGGACTCTGGGGGTTGGCTTGGGGGAAGTCTGAGCGAGAAAAAAAAAGATTTTACAATTCTCATCAGAGTTACCAAAACACTGAATAATTTCCTGCCAAATTAATTACCCTTTAACCCAACTTTAGACAATAATGCTCAGAGCTTGTCTGTCGGAACAGACTCATTCTATTAACGTTATAGATTTGCAGTTCAGCCAGAGTGACTTCATATTTAGATTTGATTGTATTTTCTTAGTGGAATGTGTAGCACTGTAGCATCCACAATAGAACGGCACGGAATTATTAGTTATCGGTACAGTTGAATTACCTGTGCAAAAAATTAAATAAAAATTGAACTTATCTGTTCCAAAGCATCACAAAAGGTGCATTTACAGAGTGAATTCAAGCACAGTGCAGTTTAATTAGTGGAAACTTTTACATTGTAAGGCCTCCTTCACAATCATAAACCTTCTTCAATCAGATTAACTAATCATTTCACCTCTCGCTGCTTGGTTTTGAAGGTTGTGTTATTCAGTTGTGTAGATTTTTTTTTCTTCTTCAAAAGTACATTATTAACTACACTTCTGAAATCAAAGTTGGCAGATATTTTTAATTACATTTTTACCATTGCACTTTTACAAAGATATCTTAGATTTACTAAGATAAACTTTATTGTCCAGAAGGACATTTGTTTTGGGAAAAAGTGCTAAACAAAGCTGCAAACAAACAATACATTAAATATCAATCAATAATTCCGTAACATTAGACAGTACGATGCATGACAGTACATGACAACCAATGTATTTTAGGACAAGGACATTCTTTAAATAATGCCTAGAGGAGATTGCACAGGCCCTGATATAGGAGAGTATCGCATTTGTCCTATTTTAAAATAATAATATTGATCATTTATTGAGATCTCATGTAAAGAGGTGAGAATTAAACACCTAAGTAGTGTTTACATTTCATCGTACTTTGTCATTTGCAAGTGCCTTCATCTTTTCAAGTGTTAAAAAAATCCCAAAACAAATGTCATTTGTCTTCATCTAGATCTGTCTGTTCTAGTGACTGGAGGGGGGCTTGGAGCATGAGCATGATATTGGCTGGCTGGTTGTCCGAGGGTGTGCGACTGACCTGATCCAGATCCGGGCCACCTGTGTGGGCTAGCCTGCCCTCCCGTCTGTCCCCAGGAATTGGTCACCAAGGCAGCCAGTTGACACTCTTTTTAACTCCTCCCACTCAACCCCAACCAACCAAACAACCAATGAACCACATAATATAATACAATGTAAGAGGTTAGATATTTTAGTTGCAGGACAAAAAGAGTTTCATTAGGATTAATAAGATACAACCGATGGGTTCAATAAGTAGGGCAAATCAAAAAAACGACTTGCTTATGTTCATTTCAGTAACTGCACCGGTGTCCCCTTGTCTTGCTCTCTGTGTGTCTCTGTTGAGCAGTCGATAGGTTAACCTGCCCTGTGGCATCCATCTTGTGTGGCCCCCCCTCACATTACCATTGATCTGAGGGAAATAAAGAGCACACGTGTTATTATATACAGCCAAGGAAAAACACCCTCTCACCGTGATGGAGTGAACAGGCCAAATGTATGAAATATGGCCCCCTCCGACATAGTCCGTCTTCCTGTCAATAGTGCAGCCTTTTGCCCACCAACCCGGATCAATAGGGACTTATCTTTTCATGATAACACATAACGATGTTGTCTGTTGTCTGTTTTTTTTCTTGTATTGAAGCTTTAATTCCGTCCCCCCGCCTTTTAAAAAAAATCGTCCATACTGATGTGTATATTTGGATATGCCTTTATAACTCTCTCGCCTTATTTTTTTCCCTAGTTCTTTTATCCAATACAATTGGTGTGGGCCCTGCGAGTCCTAAGCATGGCAGTTACAAATTTACATGTTGGTTTTCTGGACGTTTCTCTGGCGCTTTTGGGGGTCCCTCATGTGTGAGACTGCTCAGCGGAGAGAAGACACCCCTCTGTAAAAACATCTGTTGTGGAAATGGCTGTCAGACTCCCCCTTTTGTGGAGCTCCGTCTCTTTCTTTGCACAGAGATTGTCATTTTGTTTTTGATCATTAATGTGGGTGAGAGGATATTGATAAAAACGTAGCCATGCAGTTGAGCAGTCTACAGTGTTTTATTTGTTTTGTTTTTAAAAGGAAAAGGAACACTTCTCTCTTATTTGAGTGGCTTCGACGGTCTGCGCTTTGATGCATGTCATGTAACTATGCATTGCCACTATTTAATGTTAAAGTAAACTACAATACACAAATGACAAAGTGAAGTTTTTTTTAGAAATATTTTGCAATTAACCATATCTGTAAGCGTACACTCACTGTATGTTAGCATTATGGACAAGCTGCTTGAAGATGATAAGAAAAAATACTCCATAATTATTCATGATGTGGAGATGGTTATCATGAATGGAAGAAGTCACTGGAAAAAGAGGCATTTTTCATTGTCTCTTGTGAACGATTTCAATGTGGAAAAGGCAATTTCTCTTTTGTGCTTGCAACAAAATACCCACCGTAGTGGGGTTATATATAATATGAGTGAATGAAAAAGTCAGTGTAATTTAATACAAAGTAACTCAAACTAAATGCTTACCCGCTCATTGGAAGGGATACCTATAACAAAGTGCTGTTGTGCTCCTTGAAATTGATCGTCAAACAAAAGCTCTGCGCTGCGACTTTGTTAGAGAATGGCCCAGGGTGTGTGTGAAAACCTGGTTCTCCACCTATACAGGAAGTGTTTTGAGTTCACCTGTCCAGTATAGCGCCACAAGGCACATCACAGCTCCCGGGTCAGATGCTATTCATCTCAGTCAAGCTGCTCTTTCAGCTATTGATTTCAATGCAACACCAATATTGTCCACAAAAAAACCCTGAAAGAAATGTCCTTCCAAAATAATTCACTGCTTTGAATATAATTGTGTGTGTATGTGTGTGTGTGTGTGTGTGTGTGTGTGTGTGTGTGTGTGTGTGTGTGTGTGTTTGTGTCTATATCATTATAATTATGCACACACAATGTCTGAAACCAGAATTTCACATGGGTTTCACAGTTCAAATCCAAATATATTTACTCTCAGAATTATGTCAAGGATGTGACTGAATGTAGCAACAATTTTCCATTTTGACATCATTATAATCATGTAAATAAAGTTGAAAAAAATTATTATTATTTATAAAATAGAACAAATTCTACACGAAAGAGTCCAAACATTATGTACGACACTTGGTTTTAAGAGGTGTAAAAGATTTGATATGATCCATAACAGCGAGATCCCTGCATGCATTAGCGGGATGCCTGTTTGTGATGCTGTGATGTTGCCTTGCAGAACAGGTGAGTGTTTGAGCGGAGTGACACCTCATAAAGCAGCTGATAACCTGTTCCTGTGTCTTCTTATCTGTCTTCCTGACAATCACAGGTCCCTGAGCGCGCTGTCGTTTCCCCTCGGGCCCATTATCAGATCCCCTCTGTAGGCTCACAAGCAGCTGCAGTTATTGTGGAAGACTCTGCTTTTATAGCCCCATGATGTCTGTGACAACACTAGCTTTTTTAGAAGTGAGTGCTTGTTGTCTTTTTGGTCGTTCGGATGATAGTACTTTGTGTGTGTGTGTGTTTGGCTGAGTAGCTTCCTCCCACATAATCTAATACAATCGAATAAAGAAAGGCCTATTGAGGAATTTCAAGGTGGAGTCAGTGATTCTGGAGAACGCTTGTTGACAAAATCATATGTCCGTACTGTGTGTGTGTGTGCTGAAAAATAAATCCGGTGTTAATACTTAGGCTAGGCTCTGTTAACGGCGGGTATGTAAACAAAGGGTGCCCACCATAGCTAGAAACATGCCCATTTACAGTGCCTAGGGTGTGTATTAAAACTGGATTTTCTTTCAGTTTACACAGTATGTGCAGGTAGTGGATCGTGAAGAGATTTACTCTGATTTTGAAAAAATAAGTTTTGGATTTTTTTCAAATATTATATCATCAGTCATCTTTTTCCAATCATGTTTGGGCACTGATCGGTCCCTCGCACTATCTGTGGGAAACGTGTTATCTCCCTCCGCCATTCATGTACACATTTATTGGATTCGGAGTCTCCGGGATCAATCTTTTGGCCACCAGAGGAGCATAACTAATGGCAACATTAGAATGGCTTTGTGAGAGGGGACTGGCCGGATGCGGGTTAACCAAGCAGGAAATAATCTAGGATTTTATATCCTGCATGAATGGTCATAGGATATGCCGAGAATAAATTAATCCCCCCCAAAAATTTTGAGCGGTGATGTTATCTTTTGAATGAAACAGTTTCAAAGGGGGCGGGCGGTTTGTTTAGCTGATCTTTCTTCTGGATGTGGGAGGGTTGCTCCCACCATGCACACATGTGGAATTTCTTGGCAGATAATGACCGTCATCTTAATGCTCACCCAGGGTCAGAGTATCTATTTTGTCTTCGACCACCACAGGTCTAGACGGCCTTCCTCTCTGGAAAGCCTTTCTCTCTCCCCCCCTACTTCCTTTTAAAGAACCATTTCTATTTTCCTGTTGTGCCCAAACAAGGATTTTATAAAACGGGTGACATCGCCACACAAGCTGTCTGCAGAATCCCCCTTAATTAAAGTGACTTTTAAAGCCTTCCTCAGACACTAATAAACCCCCTCTCCATTAAGATCCTCCTAATTACTGTGTGCAAAGGAAAAGGGGGACACACAGAGACAGACAGTGTGAAGGTAAGCCTGCTGGCATTTGGCCCCATAAGCTGAGCGCCACACAAAAGAAAATGTCCCCTGGGTTACCCATCCTTACCAGAGAGATTCATTTTTTTTCTTTTTTTTTCGACCTCGCTCCCCCTCTCCTGTTTTCTTCTTTATGAATGAAAGTATATGACATGTGGGGCTGACAGTGTCCATTCATGGCGCTGGTGGAATGTGTGAATAAGGGCTTTGAATGAGGCTCGAACCACAGCCACCTGATTAGTCATTAAGCAGCAGTCTTTTGACGTTACCATTGTTTAAATGTGCATAGTGGAAGGGAGAGTGCTGTCGTGTTTAAACACTCGTTCACTCAAGTGAGGCTGATTAGAAGTGATAGATATTCAGTGTAAACTGCAGGAATCTCATCAGAAAACAACATCTTCTTTTTCAGGGTGAAACTTTGGTATCAGTGGACCAATTAAAATCATTTTTAAAAGTTCATTTTCTTAAGGGGCTCCAATAGGTTGGACGTACGCTCCATGTTAGTTCAAGTCAAGTCATGTCTACTACTTTATTGTCCATTTCTGCAATAAGTGCCAGACATACAGAGGAATTTAAAATATGTGTTTCTCTCCGACCCATGGTGCAATAAGTACAAAGTGCAAAAAGTAAGGCAAAACCAAATGCTATCGAAAACTAAAGAAATTGAAATTTGTTCAACATAAAGGCATAACAATGAGCAGACTAAGAATGAATAGATAAAAAACAAAAAACAAAACAACAACCCTGATTTAAGTGGTGGCTAAAATCGATGTGGAAAAGAGTATCTCATATTGTCACATTTCACACTGAAGCACAAGTACAGAGTGTGTGGGACAGTCACCACAGCTTCCGTGGCAAGAGGGCCGGAGCCCACAAAGGTTAAACGTGTTTGGTTCTTGTCCTGCTCTGCAGATTAATGACATTAACGAAGTTTCCATTAGTGCTGCAACAGGGGGAGACATGGGCGTCCATGCGGAAAGCCACATGACCGCGGCAGGAGGAGATAAGAGAAAATGAAATACGTCTAGGTGGGGAGACAGAAGGGGCCAGGAAGTGCCACTCCAAATTAGCCGTAGGCCAGGTTTGTTGTTACTTCATTAACCCAACAGCCCCGGGAAAATAAAAAGTGGGGTCACAACCTTTTAGCAACGGGGAGGCCTCGAAATTTGCAAATAGAGGCTCCTCCAAACTTTGGTCTGGATGCAACTATTGACACAATACAGACAAGTGTTTGTATGGGAACGTTATCATTTAAAGGAAGATCCCGCCAATTTCACAGTTGTTTGTTTTTGTCTCACATCGATCTATTAGCATTAGTACTTCATATGAGATGAAATCAGTTATCTTTGAAACACAACACCCGATTACATTACATCATTTTTATAATTGAATTTTAAAATGCACTGCAGGTTCATTATAAGCTTCTAGGTAGTGTTCAACTGTTTGTAAGTTGTATTAATTCAACATTCAGCTTTGTGATATAGTAATCAATTTCTTATCAAGGCCCTGGCAGGTTGTTGTTAAAAGAGATGAACCATCCATTTAGTCAGTCTATCGCAGTCAGATCTATTAATTTTTCAAAAATGTTAAAGGTTAAACATTGTAGGTGGATAAGTCATATACTAACTATGAAACACACTATGACTATCTGTTGGTGAGTAAATGTTAATGTTAGTATTTTTCTAGTACAGATTATATCCCATGATTCAGATCTGACAGCTGTGTGAAAGTTATTATTATAGTAATCCTTTTAGTGCATGAATCACTCAAAAAACAATGTATTTGAAAAAAGGTTAGAACTACACACAATGATGCTCTAAGTATCCTCACACCAGGCAGTGGCATCAATAATATAAATTCATCATCAGCTGTTCTACAAATGAGAACAACAGGATATTACTGGATCATTAATATTACATAGTGTGCACTGTGCTCTGTTTGTCGCCCTCTAACATTTGGTGGTTAACTTCAAAACAGAGTCGAGTTGTATAATGCCGTCCTTGTTGTTGTAACGCGAGCTGCGCAGTGGCTCTTTATTAGCAGCAGGCAGTGACTTTATTAGAGTCTACGGTTACAGAACCCTTGGAAGGAGCGCTATTGTATTCTCACCACTTCTCTGGCAAACATACCTCCGCTGCTCTCTTCCTTATAGTGCACTCTTCATAACAAAACAGATCTCATGGGATTTCTGCGGAAAATAATAAGTTAAAAAAGTTATCAGTATAACTTTGAGCAATCATTTTAGTGACTAAAAAGAGGTTCAGGGAAGCTGACAAATTTGATGCCCCTTACCTGTTTGTTGTATTTGTTTAAGTTATTTCTTAAAAAGTCAGCTAATTCACTCCAACATTTTACTTAGTTTTTCTTTCTCTCGCATAGTTTTCTCTCTCTCACTCACTCTGTCGCTCTCTCTGTATGTCACACACACACACACACACACACACACACACACACACACACACACACACACACACACACACACACACACACACACACACACACACACACACACACACACACACACACACACACACACACACACACACACACAGACCTACTCAGCAGCCATGGATCGGCAGCAGCTGACTTGGCTAGAATCTCTGTGGCACAGGTAGACAGAAGCAGGGTCCAGCGGGTGTCTACTGAGGCTGCAGACACATCTGCCTGCTTGATTTCACCTGGTAACTGAGCATGTAGTATTTACTTCTCGGCTGAAATGCAATCAGGGGCTGGTAGCTGGCAAGCAGGCAATGAGCCTGAGATAAGGTGCTGTTTTTTTTTCTCTCCCCTCGACTCAAGAACTAAGGAAGAGTTTGAGTTGAGAAACTGGGAGGGGGAACATTTGTTTTGTTACTGTATAGTCTGGCAACTCACACAAAACTTGAGAATAGAGAATGCTTGTTGTCAAAACTACTTTTTGTCAAAATCTGTGAATATCTCCTTGCTTTGAATGGGCATGTTGCTAGCTACGGAGTGCCTCCTTTGTTTACATACCCTTTGTTTGCATACCAGTTTACAGAGCCTAAGCTGGGAATTATACCAGATTTGGTACTGACAGGTAGTGGATCGTGAGGAGATAATCACTGCTTTTGACCAAAAGGGATTTTGACAACAAGCATTCTCCAAAATCGCTGACTCCACCTTTAATAAAAAGCAGAAAATTCATTATAATGAGCTGTATCACTGCTGAGGACCAGAGCCTCTTGAATTCCCGATGACGAGCGTATAACACTGTCACTGCTGCAGTGCTTCTTACGGTAGAGTGCTCCCATGGGCGCGTATAAACATTTACATCCTCCAGATAAGGGTCACCTCTCTAATCCGTCTGGAGAAGTGCGTGGAGTGGCCCTTTATCCGGCCCTGCTTTAACCGGTCGCTCACAGAAGAGCCTTTTACCTTTTCACTAATGGGGGGAGCTATAGTCTTTCTTTTGCCTCTCAGCCTCTCTGAAAGAAAAAAAAAACTTCGCCAGAGAGGAGACATTAAGAAAACCAGTTAATCTGGAGCATTCTGTCTGTCTACACGCGGGGAGTGGGCCCAGCTCCTTGGTGCCTTCTCAAGAGGGTTTCTCCTCACCAGCAACTAGAGAAGTGTTTGATCAGCACTTTCTTCTCAGTCACACTGATGAAGACACAGTGGCTAAACAAATACGTGTCTAGCCTTTTTTTTTGGGTCATTGTTTCGAGAGTTTGAAGGCTTTGTTGAAAATGTTGCAGATATAATTATTTAAGTACACAAAATTCACTATTTACTGTAATAGTTTGCGTTTATCACTATATGCCCTTTCAGTCATATGCCAAGGCCTTATCATATTACTTTTCAAATTTGAAGAGAGAATGCTCACAGTAATGATGCTAACAATGTACTACAACATGTGCATCATGTTAAAGGTGCACTATGTAACTTTGAGTGTGTCAGAGAAGTGGAAAATATCTTATGTATTTTCTCTGAATTGAATAAACAAACTTTCCTCACATTAAAATCCCTGGAACACTGTTTGAAGTTAGAAAACGACCTGATAAGTTACTGTTACACTGTTGACGTTGACTGCCCATGTTTTTATTATTATCATTATTTATTTATTTACAAACATATTTTACCCTTACCTTTGGTCCCAGGTGCCTCAAAATAAATATGAAAGGTCAGGGTGTGCAGATATAATTTTAAACAATTTATGATCAAAGAATTATTCAATACTAAGCATTGTATAGTAAATAACTGCAGGCTCTGCAAATGGACTCCACTTATTTAGCACTTTTCCCTGGTTTTTCACAGACTCAAAGCGCTTTACATTGTTTCGTACACATTCACCCAATCACACACACAGCAGCAGCTACCACGCAGGGTGCAAGCTAACTATCGAGAGCAATTTGGGGTTCAATGTCTTGCCCAAGGACACTTCAACATGTGGCGGGTAGGCGTGGGATGGAACCTCCGACCCTGCACTTCAGAGGCGACCTCCTTAACCACTTCGCCACTGCCGCCATGTAAACAAACCCCCCTCCCCTGAAATTTAGTGCGCCTTTAAAAGGAACCTGAGGAAACAGTAGGAACAGAAGCGCTACCACTATCACAACCTAGTCACTGTTACTAACCATTGTTTGTCACAGTGAAGCCCTTTAACCCTCAGACACTCAGTCTTTACTCACCGTTTATGGTCTCAATCCTACTGTGGCAGCAGGGCTAGACCAAGGTCATCAGTGGCTGCAACCAGAGTTACTTGTCGTTAAAGATGGGCCCAATAAACACAAGAGGACAATGGGGGCTTATCAGGTAGGGAGCCGTAATGGCAGGTGGCTGGATGGTTAGGATGAGCAAGAAAACAAAAAGAATGTATAAAGCGGGTACAGGAGGTCGGAAGAACGGATGGGAAAAGTATTTTAGTGAAATGCAAGCACTGCAACAAGATGATGAAAGTAGCTACGAGAAACTCTCAGTTTTTGTTCAATGTAATGGCACCTTAGGTCCGACAAAGGCAGTAGTGTTTTTACGACACCAGCCCCCAAGCGTGCCGGCAGCGTGTGCATTTGTTTAGGAAGCGAATGAATACATCCATAAAGAGAGACCGCAGATGAGTATGATAATCAGAATATGACTTTGACTTAGTACCATTCATAAACACAGGTCGTTCCCGTCTGCCTGCCGTAAATCGTTCCTAAAAATCAGACTCTAACAAAGGCATTAGTAGTAGTAACTACATGAGAATAGCATTGTTTTCGCCGATGGTCTCGTTTGCTGTTACAGGTCATTTATTATCATCACAGGAAAAATATGACTGTTTCATGGAACACACAACAAAATGTATACCCTGACACACATTCATGCCTGGACAAGAAGACATACAAATGTGCTCACATAGACATGCAAAATACACACACACACACACACACACACACACACACACACACACACACACACACACACACACACACACACACACAAACGCACAAATACACACACACAACCAACCACCCACCCACCCACCCTTGCTTGTGTTTCAGTGGGTACGACAGATGCCGTATGGACTGTTGTATTCTCAGCAGTAAAGGAGGGCCCCTGAGGGTCTCTGCTGTCTGACAGTACACCAGGGATCAGCTGTGACACGGTGACACCGATCCCCTCATGTCACACACAATGCTGTCCTAACACCACTGTGTGTGTGTGTGTGTGTGTGTTGTGGGATTTAATCATGTCAAATACACGAGAGCAGATTTATTCATGTCAGTGGTAAGGCATTTCCCCATCCGCCTTTTTGCACCTTAACAACACGTCTGCCAACCTAATATCTTATTCCATTGCTTTAAAAAAATAGGGTTTTGAGAAATCCATGCACCAAAGATTTTTTTTTTTGTCGTTGTATTATTTGTGATGTTTCATACTCTGTGGTCAGTGTCTGTCTGTACAAAGAGGAGGGAAGCTGGGGGAGAGCTGTTTGTTGTACTGCCCATGTTTGGCCAGTTGAGGCCATGCTTTCCTCAGGGTGAGACTACAGCCTCAGTGTGTATAGCTACTGTCACTGTGGCCCACTTCCTCCCCTTACAACCAAGCTGGATATATGGGTCATGCAATTGTAGGCATTTGCAAAATCTTCTCACAATCTCTCTTCTTTGGTTAGCAGTGGAGTAAGTAAGTAGTAAGAAAGAAAAAAAAAGTACAGTTTCTCAGCACAGTATTTTCTTTTGCTCCATTACATTCAACTTATTTTTTTTTCTTTATATGCGTCTACTGTGTTTATAGTTACGACAAGTTACTCGGTTGAATAAGGTTTTATCTGCAAAACATATGCTAGGCTCAGGAAATAAGATGCTTTGCACCTTAAAATAATTTTGCAGGTCAGCGCATTGATTATTAAAAAAAACAAGCCATAAGGGGCCATTTGTCTGAAAGTGTACTTTTACTTAGACGTGAATGCAAATATGTTTATACTTTTACTCAAGTTGAGTTTTGAATACAGGTCAGTTGGACTATTCCTATTATTGTATTGTTAATTTGACTCACGATTTTAGACATATTTCCTTTGATAAGTAAAGCAGTCATTACAACAAACACGCCCTGATGAAATCACCTTTAACAGATACTTAGAAATCTGAATAATCTTCACATTTTAGCCAGAACTATAGATTTCATGATTTGTTATTTTTTTAAATATTGTTTTCAACATAAGAATGTGTTCTTATGACCATGCCAAGTTGAATGAAGGTTAAATAAAATGAAGAAATAAACCAAACAAAATTAAGATTTTAGCACAGATTTTAAGACCAGGACCATTGAAGTGTTTGAGAAGTTAAATATGTGTTTGAATTTATAAATGTCTCAAAGCCGATTGAGTTATAAGTATTAACAATGTATGCAGCTTCAAATAAACACCCTACGAACTTCACATATCCACACATAACACACAAAACACCACCAATTTGTTGCAGGCTCTGGTGTGTGCCTCTCTGCCTTACTGTTGTGGTCAGTCTCCAGGTGCAGTAGGTCCTACCTTCTTCTCTGTAAAGCCACTGTGAGCCTGTCAAATAAGTACGAGGCAGGTAGATGTGTGGCCCGGGAAAGGGATATGCTCACCCTGCTAGCGGGCGCAGAGACGCTCCTTTGTTTCCTGGCATGTCTCAGGGCCCACTCACACTAGGGCCGCGGCCCCGTGCCAAAGCTCATTAGCATACTAAAGTCTAGAACGTTTGGCTAGTGTGACCACGCCAACTGTATTCCAGCACGGAACAGCCCCTTGGCCACGGCACACCTGGGAGAGGTGTGCCGTGGCCAAAGTACAGATGCTAATGAGATGACACGCGCACAAGCAAGCGCACAGGCGG
This sequence comes from Ammodytes marinus, assembly GCF_949987685.1. Taxonomy (NCBI): domain Eukaryota; kingdom Metazoa; phylum Chordata; class Actinopteri; order Uranoscopiformes; family Ammodytidae; genus Ammodytes; species Ammodytes marinus. The sequence continues at coordinate 6,891,612 of NC_137215.1, read as the reverse complement.
CGTTCCTGACGTGAATTTATTAAGGATGCATTGTCCGTTAACGTCCGCTGCCTTACTAGTCGGCACCAGAATTGCCCACCACTTGGACTTGTAGCTATAATGTGTGAGAATTGACGTGTGTGTAAGCCTAGGTGTGGGCTAATAAAAGAGGGAGAGAGCTAATTAGGTCGGCTCAGAAAGCAAAGCAAAAATGTTTTCGTGTTTACTCACGTTCGTCAGATGATTTTTTTTCTTTTTCCTCCCGTCAGCTGTCATAACTGCATTTACGCATGGCGGTGGAGACGCACCCAAAACAACACACCGCGGCCCGGTGATAAGGAAACAGTAGCCTACGCTAAGGTTTAACAAGAAACTTTATAAAGACACTTAAAAAAACGATCTCTGCCCATACAAAAAGTTCTGACTTGGATTTGATGGAGCGATCGATGTGTATAAAACCATCCGGTACGTATGGTCTGATGACGGGCCGTTATATTAATAATAAACAGCGTGCTGCACAAATATGAGACTGTCCACCGCGACCTATTACGTCAAGGCTACATTAAAAAAAACAATAGCTTAAGGATTCTCGTTGCTCTAATGTGGAAGTGGAATATTTGATGCAAATTTGGCCGGATGAAAATATTCACAAACAGTCGTAGCCTACAAGTAGACTACGCTCCAAATCCTAAACGCGCACGGTGCAAGTATGCCCAGGCCACGAGCAGTGTGAGCACGGGCCTGCGGGGGGAGTGGGGAGGGGGGGGAATCGTGCTGAATCGTGCTGAGCACGGAACAGGCAAACGGCACTAGTGTGAGTGCGCCCTCACATACTTTCCTCGGCCAGATAAGCCCCAGCACCATGAAACAACGCTTTATGTTTGGGCCTCGGTAACGTCCCAGAGAGGCCAGAGTGGAGAAACCAGTCAGTGAGCAGGTAATATGTCCTCAGTGTCACACCTTATTAAAGGGACAGTTACATATAGTTTCATACAGCTTGTACTGAAGAAATAAACACACTTTTAGGTTAGATATTACTCGCTAAGACTCCTTCATTGATTTTCACTCCTTGGTTAAGCAGTATGTGTTTATAATGTTTCTGTTAATTTAGAAAAAAAAAAAATATATATTTTCAAATCAAAAGTTTTTTGAATTATTATTGTTTTGCACGGACATCTATTCATTATAACTATGATGTAATTTGGTATAGTAAACACTGCTCCTTCATTTTTCTTTCATTTGTTCCCTTCTCTGAGGAGAGAGGGTTCAGGCAAGGGGGGGTCTGGAGGGTAGGGAGGGAGGGGGGCCTGGCTGTTTCCTGAAATCGGATTAGCAGCTACTCTACACTTACATTGCAGGGACTGGGGGCTTTGGTTTAGCCCAGCTCAGGACCACCCAACAGGTAAACAGGTACGCTACTGTGGTGGAGCAAAAAAGGGGAAAGGGAATGGTTAGGGGGATAAAGGATTTAACAAAAAAATACTCATGAGAGATGGATACAGATTGAGTGAAATAAATACAATACTGGCAGACTGGTGGAATTGGATTACCCAGTGCGGTTAATCTGAAATTAATTCCAAAAATGACTTTGTGAATTGGTCGAAGATGTACAAATGGCAACGAAACAAACAAGAAAGTACAAAAAAACAAACAGACGAAAAATAAATCCAAACCCAACTCACTTCTGAAATGTATTCCGAACCGCCAATTTGTGAACTTCCTCTTCTTGAACCAAGTCTCTGGACCTTCACAAAAGACCTACATATCTCAACGCCAGCCCTCCCTCAGCTCAGCACATATCTAAACCTCACACTATGTCATGCCGCTGCCACTAGCATCCCTCAGAAAGGAAAAAAAAAATATCCTGAAAATTAGTTTTTTTGGCATCCGGGCTTGCAAACACACTCTCTCCTGTCTGCTTGCAAGCCACCAAGGCTTTGTTAGGCAGGCCCCAGCTCTGAGCCCACAGCCTTCAAGACCCCCATTATGCAGCAGGACTCAGCGGGGCAGAAAGAGCAGGAGTGTTTTCGCCAGTCATGTGGGCACACAGGCATTATACACTCTTCAGTGGCACTGTAGATATTTTTCTGAGTCTTACAAACAGAAGGGGGAAGGCCCCGCGGAAAGGGCTGCAAGAAGTTTTTGATAATTGGGAGTTATATAAGTTTCTAAAATCCTCACAGGAGGATTTTAAGTTTTTTTCCCCCCAACCTCCCGTTTCCCTATTGTGTGTTTTTGAAAAGCTGTGTGCGAAGGCCCCACTGCGAAGGTGACAAATCCCTTTGACATAAATCATTGTGTAAAAAAAAGGTTAAAGGAATACAGTCAAGTGCTCAGGAAGAAGAGCCTCTAATTGCCTGCTTTGCTCCAGCTTCCCCTAACAGTGTTTTACAAATTAAACAACACTGCACAGCATTTGTCTGTGTGTGCACGCCGGCTCGTGCGTGTGTGTGTGTGTGTGTGTTAATGTGCCTTTGTTTATGTGTGCCGTTGTGTGTCCACTTATGTCTTATTGTAAGAAGAAAGAAAGCTTGCTCAGAGTTGTTATGTCGAAGATCTAACAGACGCACATATCAGCTGTAGCAGGGCCAGAGGAGCTGGGGTTTTTACTAATCAGCGATAGACAAACTGAGGGCTCCCTGCATCTCAAACATCACTGCTTCTGTCAGGGGCCCAAAGTGCTAGGCAGCTCTGATCAGCAGTGTTGTGTGATTTCTTTTTCTTTTTCACATTGAATCACACTGGGGAATGTGTCTCTCTCTGTGTGTGTGTGTGTGTGTGTGTGTGTGTGTGTGTGTTTGAGTGTTTGAGATGCAGGGATGCATGGTGCTAACCCTCCCCTGAGTAGTAATGCATGAACTGTTGGCAAAACATTGTTGCCGCTGCTATGTTAATGGGACGCGGATTGGGGTGGAGGGTGTCGGGAGGTGCACAGATGTAATTCAAGGTTGACATCACCAGATTCATAATGCGTCTACAGTGAGGGGGGACATATCGTGCATTTTTTCTTGGCACACCTCAGGCCAACTTTCAAAGTCAATAGAAAAGGCACACCTGCCGTCAGAGGCAGATGATGATTTGTACATGAGGCAGCCCGCGTGAATAATGACAGTATGATTTCAGATGAGATATTTCAAGTTTTATTACTAAGCATGACATTTTGGATATCAAATTATTTTCATAAAAAACATATATTCGATAACATTTTGACACGGAAAGCCCTGCGAGCTCATTACAAGCCCTCTGTGCTTGTAATGGCTGCACCTTTTATGCAGCTGTCAAGCCGCTCGCCTCCGTGTCACTCACAGTTACGTGTTGTCGAGAGAAGAGTTCAGGGAGTGTAAATGTATTTATGAATGCATGATTTTGTGAAAGTGTGTACTTGGCTCTCTCCTCTTGCCGTCTAATAACTGGTAACCCCAGCTGTGAGCGCGTGTGTGTGTGTGTGTGTGTGTGTGTGCGTGCGTGTGTGTGCGTGTGTGTGTGTGTATTTGTCTGCTTGTGTAAAGCTGAGGCTCGCGGGGCACTGAGGCGAAACTTGGCCCCAGTCAGGTCAATGCGCAGGGGGCAGAGACCAAAAAGCCTCCAGCCGTGCTCTCTCTCTCTCTCTCTCTCTCTCTCTCTCTCTCTCTCTCTCTCTCTCTCTCTCTCTCTCTCTCTCTCTTTTTCAGTCTCTCTCTTTTCCACTGGGATTTGGAATATGTAGCCCAGAAGATGTAACATGTATTTATTTTGTACACAACACTCAGGGATTCTTTGGCTTTTTGTAAATGCACATGCAGTACATTTTACTGACCGTGCAGTGGTTGGCAGGAAAAAAAAAAAAAAAAAACTTAACTTTGTGAATGATTCAATAAGATTAGCCAATTTCATAATACTCAAGGAAGCATCCTACTTTTTATATACTCTTTACTCTTTATATCAAACGGCAAAATGCTAGGTTTTTAAAATGCCTTTCAGAAGACACAGAGGCATTTTATGATCCAACATGCATCAGCAGATTGATGATATTGGTATGTTACAAGTCACAAACATGTTTTTGTCTTAAACAGCAAGTGTAAAGTAGCTACGAGGAACTTTCAGTTTTTGTTGATTTTAGCGGCCCCTTTGGACAAAAGCGGCAGGGCAAAAGCGTGTGTATCGTTATGAATGCAAATTAGCTTAAAGCTATAATCTGGTATAGTGCATCAAATGGCAACATTTATGTTCTAACTGTACATTGTCCCTTTTAAATAAAGATTTTAAATAAATAATAAAATAATGAGTTTATGAGGCCGTGCTGAGGTAATGTATTTATATGTGACTATGCAAGATTAGTTGTGGTACGACGATGGTTCCTGGGAAGAATCGGACCCGTTCAAATGCATTAATGACTTGATACAAAATTATTGGAAGGAAACAGCCCTGACCTCTTCCTTCTGTGGCTATGAAATTAGGCTCATGATGGACTATAGTCATAGCCGCTAGAGGGCTTTGTTTGTTGAACGTAAAGCAAGCTGTTGTTGTGCATTTGCTGCTCTGTTCCCTCTTCCTTACATCTTCTCAGTAGACATATATTTGTATTTCCTCACTCTGCCTTGCCTTCTCCCCTCAGAGGACCTTCCATAGCCCTCAGAGTAAGAACCAGCATGTAGCCAGCGCCACTGGTTAAGCATTTTTCATGCTGGATTTGAAATCAGATTATATACGGGCCTGCTCAATTGACTTAATGGATTTGAAAGGGCTAGATCCTATTAATAAAGGAATAAAAGGGACTGAGGAAACAAGGTAAGGGGGGGGGGGGGGGGGTGACTTTTACCCCCCAAGGCTGTGTCCCCACCGGTGGAACAAGGAGGCTAATCTGCCATGCAAATTAAATCCTGTCTCTATGCACTGGGCCCTCTAATGTCCTCCATTACACACCTTTTATTTGTTGTGATCTGATATTTTGCAAACACATTCTAGCGACAGTCAGGGGACATCAGACTGGTATGGGAGTGATTACTGGGGAAGATGGAATTTGCCTCTTTTATCATGCCGACAAAGTGCTCTGCCCCTCGGAGGAACGAGTGAAGGGAATATTCCACTATGGTTCTTCAGATTGGGACTGACACTTGTGTAGTATATCCTATCTGCATGTTTGTTTTTCTCTCCTCCCGAATTCTCCTTCACAAGTTCCAGGCAGGATTATGATGCAGTTGAGACGTGGCAGTATTTGGGGCCGTAACAGAGCTTACCTCGCCGTTTTTTCTCTTATGTATTAATGGCTGTAATCTTTGGCTGTACTTTGCTTTTTTATTCCCTTGGGAGTCCACCTCTCACACTCTGTTCCTGCCTGACCCGTCAAAAGTAACCGTTGAAAAACACACATGTGTCACATATCCTAATCCGATTTGCGCCCTAATCATGACAGGGATTATACTGTGCGTACAGTAGCCACAAAGCTGTGAAACTTCCAGCGTTCTTTTCGGTGTTTTCCCGCGGCATATAGTTCACCTTTTCCGTGAGGCCGGCCACAAGTTAGAAAGGGGCAGACAATCCTAATAGCTCCTGGATAAGTAGCTTTAGTAATGGTTCCCTGTTTAGGATTTGCCTTTTCATAATCGCCGCAAATGAGTAGATGAAATACTTGCTCAAGTGTTTGTTTGTTTGTTTGTGCACTGGCCAGTCTCTGGGAAAAGTATCTGCTCTCTTTACTTGGAACAGTGTGTGAGCGGATACAACTAATTCCTTCTGGCTCAGGCATTTCCTTCAAACACAACAATTAATTAACCCTGTAATTATCTATACATGCATCCTCATAAATGTTTAATTAATGAAGTGTTTTAAAGGTGCAGTCAGGGATTCTGAAAAATGCTTCTTGTCAAAATCACTTTTTGTCAAAATCTGTGAATATTTACCTGTCCGTACTGTGTGTGCGCTGAAAAAAAGCATTCCCCAGAATCGCTAACTGCACCTTTAGATATAAGGGCCATAGAAATTATCTCTAATAATGCACGTTTCTGTCTGAAAACATCAAAGATATACCATCTCATCCTCTCCTCCATCACTGAAATCAATGAGAAATCATAACTTTCACTTCATTAGTTACACAACATTTTCTGCTGCTGTGATGAAAGCAATGTTCTCCTCTTTCCTATTGGCCACTTCCATCAGTGACGTCTCTGTCCAATCACAATTGAGGAAAAAACCCAGGGCTTAAAGCGAGCGCTGGCTGGCAGTCTTCAGCCTAATATGAGCGTCTGACTGTTTTGACCAATCGCTCTGAGAAGAAACTGTTTCTGCAGGATAAACATAAACTAAATATAGAATATATACCTTTCATATCAACATCCTGCCAAATAAAAAACTGAATATCCACCTCTCAAACAAAGGTATATGCCTGGGAGTGTGGACCTCATTTCAAGCACAATTAACTTGAAATGAAGTGCTGCGAGATCAATAGTCCCCAGTTGATCCAGAGGGAGCTGTCAGTCTATGGAAATGGCACACATATGGTAATATCCACCAGCTTAACAACAATTTAGAGGATTTACTGTTGCTGTTTTCAGGGCCCACATGAATAACAAACAGTGGGCCACCCCCTGGGAACCATTTTGTTTTATCCCGGCTTCAATTAATCTTTAAGGGGGAGGATACCATTCGGGAGGAATGGCAGGGGGGGTGGATACGAAGTGGGCGTTTTTCTTAGATGTGAAAGGTATACTGCTAATTATGAAAATTACAAACAGACGATTGACTCATGCTAATTCGACGATGAAGTGTGTCTTTGCCAGTGTTCCCTTCACCTAACTGGCATTTCATCATCTCCCTTTTTCTCTCCGTCACGCGCACACGGACAGATAAAGTGTGTTTGCACTTTGCTTTTGTAATTAGGAACACTATTGTCTCAGCGCTCACAGTTGCTATTGACAGCCACGCAGACATTAGCAGGATTATATGAGTTCTTACACTGATGAGTGTGATGAGATCTCGGGAGATGTGTATGGATTTTTTTTTTTTTTTTACCCCCTCCTGCTGACTGCACTTCTCTCCTCTTTAGCCTCGGGCCTGAAAAACCTGTGGCACCTCACAACACACAAGACTCTCCGTGAAAATAAATGAAAGAATGTCTGGCATGCAAGCAAGCACTGTGTAGTTATACGCTCCAGTGTTATGTCATTAAGTCAGATTCATTTAGCAGAGTCAGGTGCGGACAGCCAGCACGTTATAGACAGTGCAGTGTCAACCAAGACAGAGAGCGCGCGGGGGGGGGGGGGGGGGGGGGGGGGGGGTACTCGGGTCAATTCTAAATTGATTTACCTCAACTCTTGCGATTGATGAAGTCCGTTCAGGTTAAACCGAAGAGTTCTTCTCGATTGGAAACACGCACTTTGTGGAAGAGAGTCGCTATTGGAATTGACTGCTGTGTGTCTGTCGCCCGCAGCTCAAGCCAGGTGGGAAATTGAGTCACAAAGCAAAAAAGCGTGAGAGGGGACAGATGACCTCTTATGACAGTTATGCAGTATGGGTCTGTATTGCCTTTCATAAGTCCATCTGAAGAAAGTCAGATGATTGAACTGAAAAGTATAGACTTTAAGGTAAAAAAAAAATCCATAATACTCTTTTCGTACTCTTGTCATCTCGAAGCAGGTGGAGTCCTCTTGAGAATAAGAAGTACCAGAAAAAGTGGACCCCATTCAAGAGATGACTTGGAAAAGCCATGCTGCTGTTAGCAAAACTCACAAAATGATAAGGACAGGCAGAGGTATGTTAAACCCCTTCTCCCTCCTCCTCAGAGAGATGGAGTTATAGGCACGTGACCGGCACACAGAGGCAATTCCCAGCCCTTGTTTTCCAGAAGGGACTGTGTGTTAAACTAAATCTAAATTGCCAGTATGATTTCGTCACTCTGCCTCTGATGAAGGAGAAGTGACATTGGTAAAGAAATGAATAAATGAAAAAAAAAATGAAAAAGAAAAAAACCCTCTGCCCTGTGGCTCTTCCCTGACTCCAGCTTTTATCATGTAAATAAGGCGGCGAACGGGACTTGGGTTAGGAGGGACAATTCCCCAGCCGCCACTTGAGCCAAATACAACTTTCCCTGCGCTTTAGGCCCACAATGAGGAATGTATTTGGAGGCCTCACTTTTAATTTAACCGGAGTGGCAGCTGAGGGGGCACCAGGGACCTCGTCTCATGACTGCTACTGTCGCTCTGGCTGGAAGGAGGGGAAAACCTCAACCTGGTGGTGTCGTACATTTCAATGTGCGAGATCTCGCTGCCACCACAGCTCTCCATCACAGGTTGTTTGTGTGTGTGTGTGTGTGTGTGTGTGTGTGTGTGTGTGTGTGTGTGTGTACTTGTACAGGTACCTTTGTGTGGACTATATGCTTAACCATTGGAGTGAGGACATTTTTGGAAAGTGAGGACATTTTGCCCGGTCCGCACTCCTTCAAAGGTCTGTTTGAGGCTTAACACTAGGTTTTAAGGTTAAGGTAAGAATTAGGTTTAGGTTACGGTTAGGGTTAGGGAATTATTTTTGACTGTTAGGGTAAGGGGCTAGGGAATGCATTATGTCAATGAATGTCCTCACAAGTATAGCTGCACAAATGTCTATGGTTGTCTTTGTGCACATGTTTTTCTGATGCAGCTGACTGTTGCACACTCACACCTCTGTGCTTCCCCATTGAGGAATCACGCTTCTTGCTCCGCTGTAACATTTGATTCATTACGATCTGAAACAGCACATCAGTTCACTTATTATGTCTTAAAAAACCCTCCCAGCGTCCCATAGAGCAAAAGGGGGGAGAGAAAAATCCACCAAAGAGGAACCGCCTTGAAATTGACAGCTGTTATTGTGCTGTGCCATCTGCTGCGCTTGCCAGGGAACAGAGAAGGGTTAATATTCTATGATGTGTGGTAGCAGTGGCACAGCCTCTTTTGCACAGCCAGAGTGAGGCATACCGGGTGCCAGGAGTCTGTGCGCCCGATGGAGAGAAACCCCTCAACATTAGCATGGCGCCATATCAACCAATGTGGGCTAATTTAATGGGTCAAATACGGTTGGGAGGGTGCCAAAATAACAGCCGTACCAGCAGCATTTCTAACAGGGGCCGAGGGAATCACAAAGGGAAAGTTACGGCTCCGCTTGGCATTGTGCAGCTTTTAAATCATAATTCACCACAGATAAAGTGTAGAAATGGCGGATATTTCATTTTCCTTTTATTTTGTTAACCCTTCATTTGGGAAATCTGTGTATATTTGTGTCCCCATGCATTTCAGTGCAAGTATGTTTTGCTATGCTGTGTGCCGGAGCTGTCATTATTCATTGACCACAGATGTAAATGGATCTAAACAATGGGACGCGCGTGCTGCGGGTAGGGATCGCCCCTGGAGAGGACAGGCCCTGCTGAAATTAATAGGCCTCCCGTGGCTAAATAAGCAATGGCGAAATAAGCCTAAATGTCCCCCGATCGCGTGACAGACAGGGGCCCAAGAATATGAACAGCAGGTAGTTATTATATGAATTGCTGGAGAGGGACATATTGCAGACCCAACATGCCACATCAAAACCATTACACTGCACTGGAGTTAATTCATTGTGTGCACGTGATACATTTCAGTGGCGAGACAAAGCACATTTGCTGCACAATGCTTCCTGCTATTTCTTGCTTTATGTGTGGCAGTGTTTTGAAATATTACAACTAATTATTTCACAGAGTATACAGTACGCCTAACTATTAAGGGCCAGAACATTACTTCCCATCATATGATTATTGTTAAACCTTTTTAGGAAGAAGGAAGAGAGGCAAATCATGACACATTGAAACATTGCCTTTCTATAAAAAGAATACCATATATGGTAATTCATAGGCCCAAAGCCCTGATGTTAAAAAAACACTGAAAAATTGGGAAACAAGTAAGTTCCTTTGCTTCTTTGAGCCATCGGCTCATTGCTAATTCTGAGTGCTGGTTCACAAAATGCTCCAACATTTAAAGCAACTGGCAGGGGGTAAATTAGTGCTTCGAGATGAATTATCATACAATTAAGGACCCCAGAATGTGCCAAAACACAAAACACACAATATGGAGCACAGACCTACTTTCCCCTTAATTCCTCAGAGAGAGAGCAGTGCTCCATTCTCTGTTAAAGGAACAGGCTTTGGCTTTCCTGCCCATTTAGACCCACGCTTGTTTAGTGTGTGCTGATTTCTGTCCATATTGTGTTACAGATCATTTTGATTCTGGATTAAATTCTGGAGAACGCTTGTCGTCAAAATCACTTTTTGTCAGACTAGAAAATCTAGGCTCTGTAAACTGGCATGTTGCTAGCTATGGTGGATCAATTTATAGTTTGCAGGCTGTGTATTAACACCATATTTTTTTCAGTGCACAATGGTAGCGGATCTTGATTCACTGATTTTGACAAAAAGTGATTTTGACACAAGCATTCGCCAGAATCGCTGACTCCACCTTTAATTCTGAAAAGCCAACTAATTCCACTGTAGGCTATTTGGTGAGGTTTTGATGTCAGCTTGCTCTGATTGGTACGGACACCATACTTCACATGCATATAATTCAACACTGAGTTTTTCAGTTTAAATTGTCAGCCCTTCATTCATCATAACATGGGTTCCTCATGCCTATGCTCCCTGTCTTCTATAGCAGTCTTGTGTGTGGGGGGCGATAAAGGTGGTTTTGCGGCTGTGTTGGGGATCTGAGCTGTGTGTGGAGTGATGGGACTTGCTGAGGTGGTCAATAATCTATTACGGCACACAGCCCTCCGCAGTGACAAATGTCTGTCAAAGAAATGGGGCCCAGAGAGGTCAGAGCTGGGCTACTGACCTCAGCCACCGCATACAGATAGATATAGAGCAGGCTATATACGCACACCACGGCGAAATACTCCGTTTGATGGCAGGTGTCTGCTTTTGGTGTCCACCCCCGCCTTTCATCAAAACATGCCAACGCACGGACTTTCTGGAATTAATTTACCTTCAGCAGTCGTGTCAGTAAAACCTCCACATCCAACTCATCATCGCCGCACGGTCCGACAAATCTTGCCATCTTGTTTAGTGTCATGTAAAATGAGGCTTTAAAATTCATGAACTCATTTTAATTTCTTGGAGGGTGGGGGGATTTATATAGGTACTCTATGTATGAATCATCTTCCTATTTAGAAACATGATTCCAATGCATGAGAAGCACAAGTCAGACTCAAGTTAAGTGAAAAAGCAGCCAGACTAATCCTGGCTGGTCTACTTATCTGCTAATGTACATTTTACATTCACATGGCAGCATAGATTTGGCAGTTCAGTGAGTGAGCTGATGTCTGTATTGGCAGTATGCATGTGGACAAGGAGGGCATTTAGATGGATATTATTATTCCAGGTTATGATCAGGAAGTATATAAAGCTGGTATCTGAATACAAGTATGCTTTTGTTTTTTTAGGCCTGTGTTTCAATTCTATAGTTTTCAGTATGCCGAATAAATAAATACAAAATTCTACAGTTCCCACGCCTTTTTGTTCCACATCACATCGTATTTAAGCAAAGGACCTGCATATGTGACTCGGAATTCAGTAAATAAAAACTCCCTCACAGCATTTGGGAGTCACCCTGAGAAGAGTCGGTGGTCTTTGTGTATTGGCAGCCGTGCTTCCATGCTGTATTGATAGGAATAGACATAGCCCATTTAAGAATCAAATCAATAGCAAATTAAATTTTTTAGCAGTGCAAGCGACGCTCAGAATCACCTGTAATTAGCTTTGACAGACTCTGGTTACACAGCGCTCATGTCACTTTGCTCCCAGTCCTCACACCGCCTATAGACCTGTGCACAGCAGCTGCTGATTACAATTAAAAATGTCATCCATGCTCCTTTCCTATGTTCTTTATGGGCTCAGACAAAGCACACATGTATTCAAAACACTAACCGAACACCTGAAGTAGGTTAGGTCTAGCCTGGTGGTACGGTTTGGAAAAATGGTCTGGGAACTGATTTAGATAAAAAAAATACCATGACCCACAGGCGCTATCATAATGAATAGAGTACTATCTTCTGAGCTTTTCGTTTTCCTCCAGCTTACTATACACATTTGTCATCTTCATATTAATAAACAGGCCTATTTAATCTCTCGTTTTTTTTCGTGGCACATATACACTAACAGCGCGCTAAATGTGTAGCCTACAAACATGCTTGCTTTGCCCTGTTTCCACTGAATGGTTATCAACAGGATCTCCATTGCAAATGAACTGCAAAAGAGATGCGGTACCAATCCGTCATTCTCGGAATTTATGGGAAAACTTTGACAGTGTTTGGAATTAGACCAGAACCATGTTTTTTGCAACATAAACCGTAAAATGCAGAGTAGAACGGGCCTCAATGGTTCACCTGAGGCTGGCAGGAAAAAGAAAGATGGTGGACATACTGATGGTGAGCTGTCACTCACCCCGGCAACACATCTACTGTTGATCAAGTGGAAATTAACTGCACCTGAATGACATGCCGTGAGGGGGAATCTGCACATTGGCTCGGCCCCTTTAATAGACTTACACCTCATTTGGCCTCTAAAGCCTGTGAAGCCTCCCATGGGATGGCCTGAGGCAAGAGACAAACACACACACTCGCTCACACACACACACACACACACACACACACACACACACACACACACACACGCGCACACACACACGCGCACACACACACACACACACACACACACACACACACACACACACACACACACACACACACACACACACACACACACACACACACACATACACACATACACACAAAAATGCATGCACATGAAGATATCCAGAGGGAGCGATGTGTGTACGCCAGAGGGATGGAGAGATGTGGAGAGAGAGAAAAATAGTGAAAACATGTAAGGAAGGCAAGAAAGGAAGACAAATTGCTTGAGAGACAGACAGCGACAGACAAAGAGACAATAGCAGATAAAGAATAAAACACAGACTGAGCTTGTGCTGTCTGTGTCGGGCAGCGCTCGGCGACAATGCCTGATTAGGGCCATCGCCACACAGTGAGGGAGGGAACAATGCAGTGAGCTTCCCCTTCATAACAACAGACCTTCCTGTCTGACCCCCTAACCTCTGTCACCGGCAATACGTGTCACAGCCGCGACGACACCCTGTCAGAGACACCTCTCTCTCTCTCCCTGCCTCCCTCCATCCCTCTCTCTCCCTCCCTCTCTCTCTCTCTCTCTCTCTCTCTCTCTCTCTCTCTCTCTCTCTCTCTCTCTCTCTCTCTCCTACCTCAAGTCTGTCAGTCCAACTGTGTCAGCTTACCAACCCCAAATTATTCACTTTTTGAACAGCAAGTGTGAAAAGAGCTTTTTGATTCGATTTTTATATTTTGATTACTAAAGATAAAGTACAATGTTGCTGAAAAACTCCTCAGTGTTGGTAAGGAGAGGTATAGGGAATATGTTAACCCTCCAAACTAGTACAGAGGAGTTTAACATTTTCTTTAAAAATACGAGTAGGCTATTGCTGTTTTTTTGGGAGTCAGAAAGTGAAAAAAAAACTTCACAACTAATAGGCCTATAAGCTATACAGACAGATTTACACTACTTCAAAAAGAAGTTCAAACGTTTCTTCCCTTATTGCTTCTCCTTATGCCATTCCCATAAACTGTTTATGCTTTTCCACAATGCACAGGCCACAGAAGTACATTTATTCGGTCAAATTTAAGTTGCCCAACTTTTTTTCATGGGCCTTGAAGTATACACAAAAACGGACAGGTGAAAAAAAAATGCTGATTGGGTGAAAGACTCTCCCAGAGCATCATGGGAAACCAAGTCAGGCATCAAAGCTAACAGCAAGAAACGATTGATAATGGATTAAATATGGACATAAAGACTGTCAATCTTGCAATTAAGAGTATGGATACATTGTTGCACAAGTCCTTGAAAAGAAGCAGGAGTTCCAGGCTGGATAGAGAAGGTTCTGTAAGGGCAATTACACTGAAGAAGGCATGGGAACTGCACAGCTGTTAGCTTTCAGGAGCCTAAAACCAAACGGTAAGAATCTGCTATTTACTGTTATACATGCTTTTTACTGTCAAAAGTTTTTAGGTAATCAATAAAGCTGCGCAGTTTTTTGTCGTGTACGAAAAGCTCGGGCTGTGAGAACCTAAACAAATCAGTCAAAACATAGGGGGAAATAAACACAATGTCACTGAATGAACATGTGTTACTGGGCAGTTACACTCACTACAAGTATTTACTTTATGTTTGACAAAAACCATCATTCAGACAGCATTACTTTCTCTCAAATTACTGATAGACTTGTGTGTGTGTGTGTGTGTGTGTGTGTGTGTGTGCGTGTGTGTGCGTGTGTGTGTGTGTGTGTGTGTTACTGTGCTAGTTGGCCTTCAAATCTGTACCCAATGTTATTCCTGCGAGATTTTTTTCTCAGCTGCATGAAGTATAGCTTATTCATTTATTTCAAGACGGCTCCATAGATGACATAAATAATAGCTGTGGTTCGTTTTGTAGCTTAATCATTTTGTGTACTTTCAGCCTATGTAACTCTAGCAGATGGTTACAGCAGCAGAGTTACAAAATCTGCTGCAAAATGGCCTCCCTCTATCAGATATTAACAGTTAACAATTAAGGCGACTCTCCAGTTAAACCGGATCTAATTAGCTTTTTCCAATTTCCCCCTCTCTCTTGTACCCCTAAACATTCCATCTGTTGTATTGGAAATCATGATTGTGAACTCCAGCTCCTGTCTCTCTCTCTCTCTCTCTCTCTCTCTGTCTGTCTGTCTGTCTCTCTGTCTCTCTCTCTTCCACTGTGTGTATTTTTCTTTTAACTGGCTGGTTTGAAGTCATCTTTTGTCTGGTTGTGTGTGTGTTGCTGTGTGTGTGTGTGTGTGTGTGTGTGTGTGTGTGTGTGTGAGTGGAGGGCTTATTGTCTCCATATTAAGTGAGGTTCTGTGAGGGTTTGGGCAGCATCTTGACTCCCCTAAGCTGAGGAGCAGCTGAGGTTAAGTGGTCTCCTCTGCTCATGGCACCCATCTTCTTCTACACTGTGACAGCTGGGGACCAGGCCGTTGCCATAGATACACCCCCCCCCCCCACACACACCAGTCGACTGCTCATTTGAAGTAAACACACACACACACACACACACACACACACACACACACACACACACACATATATATATACATACATATAGATCATATGCTGAAGGCCAACAGGGGTGGATGATTATTTTTTTTTGGCCCTTTTTGACCAATTGTCTGTCTTTTAAATTCTTCACTCGGCAACTGCAATAAAAAGTGAACATTGAACAACACACACGGATAACACATTTGAAAGAAAACTTCTATTCCTTTTCATGCACTCCAAGGTTTAATTGTTATCTATTACAAATGATTATGAAAAATTGGAAAGTCAGTTTTTGGAACAGTAAATATAAATTTCAGTCACTTTAGAGATGACTGCGTTTTCTGTTTGTTTTGCTCAAATTGCAGAACTTTTTCCACTGGAAGGTGGAAGAATTCCAAGAGATAAACCAGTGATCAGGAAAATAATTTTCAAATATTATTTTCCAATAACACACTCCGCGGGGCAACTTCTTGTGTGTGCCAGGCTACAGGAGACACAGGTCTTGTTCACTGATTGAAGGGACCGGGATTTTTGCTTTATATGCGAAACCTTCTCTGAGCGATAAACTCTAAAGTTTGGAAACATATGCAGACTATAGGATCATTTATTTCCATATCCACTAATAGTTCATGCATATCTTCAACTGTATCAAATATATCTAATCACTTAGATTATAAAAGATGGAACACAGAAAACCATTCAGTGAGAAATCAAAAGACCCAGGAACTGAACATGAGAAAAGTCAGACAGAATTTAAGCCATCTGTTAATCCTTAAATAACGGACCAAGATTGTTAAAAGTGAAAGTTAAAAACACACCAGCATCTTAGCTTGAATTAAGAAATGTTGTATAATCATTACTGATAAATTCAATTTTTTCAAAAAAGAAAAATATATATTTTTACAAAGGTGAACCTGTTCATATCTTGAGGTAATATTGCAGCATATGTTATATTTTCATTTTTATTCTTCTAGAAACTAATGAGGACAAAGGCTTAAAAGGCCACTCTGCCTCACTGGGCATCATCAGCATATTGCTAATCTCCCATTTAAAAGCAGTATTCTTAATAACTGTAAATGTATTAGTTACCAAATTTAGCTCAGAAGATGTTATTCTTGTGCTGATTTTCTATCGCACATTTTTATTTGTTCACACAATGCTCTAGTTAAAATGTTTCTTTTTATGTGATGAAAAATGAACTATTTGGCATGCAGTTCATAATTATAAAGGAACAAGCACATGGAAGTAATGAAAGTAGCTGAATAGCCTGATGAATAAACATATAGGCAGATCAAGGCACGTGGCATCAATATATGTTAACCTTAATATGTTAACCATTAGTCGTAGTGTAGTATACAGTTTTATACACATGAGACAGTAGTGGTGCAAAATTATGATATTATTTTATTGCATTTTATTTTTCACTAAAGCTTAAGAGACTTCTCAAAATGTGTTTAGAGTGTAGACACATTTCTTATATATTTTTTTAACTTCAAATAAAAAAGACTCAGCATGATGCATTTAAAAGAGCATGCTAATGAAGATATGAGAAATTACCTGGAGATTTATGAAGAGGTGTCAATATCACACGCCTGGAGTCGCCGGGTGGCCTTGCTTACCCAGCATGCATCTCTCTGTCAGGGTGAATGTAGACATGAAAACCAACTGTGTTATGCTATTTTGAAGCCTGAAGGCTGTGTATATATTTCCTGAAAATAATGTTAATACCATGGGGGAATATGATAAATTACAGAATGTAGCTCGGAAGTCAACACTGTGTATCTTTATGGCAAAAATGTGCAAATATATTTATTCTTTGTAAAGTATCCAATATTACATCAAGTTAAAAAGCACAATTTATTACTGCTGTCAATTTGGCATGCTTGTGTTTATTCATTAGTTTATTTGAAGTGTTTTTAGTTTTTACATTCCTTGTCTTGTAGTTTAAACATAGAAGGGTTGATGTGTTTGAGTTGACCGGGTTGAATATTAAGGACACCGATGGCTGTCAATTGAACTTAATTTTTCTGAAAACTTTAAAAAAGTAAGAGGGGGTAGGACCAGAAAATATTTATACATCTTCTTTGGTCACTATTAAAGGTGGTGGTTCTTGTTGCTGCTGTGGCCCTTCTGTGTTCTGTTAACTCACCAAAGCCTGTGTGATCACCGTTCAGAATCAGACTTTTAAGTGTTTAGATGGGACAACTAAGGAGGCCCCACCCCGGACCCCCAGACCAGCAGGCTCAGATTAGAGGACATTTGTTCCACAATATTGCTGCCTCCTGGTTCTCCTAAGGCTGCTGCGTTTGCACAGAAGGCACAGGCAGATATTTGGGCTGCGGCCAAAGTCTTTCCGTCGCTAGCGGGCCACCTCACTGGAGCTGCAGGTGCTGAGCGGGACTCCCCACTGCTTCCTACTGCGAGCCTGCGACCCTACAGGCTGATGGAACAAATGCTGGGCTGAGGGAAAATAAACTTATCTCATTTGGATGACAACACATAGCCTCGGGTAACTGTGTTGTTGTCTGCACCAGATTTAGAAGAACAAGTCGGATGGGGTCAGTGGCTCATCTTGTTGCGAGGCAGAGAGAGAGCACTTCTAATTTACAAGTGAAGGATTTAGTTTGTGTCAGGATTGAAATTGAAATATATTGTCTATGATTTCTAATGCAACAAGACGGAACAAATGGTAAATAGTAATGATTAACCTTGCACTTCAGGAGCATTCTGTAGGTAGTAGAGCCTGAGCGATTAAAGGTGTAGTCAGCGATTTTTGGGGAATGCTTATTGTCAAAATCACTTTTTGGCGAAATCAGTTAATCTGCTCTCGATCCGCTGCCTGTCCAAAAAAATCTTGTGTTAATACACAGCTTTGGCTCTGTTAACAAAGTGTTTTTAAGCACACAAACGGTAAGAACAGTTTATTTAAGGAATCAGTAAATAATATATATTTTTTGGAAAAAGAGACTCTATATCGCTTATTGAAAATTTTTCCTCCCTAATATCGCAATTGGCATCTGCCCCCAACAAAGCTATATCAGTCAGGCTGTAGTCGGTAGGCGTGTGTGTTGGAGGTATTCTCTGGTGACGGGGCTCTTGTCTCTTCTGGCTGACCTGGCCCTGACCCCCTGAGGTGAACCCCATCACACAGAGGTGTAAGTGTGCCACCCCGCGTGATGGATCACCCTTCAGATCCCCCTGATCTAACAATCAGGGCCAATCATGGGGACTCTCTCTGTTACCATAATGATCAGCAATGATTCGGGGCTGGGGTATTCAGATGATGGATGGAGGCTCCTGAGAGAGGGCTATTCAGGCTGGATAGCGCCAGCACTGGATGTCTATTGACAGCATTGGTAGGTTGAGCAGTTGTTAACATCTTTATCATAATGAAGTGGAGATACTTAACCCTGGAGAAGGTGGGGGTCTCCGGGTGCCTCACGCTGATGTTTAAGGTGACCCCCCTCGGGGAGACGCCCACACATTGGCTAACCCTTTTGCCAGATGATATGCAAATTTCTGTGACCTTAGATCGAGCTGGGTTCCTCCCACGTCTACTGAAAAAAAAGAGGATGATGAACTCAGCACGACATATGAAGGGACTTAGAGTTTATTTACACATCTTTCATGTGAATTTCATGTTTCTGTTCTCAGTTGTTTAAAGGAACTTTTAAAATTGTTATGAATGAAACATAACCACCATCATTTTCTTGTGATGATCATAATTGACATGTAACAAACAGAGACCATTGGCAAATATAAAGCTATTTGTTTATAGTTACTGTATATTAATTACTTTGCTGGGGGTACAATGACTCGGGAACATAGACAAAACCATTCATGGTGAAACATTCTGTGTTTCCCGAATGGTACTAAATCAAAGTTTGCTACACCATCATCATATTACCATTATTAATATGACGTAGTCAAATATAAATACATTACCTAATCACAATGCATCCTGCGGTCTCTTTTTCACTCACTTCTTAACAAATTAATTTGTAAAAACACTACCGCCTTTGTCCAAAGGGACTGCTAGAATCAACAAAAACTAAAAGTTCCTTGTAGCTACTTTAAGTCATCAGGAAAATCCATCCTGCAACACATATTGCCAACATTTACAATGTAGCCGAAATACATGCAATGATTTCTGAGGAACTCCCCTTCTTATATAGATGAAAGTTTTACAAATGCTGCAGCATGGGCTCCAATTTGTATGGACAAAAAATAATTTCTGCAGCAAGAAAATGTTTGAAGCCGAGTTCTGTACTGTATATCTCTATATAATACATGCAGCGTCTATGTCTGGCCTTGGATTTGGGTAAAGGCTGTCACAAGCTCACATGAGTGCATGCATCACGGAGCAGGGCTACTCATCCAAACCCCACCCAAAAACCCACTCCCCTGGTGCGGGGAATTACTGGGCCTCTCCCAGCGCCCGGTAACCCCTTCATTATCCACACACCAATGGGTCCGGATCAGATTCAGTCTTTCTGTATGAGGGGGGGAAGAGAAATGGAAATTGGGGAGGCAAAGGGCTGCAGTCCATGCATCTGAACAATGCCTCAATGTTTAAAGAAATGGCCTCATGGATAGGAAGTGATATAGGGTTCTGTTGTGTTTGGTCTGGACTGCGGCAGGCTTTCCTTGTCTTCATTTGGTTATTTGTGAGAATTTGCTAAAATGTTACCTTTGTAATATTAGCGATTATTTAATTATTACACGCCTAATTAGCAGCATAGCTTCAGAGAAAAATCTCAATTTCGACGATGTATTTTGCTTTTTTTTTCTGTGCTCTGTTGTTTGCACTCAGCTCTCTCTTCTCTTTTTCTCTCTCTACGTCCTCTATTAATTTTTAAATTAACCTCCTAATAGACCTCATCTGTCCAGAGAGAGCCTATTAACTAAAGCCCTATACTCTTCATCCAGGGTCCCTGCCACAGAGGGCAGGAGACCCCACCCACATGAACCTGTCTGTCCCTATACTGTCCATCAAACGAAACAGCCTCGCACATCAGGAAGGCAAAAAAATAAATAAAAAATCAAACGCGGTAGAAAACGACCGGGCAACAAAAGGATTTCATTGTATATAGTTAATTACCTACTGGCCCTTTCCGAAACCGAAGCATTAGGGGACTTTAATTGCTTTATCACCTGGGCTGTGTGAGAGCGCGGCAACTCAGCAATCAGCCTGATTTGTTTTAAATGAGCTGCCATGGGACGGGGATGGAAAGCTTGATGCCCTGTATGTCCTCCAGCGCCTAAGGGTGAAGTGGTGGACTGAAAGTGGTGTGTAGAGTAGAGTGAGGGGCCGGGAGGTTCCTGGAGAGCAAATTGACTGTCTGTAAATGAATGGAAATCAACACGCTGTGTCCCTGCAACCTCCCTTACGTTTTCCTGATGGGCAGAACTGTTCTAGAGAAATAGTACGTTAAAAGTGCAGTGTGTAATTGGAGTATTCAGCGTCATCTAGTGGGGAAAATTCTAGATTGCAAAGCTCCCTGGCTTACTCCTCTTTGGGAGAATTTACAGACGCTACGGTGGCCTTCAAGGACAAGAAGCTAGTTACTAAAGATGGCATCATCCAACACTGCCTCAAGTCTTTCCACAATATCGAGTGATGAGGTTAAGGTGTATTTAGTTATTTTTTCTATAATAATACTTCTTTCATCAGGTGCATTTCCCTAGCACAACCACTATATAAAAACACATAAGGCCGTTTGTCCATTCTGTGCTACTGTAGAAACATGGCGGTGTAAATTGGCGGCCTCCATGTAAGGTGACCCGCTCATATTACGTAGAGATGCGTATAAAAGGCTCATTCTAAGGTCGTAAGGTAAACAACAACTGTTATTTTCAAGCCATTATACACTAATTAAAACATACTTATGAATATTATATTTAATTTCTAAAATACATTTCTAAATTGCTCAATACATTCTAAACAATGCACCATTGAAGGCTCTCGTGACTGATCTGAGGTTTCAGAACCCCAACAACACACCAACTCCCCCAGGATGTGGTGGTGGTAGCCTCGGGATTTTGAGCACCAGTGTTACTGAAGAAATTAGCATATTTCTGTATTAAAGGAGGGAAGCGTGACAGTGTTTTCCAGGGTGTCAGTAAGTATCATTAAAAGGCATATTTTAATTAGGGACATGTTAGTTCGTTACACTAAATGGATTAACATTGCTTGTCAAGGGTAGAGATATGTTTTACATTTATGTCCACTGGGGAACAAGGTCTCAATTTAACAAGACATCTTAAGTTGAGATGGGTCTTGTTAGTGAGGGGGTTCAGAAATGGCACTCAGACAGTTTTAATATTTTGAAAATGGTGTGTGAAGATGCCGTATCGCTGTTTGTGTGTAACTGAGTGTAAGGAGACAATTATTATTTTGGAAAATGTCTACAGGGCTGTGATCTGGAAACAATACGCTCAAAGGGGAAGACAGTTTTGCTATCATTTGCAAACTATGTCATTAACAAAAAAAAAAGACAAACTTCAATTCAAATTGGTTCGGTTTTTACGTTATAATTTGTCAAAACAAACTTATCTATATGAAAAGCGCAGTTGCCCCCAGTCCTTTTCAAAGTTTCTGATGAGAGATTTCAAAGCCAGGCGTTGGACTTTACACTTTCTGACGATGCAGCGAGTGAGGGTTCTGCATGAGCGTTCGGATCAAAGAGTGGTTATCTCTCCTATTGAGCTGTTCTCACCTCTGTCTTCTCTCATTACGAGGTGGACAACACAAATTTCCCTCCGTTAATCAGATCCCGATTCCAGGGTCAGCCATCACAGAAGTCCTAACGAGCCAATATGCAAAAAGAACTGACGAAAAAACTATAAAAAAACAATACTTATACTAAAAAATATAAACAAGAAAAGCATCTACTGAATGTCATACAGTAGATGCCAGAGAATTGATTTTTTCCCCCTGTTAGTTGGAGAAAACGGGCGAGAAAACTACTGCTTAGCCAGAGGTTCTACTAAATTAGATTCACTTTGTGTGTGCAGTCAGCAGTCAGTCAGCAAAGTCATCTCGAACCGCTTGTGAAGAAGTAAGCACATATTCATATAAATTGGCCTTTTTTTTCTTCTTTTCTGCTGTGAATGAAATAATCCCCTAGACTACCTGACCACAGTGTGACTACTAGCTCTACATACATTTAGACAAGTTGTTTCCATCCATATATGAATAATGGCTTGTGTTAGAGAATACATTTCCAGAGTTTCCATAAAGCGCATCAAGGGATTTTGAGACCCTTTTTTTTTTTTTTTTTTTTTCTCGCATTTCTTACACACCTGCCTTGCCAACAACACCGCTGCAAGGATTATAGCCAAGAGGATTTGCAGCCTGAGAAAGGGCCAGGATTCTTTATGTGTGTGCTGTATACACATTCATGAAGTTCCGCCCTAAAAGATGAGATTAATTCAAACTTGTACAAATGTAGACGTGATACAAGCTACACTGGTTATTCCTGACAAAAGTGCATTTTAAACTCGTATAAAGAACGAAATATATGCATCCAGAACATACAACCCTTTCCATGCTGTGCCTTTTTCCACGCGTAAAAAAGATGATCTTCAGTAGAAATATCATCACTCCTCCCTTCGGACTGTCACTTAGGGAACTGTCTCTGTATAATGTCCTGGCCTACTTTGCCAGTTCTTGATTAAAATGTTGACTTTTTGCTGGGTAATAACCTGATTAATGTAATTGAATGTAAAAGGGCGTAGCTCAGCAGCATTGCTGATCACTGGAGATGGATTAGGAGAGAAGGCTTTCAAATTGAATACAGTTCTCCCTCCTCAGCTTGTTAATTGTGCCGTTTACCACTACCTGAGTCAGTGACCACTGCTATTTAGTCTCTCTAATGATGATGCACAGTCCGACCCAACCACAGATAATTAAAAAAGCCTTCTCCACACCCCCAACCCCCCCATCTCTCCCTCTCTCTGTCTTGAGTTTGGTGTTGCATTGACAGGCCGCAGTAAGACTGGATATTGAGCTGTCCGCTTGGCAGAGTCTTGGCTGCAGGGCCATGTTTAAAGCCTTCTAAATGCTGTTGTGTTGTGAGTTTTCCAGAGAGAAAGTTAGCTATAGATCCTTGGCGTTTGGCCGTGATTGACAACAAAAAGTCTTAAGTTTTCATCATGTTCTTTCTGTCAAAATAGTTTTACCACCTTTGTCTCACTCAAAACTAAAACAACCACTTCTGTGCCATTATTAAGTGTGTAAAATCATCAGTCATAGACATTATTGCTTACCAGTTGGACATCTATCATATATATAAACCCTCCTATGAGGAACTTGTAAATGTTAATGAAACAGTCTAATTTTTTCTCTGATTATAAATGAATGACCTGTAATAGCATCCATTACCAGCTCTACTCCAATTCATGCCAAGTTGAATTCCTGTATACTGTTCAGAAATAGAAATTAACCAATACTATTTTTGATGAATGGTAGATTCATAACAATGATTCAAATTGCTTTTTGTGCTATATAACATTGATATTTACTGCCAGTCTATGACATATCTACTTACTTTATGATTAGGGGTTAAGGTTATAGGGTTAAAACTGGGTAAGGTCTTTGTCAATGTTCGCTCCATTCAATGTCTTAACACCTTGAGTACCACAGTAATAAATATAGATTTTTTTAATTAAAGAGTCAATTTCCCTGTTACATCAAGTTCACAATTCTTGATGCCTCATGTGTCCACATTTAGCTGTATTAGCAAAATAATTCCATAGGAAAGGATTCAATGTATTATAGCTGAGAGTACAGGAAAAAACTTTTTCCAATCAATTTCCACGATATCAAATCCAAATCCATCCCTTTTTTAAATGCATTCCCAGATGTTTTAGAGGAGTAAAAAAAGAAGTGTGTGAATTTACCCTGCTCGCAGTCTTGAGCAAGTGTAGAAATAATTAGGGGGGAGAGAGAAATCTTTGGCTTGGTGCAAACTTCCTTCCACCACCGCCGCGGCAGCAGAACAAAATAATAAAGCAAACGCGTTTGAGACAAAGGCAAGAGACCCCCACAGTGCCTGGGTCTCTGCTTCCTGTCAGGAGTATTCCTACGGGGTTTCACATGACAAAACGCAGAAAGTTGTTTTGTCCCTGTGCCTGTCACGATACACCCTCATAACCGCAGCTGTGTGTTTGTGTGCATATGTGTGCGTACGTGTGTGTGTTTAGTTGTGTACTCGGATGTGTGTGTGTGTGTGTGTTTTGTGTGTGTGTGTGTCTGTGGCTGTGCTTTTTTTTTTTCTTTTTTGTGCTGGCATGTTGTCTCGCTGTCTTCCCTGTCAGCTCATAGCCTGGCACCTGCTCTCATGTTCCTAATTAGTCTCATTTAATTAATTATATTCTACAGCACATCTCCACTCTGTTCATATGCAGTTTAATTCCTTACACTTTATATGCACAAAATATAAGAGGCTTTCCATGTGTTACAGTGCAGTATGTGGTAATATGGGATTTTTTTTTTTTTTGTGAAAGGCATAGGAGTTTGTATTAGAGCTATACAGTAGAAGTTAATAAGCTGTCCTCTGGTTGAATCAAGTACTCATAACAATACCAGCTTTTTAGATTGAAGGTGCACTATGCGGTTTCAGAGGAGGGGGATTTGTTTACATTTGCTGAGCCTGCAGTTGTATTTACTCTACATATAATTCTTGGTATTGCATAATTATATCATCATAGATCAGACAAAACAAAAGTCTAGAGTCTAGAATATGTTTGTAAAGAAAACTGTGGGCCCTGATGCAACAGTGAAACAGTATCTTTAAAGGTAGATTTCTATCTTCAAATGGTGTTCCAGTGATCCAATTTTCAGAGTATGTTTTTTTTTTATTCAGTCTTGAGAATAAACCTGAGAATATTTTGAACTTCTCTGACACCCTCAAAGTAACATAGTGCACCTTTAAATGAAACAAGATACATTGGATAAAAATGTTTCCTTTAGCCTACCATGTTATCATAATATCAACCCTAACCCTGCACTTGGTAACTTTTTCATCAGTCCAAGTGAAATTGATGTTATTGTTGTTTTTGTTTTTTTTCTCGCACGCTGACAACCAGCTGACTCACACACAGAATCCCTCCAGTAAGCTGCAGGAAAACAAGTCAAGTTTGGAGGCACGGTGAGTAAACAGAAATCAGGGAAGCACTTTACCTGTGACAGTCGGCCTAAGCACCTCTTTCTTCTCTGTTAGCTTTTCTGTTCCATTTGTCAGCTTCACTTGGCCCGTGTGCCACTGTTGTCTATTAGGTGTATTTTCACTGTGCTTAGCACTACAGTAAAGGTCTGAATTGAGAAGAAATGGATAGAGAGAGAGAGAAAAGAGAAAGGAAAAGAAATTAGTTTATTAGCCCCCTGAGGCCCTGGAGTAATTACTCATCATTTGGCCGCGAGAAATGTAAGGACTATTTTTAGTTTTAATTATATAAATACACTGCAATATCTGACACTGAAAGCACCTCAACACCTATCCCGAAATCCTGCTTTTGTTGCATGATAAGTGATGCTTCCTTAAAGGTGAACTATGCAGTTTCAAGGGGATTTGTTTACATTTGCAGAGCCTGCATTTAGTTTACAACACATATGTTCAGTGTCCCAGCGATCCAATTTTCGTGTGACGAAAGATTCTTTATTCAGTTATGAGAATATACCTTATAGTACATGTTCACTTCTCTGACACAGCCAAAGTTACATAGTGCACCTTTAATGACCAAGTGACACTAAGAAGGGGGCATCCAAGGTACACGAGCCCATCAATGGAACGACAGTGGAAACGGAGTTGGATTTCACTTCCTGATGTCAGGTGAAGAGGGTAGCCGGGTTTGCAGGCAAGCCTCCCAGCTGCCCCTCATCCCCTGTTTTTCCACTAGAGGATCCCAGGGCCTGAAGAAAAGGTGGCTTTAATAATTCAGAGGCTCCGTGAACACCACCCAACACCGCCACAATAGACAAGATCAAACTTTTGGCAAAGCCCCTTGTGCACGCAGAGGGGCCGATAGTGTTTCCCTGTGCGCGTAGCCTCAGCTGTACGTTGACCATATGGACGTCGTAATCACCCGTGGGATGAATCAGCAGATTCTTGATCTGGAGCCCAAAATCACACGACACCTTAATTAGCTGGTGTTGATATCGCCCTTCACACCGACCGCTAATTCGTCAACGCCGACAAAAAAAAAAACAGCTTCTGGCAAAACGCCTTTCTGTTGGGATTGTGTCGACGCTGTGAAGGAAGCAGAGGTGGAGGAGAAATTTTGGAGGTGACAAATATTTGAATTAGTCGAGTGGAACCCCACTTCCCCCCCCCCCCTCTCATCCCCACCCTCCAACAGGTAGCTCTACTTAGCAAAGCATTTCCTTTCATCAACAAAGATTTCACAGTGAATCATGTTATGTATCAACAGCCAATTATGAGGAGCTAAGCGTGAGTTTGTCTCGTTATTTTTTCTTGAATCGTAATTGCAGCCATTATCAAATTATTTGGGAGTGTATGTGTGTTTATTCCCAATGACACGGCGCTCCCAATAAGGTGTAAGTAATTGCCGCCAAACCGCACGAAGCAGTGAGTTGAAAAGGTCAGACGTGTTCTGCACGCCGTCTCCAAAGCGCTTTATTAGCATCCCAACGACATATTCAGGAGATCGTCTGAGGCATAATTACCTGGATAAAGTAACAGATGAATACTGTATTTGGGTGGAGAAGGCAAGGTTGGTTGGATATTGGCTTTGTCTCCATTAACCTGGAGCACGGTGTTAAAGGATCTGTTTGTGGAGAGAAAATGACAGTCTGACGGGGCCGGCCAGAGACAGTTAAAGGCCCCCTCGCTGCATAGGATAATTAATAAATAAAATACCAGGGGAGCCCCTGCCATGCCTTCGTCTATGACAGGGGCTGTCTCCAGTGCGCTAAAGCATTAAATGACCAATTTCTGTCAGACTAACTTCCACCACGCTCCCTCTCTCCCTCTCTCTTTAGCTTGCCCTCTTGTCTCCACCGCGCTCACCCCTCTCTCTCTCTCTCTCTCTCTCTCCCTCGTTCCCTCCCTCGCTTCCTCCTCTCCTGAAGTGGGGCTACTTTGCTCTCTTTGCACTGAGTTTTTCAGCGACTGATGGCTCTAGTTCATTTCTGCTGAATTAATTGGTCCCTGAATGAATACTGTTGACAGGGCAATTCATCATGTGTTTGGCCTGACAGTGACTGGGTGTTGGGTAGGGGAGGGTGAGCGCGCGTGTGTGTGTGTGTGTGTGTTTGGGGGTGAAGTGGTGTGTGGGGAGCCAGTCAGAGGTGGTGGGGGTTGGTTGATTGTGAACTCCCACTTTTTCTTTTCTCATCTCCTCTGCAAAGGGCTGGATGCTCTTGTTGCACTGTTTTTACCTAAACTCATTTGGGACTCAAACAAATCAAGCCCCCCACCCCATCAGGCTGTGCTTCTGACAGACAGAAGACCCTCTCTCTCAGCTTAAAGGGGCCCACGCAGGTCATTGCTACCCCATTTTTACACATTTTGGCCTTTTATTGGGACCGTACACACTTTCTCTCCATCTTCAAATCCCTCCCCGACACTTGACGTACACACGCAAAACACAAAAACACACCATCCCTCGCCCCACAGCTCCTCAGCCCTTTTACAAGAGTGACATAATCAGGTAGCAGAGGCATATTTAGTGCTTAATTACACAATGTGTCGCACAATGGCCATTCAAAACGATAATTTAGCTCCTGAAGGGGAAACTGCTCTGCACTGCTGACTTGATCTAACAGGAGCGGTATAGTAATAGCCTATAGTTGGCAGATGAGGCCCAGGTTTGAGAAACACAGCAATTGCATTTATTCCAGACAGCTCCGAGACTGCTCATTATTCTAATTGCGAACTATATGGTACAGTGGAAGATGCACACAGAGCCCTAGCATCCCCTTTGAGTGTGAGTATGGGTAGGGAAAGCTCTTTAGGCCTGTGTTGAGTCAATCAATGTTCACTCATTACAAACATCACAAAGTCGTGTTCTTGTCGCCTGGATGGTCTCACCCGTCGACAGTGAAAATAACCTTATAATCTTCCTTCTGTCAGGTTCAGAGACGGGGCTCCAACTGACTGACTGATTGCCTGGCTGCTGAAATAAATGTAGGATAATATATTATTATTATATATATATTATATTATTTCCACAAAGACATTTTCACATTAGTGTCCAAAGTTTTTACATAACAGATTTTGGATACAGATTTGAACAGAATATTACAGAAATACTGTGAATAGGTCTTAAAAAGGCCTTTTTGACATTTTTTTTTAAAGAAGAAAATATTTCATTCTTTATCAAACAATAAACAACATATGAACAAATCATTCTGGAATAACCTTCAGAATAGTGCTAAGGCTAAAGATGATTATGGAAAAGTTAAGTGGATGTCAGTGCTTTAGAAGTTGAGGATATTGTTTGAGAGTATTGAAAAAAAATTATGTTGAGATATTGGCCGTTAAAATGGTATTATGAAAGAAATATACAGATGCACACAGATGAGATTTAATCAAATAAACACCTAAATGTACTTTTACCACATACAATTTATATGAAAGAAGACATGTTATGGAAGTAAAATAGCCAACATCTGAAAATTGACCAGTCCATGATTTTGCCTGTTGTGTCACACCTCAAGACCTTCTATTTCAAGATACCTGCAACATACGAAAACAACTCTTGTCAACCAGCAACACATGAGGTGGCTTCACATTATACCGCTGTACTGCTGTACTGCTGCCTCTCCTCAACCCAAATCCATTTGGGATTAACAGAGTTAACGAAGGCGGCGTCGTGAACAATACAGCGCCCGTGCAGCCACTAATTAAAGCCTGTTCTAATGAGGGAGGCTTGATTGACACGGTGGGGTTGGCCTCTCCCCTCGCCACCATCAACTCTGACAGCCACATGATGAGGCTGATGACAGGCTCCCATGCAGGCAGATGACAGCACATCACTGCTAGAGACCACCACCACTCCTCGTCTCACAACAATACAGCACTCCAGATTCATCAAGTCTTGCTCTCAGATCTTCAAACAAAGAGAAATTATTAAATGTAGAATTGTGGGTGTTCAAACTCATACATAGTGGAGTAGAAGTCTAAAGTTGCATAAAATAGAAAAAATTTAAGTAGGCCTATCTCACAATTGTACTTGAACGCACAAT
Organism: Ammodytes marinus; assembly: GCF_949987685.1. NCBI lineage: Eukaryota > Metazoa > Chordata > Actinopteri > Uranoscopiformes > Ammodytidae > Ammodytes > Ammodytes marinus. The sequence continues at coordinate 6,862,316 of NC_137215.1, read as the reverse complement.
ATGTAATATTCCGACGCTAGGGGGCTCACAATCAATACAGTAAGAAAATACGGAGTTTGATGAGGTCATGAAGTTGCACGGGATCATGGGAACACATTCAGGGAGAGAATGTACAGAGGAGGGTAAGGCATAATCCTGGTCCATCACGATGCCGCAAACAATACAATAAAAACAACAACAAAACAACGCTATGAAGCTAATACTTCCTTTTCAACTCATCAAATATATTTTTTTATGACATTTTATGAGATTTGATGCCAAATCAATAAATATTGGACCTTCAAGTACACATAACTTAGTTACTTTCCACCCCTTATACACCACCAATAAGATGCTTGAGTTGTCACGGTTAAAGATTATATATATTTTTTTTAGCTATTTAGCTGAAGCTTTAACTTTGCCAGGGATTGCTTCAGACTGTGTCCATCTATAGAAGCCCTTTTAAAATGGGCTTATTCCACTGTATACATTACCAGTGACAGACATGGATCATGGCAAAGAGGCCTGGCTGTATAGGGCATCACCAAGCCACGTTGACAACGAGGCCCATTGGCCCCCGTGGCAGGGCCCCCCGCTCTCTCTCTCTGTGTGTGTGTGTGTGTGTGTGTGTAGTTTTGAGAAGCCCTGTGGATGACAGGTGCTTTTCGTAATGCCTATCTGATGAGAGCCAATCAGTGCGCCCCATTCTGCTGGTGTGTGTGTGTCTCCTCTCCTGTTGTTGTCATCTGGCCCGCTAAAGTAAAGATGAGCTTGACTGACAGATGCATCCGGGGTTCACAGTTTATTGGTTTCTACGAGAGAGCCAGATATGCCAATTTAGACTGGGTAGTGACAAAAAAAGTTCCCATCTAAATGGAATAATTTTACCACTGGGAATTCTCAGCTGGGGAGGAGGGAGGAGTGTTAGTGTGTATGTGAGTGTGTGTGTGTGAGTGAGTGTGTGCGTATTTTTTTACCATCTTTTAACAAGGCCTGAATGACAAACACATAGGACAGTTAGGGGGCTGACAGAAACAGCGGCTTTTGATGCTTCACAGGGGATCCATGAAATAAACAATAGGCAGAGGAGGAAGCAGGGAAATTGAATTACAGCTGGCTGGGCTTGTGTGTTTCAGAGTGTAGAGTGTGTAGTGAGGAGGTGAGGCAGTAGCAGTGTGGTATAGCAGGATGAAACCAATGCATCATTAAATATACTGGAGTCAGAATCTGGGCCATTGCTCTCCTGCCCCACACTGTCCTGCACTGCATCTTTGTTTAACCCTCTTCTCTCTCCATCTATTACTTATTTTTTAAAGCTATGGTGTGTAACTTCTGTTGCCCCCATGAGAAATTCTGAGTAATTACAACAACACTGTCGGAGCATCTACATGAGGTAAGCCTAAAGTGATCGCGCATGGATTTTAATCCATCTGCTGTTCGTACAGATTATTTTCTTAGCAGAAGAATCAACAACTCAAACATTTCTTGGGATTTTTCTGAGCTCCTGCGCCAGTGTCGGGGAGCAGCGCCAGTTTATAAATGCTGCCACACTGAGAAATACAGAGATAATTTTGTGGAGCTGATAGCCTTAATCAACCTTGTGTCAACTTGTTTGGCCATGGCTTTGAATGTAACCGACATTCATTTATATGAAAAAGCTACGCACGATGGCTTTATGCATTTTTTCATCTGTCCTTCTGTCCTGCACTCACGCAGGCATTCATAAACATAATGCAATTGTTCCTTTTTTATTTTTTACACATTTTAGACTTTCGCTACCTTTATATCAAGAATCATTTTATAATAAATGATCTGATTTCCGCTGGATTCCACACACTGATGCACACAAACATTGTGCTCCCCAGCTATCATTTTATTCTTATTTGAGGGCTGTAACCCATATGAGTGCCTTCTGTAATCCTGGCTGTTCATAAAAAAACTCAAACATCAATACACACCAGCTGCGGGAATGGGAACGCCCTCCCCGGAAAAAACCTTGAACTCTGAATCATTTTCTTATGGGGTTAATAATGAGGGGGACACAGAGTCAACGACTGACATATAAAAGAATTTATTTCTCATGTGCACAAAAAGAATTGGAACAGAACTGAAACAGAACAATGATTGAGGCCACAAGGCTTTCCGTATAGATTTTCATCAGAAATCCTTTTTATGTCCATGACACATCTCCTGTATCATCTTTTACAACAGCAAGAAGACCCATTCCTTTAGAAGGTGCTCCGCTTCCTAAGAATGACTGGGTGGCTTGCACTCTGAGCCAGTGTGTTTCGTTTTTTTGAAATGTGTGTCGCGCTACAGAAAATAAGCAAATCCCAAGTGCAATTTGTAGTGGATAGCTTCTCCCGAAAAAGCAAGGACCGCAGTCTTGTTTCTCTGGCATCCTGTGCCCCTCAGCAATGACCGTTAACCCTGGAACCAGATTTGCTTGTGTTAAATTAAAGTAAACTTCATCTTGGTTGACTCATGCTAGATTTGTAGCAGGGTTGAGAGAGTAGAGGGAGGGAGGGAGGGAGAGATGGGTGACTGGGAGTAAGTGTAGATGTGTTTTTTAAGTACACAGATGAAGGTAGTTTGGATTAACACAATGGTCACAACATCTACTAACAGCAAACAGGACAATATCTTTGATTGTTGCCAAGGACTTCAGTTTGATCACATCTTCGGTTTTATGGAGCAAAAGCGGAAAAAAAACCCATAAGAGAAACCATTTCACACTGGAAGTCTTTTGTACGTCTGAACTTTTTTTTATGTTGTTCTCCATCGGGGGGGATTTACTTGTTTTGAGCCCAACAACAAAAGATGATACAGAAAGCCATTTAACTCATTGCATAGTGACATAAAACATCATAATGACAGTATCATGAAAACAAAACAAAAGACAAAGACAAGCTATGTGATGATGTTAGCATCTGAAACCTGCCACTGCCAGTATGCGTAGCCACAGGTTATACAGGTAGTTGTGCCTTAACTCAGAGCACAACATTACATTAAGACACAAATGTAATGCGTAATGCATGTTTTTTTTTTCTTTTAACGGTCTGTATATCTACAAAGGGAGCCAGTACATTAGTATGATACTGCAATGGTGCGTGTGATATTATTTACAGAGAAGAATTGTCTTCACATTATTCACAAATCATCCTACAAAGCAGCATTTTGTTGCAACTGATGGAATATTGAGTCACTGGTCATAAGTGTGATGTTGTCCGCCATTTGAAAAGTTACAACATACAATGTTCAGTGTTGACTACTTATTTCAAAAGATAATACTGCTTTATTTATGCATACATATACTGTAAATAAAATATTAAATATCAAACTAAGTCTTTGGCAAATGTAGTTAAAAGTACATTCACAAAATATCTTCCAAAACGCAAACTGAATCAGTATTTCCTTTCAGTCCCTATGGAGAGTAAATGAAGGAGGGTGGGGAGTATGCGTGTGTGTAAAGGCAATTAATTCCACTGAACAGGCATGGATGGATTTACGTTGAAAAAACAGGTTTGTAAGGCAATTTTTTAAGCTAATTTACAGTTGGTTCTCCCAAACTGCGTAACAGCTTTCGAAACTGTGTAGGCATCTAGTGGTATGACTAAGAAGCTGAATGAAGTATAACCCAGGAGGATTGAATTTGTTTGTGTAGCCGTAGGGCTATGGCTTACAAACTCCCCAAATGTGAAAGCATCGCTTTTACTCATGAAAAGATGTCCACACAAAAACATGTCTCTGTCTGTCTGTCTGTATGCTTTGTGTTTTTCACACTCACAGTATGCAACATAAACAGTTCAAAATTGGTAGGTTTATCAAACGTAATCTTTTGTGAATGTACCGAATAAATAAAGTTAGCTGAGGGTATAGTGCAAAAAAAAAGAGCAACATCGTACATGGCCTTGGACATGACTGGACAATGAGGGAAATGTGACGTCTAACTCTCAAGAAATCTTTGATAGCGTTTTTTATTTTTACATTGAAAAATAAAAACAGGGGAAAAATAATTTAAAGTATTTCAAAATTCCAGCGAGACCATTTTGTGGCCGCCATGTTTTCTTCATACTTTGTAAAACAATTTACATTTTTTCATTTTTTTTTTTACATCTGATTGTTTGCCACAGGGAGCGTTGATGTTGCCATTGGTCTATATAGGGTCAGTAAACGTTTGTAGGACATGCTGTGTTTATCTGATGATGTAGGTGGGACTGGGAGGAATGGGTAGCAGGAGACAAAGTAGTCAAAGCACCAGAGTCAAGCCCGTCCTATACAGTGTGGAGCCAGGATCTTATTTAAGTGTCAAATATGGCCTCAGCCCTCCACAACACTGGTTCAAGTCACTGCACCAATCCAGCTATGGGACCGTTATCATCTCCCTTGGACTTCTCTCTTTAGAGCAGAAAAATACTGCAGTTCATCACATGAAAGGAATGTGAAGATCCGTGAATAAAATAACAACAACAACAACAACATCAACAAAAGAAAAAAAAAACCCACAACATTTTTTTTCCACATGGTATTCTTCACACTTGGTTTTTCTTCAATTTTATATTTTATAATATATTTATTTATATAATCTCTTAAAAGTCATTCTGGACATGGTCAGGGCCTGTGAGAGATTCGAGGGCATGATGGGTAAGTTCTGAATGCCCTGAACAAGGGCCCCATTTTGACCCACAAGTGTGTGTGTGTGTGTGTGTGTGTGTGTAACGCCTCAGCTGGGTTGTAGATGCACCAGCATCTTTATTCCTCCACATCACGTAGTAACATCCTGGGGCTTTTCCTTTAGGAGTCCACCTTTTCTCCTCCTTCCCATTCGTATCCTCAGAGTTTCTCAGACGGGGACAATATGGAGGCCGTAGCCCTGGCCCTGCATGTTGAGCTGCTGGTCTCCATGGTAACTAGTGGCGGTCGTAGGCGGCAGTGGGAGGTGCCGAGCCACGGGACGCGGCACTATAATAATAAGGGGAACCTGGAAGTTAACAGAAGAACGAGCCGTTGGAAACCACGAGGTCAAACATCATGTCATTAAGACAAGTGTGTAAAAAAACTCCATAGACAGAGAATACTTTGTGCCTAGAGTTTTTTTATCATCCTTTTTAAATTGGATTTTTGATTTTGACAAGGGTCCAGAATCGCTGACCCCATCTTTTAATATATACATGTCTAGAAATGAAAGTCCATTAATGTAACAGTATATTTTACAGATTTTGTTATATGAGAGAAAGTCACTTACTTAATAATGCTGGATTGCTGAACCGCCATGCTTCGTTGTAGCTGGAGTATTGCGGATGAGAGTAAGGGTTTCCAGAAAAGTCCCCTCCTATGGAACAAATCGATAAAAACACCACTTACATTAGCAAAGAGTTAACAAACTCAAATGACACACAACAATGAGTCTTGGGCATTTTGATCCTGGCTGCTTGTACAGCTTGTCTGCACAGTCCCTTCAGGTGAACTCGATTGTTTTATTAATCCTCTGTTGGTCTTAAGGGATTTCCGCCATTCTTTTCCTTAAGTGAGAATTTCAGTGTGCTTTTAGGTGATGATTCTTCACTTCAAAACTCCTTAATAGGTTGTGTGAGACTTTCATTGGCTCTTTGTGGTCCCTGGGCTGGCCGCGGTGGAAGAGGGGGGATGTAGGAGAGCAATGCTGTGGGTCCACACACAGGTTTCTTTCTTTTTATGAGACTATAAAGCCCGGGTTTTATATGGAGCTGCTGAAGAATGGCCTTTGCTTTAACAGTGTTTGGGGCCAGTCACTAAATCTAAGTCATTCACCAACAGATGAAAAAAAGAAAGAAACGACAGCCCTCTGGATTAAGAAGGAGGCTGTGCTTGTGTGTGTGTGCCCTCTCCAGTTGCATATTATCGAAAAAAGCGCAAGTCATTTTCGTAAGGCGAGACACTGAAGGCAAAAGCATTGTTTTTTCAAGCACTGGTCAAATTTGAGATTTGTCTATTTTGCTTCCATAACACATCTTCTTTCATATTAGTAAAAAAGGTCCAAAATGTACATTTGACTAGATCCTGTCTGTCTGTTGCGTTACTGCAAAACCATCTTCAATGGCCATTATCTCAAATTAGTTATTATTTCTTCAATACTAATCACAAATCACAAATTCTAAAGCACTCACATCAACTTCATGTTTCATAATCATATAACTATTCTGAAGGTTATTACAGAAGGATTTGTTCATGTTGCCAAGATTGTATATTTATTCAAACTTTTCTGGAAAAATTATTGTTTTAATGTAAGTTATCAACATGATATCTACAGTATAAGTTGAATTCAGGACTCATGCAAACTGAGCTCCTTTGTGATCGCTTTACACCTGCTTTGATTACTGGTGTCAGTGTGAAAGCTACATGTCTCCGAGTCCTTACAAACAAAGTGATTTCTGTCTTCAGTTGTTGTGGGTGTGCAGATCTACACACACTGGCAGCTATATAGCATCCTCACTACTACTACTACTGCTGCTGCTGCTGGTGTAACTGGAGCTCATCCCGGAGAGAGATAGTGATTTAAATATTTACAGGCCCTCCACGCCGCTGTGTTTTGACCCTTAACTGTTTGCTGTGAACCTGAACTGCAGGTTAAGTAGAGGGGAAAGAGATACGCTCTGCAGCCCTGGGTGTCCGGGGAGAGGAGAGGAGCAGAAAGCAGTGTTTATCGATGGGGCTGGTTGAGAGTGCGCCTTGTGGACACGGGCGGGGGTAATGAGCGCTGGGAGCTGGAGTGTAACTGAGAGGAACTGTCCTATCTCACGGCCACTGATTGTGGGTGATCGCCTTATCGAGTTCATCTAATGTCCTAGCACGCAGACGCTAACCACACGCTAACCGCAGTCTAACAACTGCTATAACAAGCTCGCCTCAATCCTTTTGGGTCAAGAGCATTGCTTTAAGCTTTTCTTGAGTCTCTCAATAGAGAGTGTGTAGTGTCAAAGGCGCCACGGAAAAGAATAAACACTTGTTAAAAGTGGAGTCAGTGATTCTGGAGAATGCTTGTGATCAAAATCACTTTTTGTCAAAATCAGTGTAAATCTCCTCACGATCCGCTACCTATTATATGGTATGTTAATACACTGCCTAGGCTCTGTAAACGGGTATGTTGCTAGGTATGGTGGGTGTCCTTTGTTTGCATACCCTATGTTTACATACCCTTTCAAAGAGCTTGGGCTGTGTATTAACACTGGATTCTTACAGTGTACAGTACACACAAAGTACGTACAGGTAGAGGATCGTGGGGAGATATTGACTGATTCTGACAACAAGTCTGCTCCAAAATCGCTGACTCCACCTTTGACTTCAAAATCTTCAAATAAAATCCAGAGAAGGGTAAGGTCTTGTGAAAATGATATCTGTACAAAGTCAAATGAGATGTTATGTCACTTACCAGGAACCATTCCAGCCAGTGTGGAGGTGGGGTAGCTGCCCTGTCCTGTGGGGGGGACATGAGGCGGGTAGCCGGGTAAGGTGGTGCTGGCCATGTCTCGACCTGCAGGCACACAGGAGGGAAATGCTTACAAGGATGTTTGAAATACAGACATCTTAAATATAAGTTGGTAAAGCGAGGCATTTTTATATATTTCATTAAAGTAAAAGTTTCATTGTGTTTATTTGTGTTTTTTTCCACTTTTTTTGGTAGGAAAACCAATATTCCTCCTCTGCACCCTAAAGGCTGCACATGATGTTTCATAAACAAGTCACCAACAGTGAAGGGACACATATGGTCAAAAAGCAAAGTCACCGTCCCCCCACTCAATGCATCATTTCGTACAGCAATAATCAAAATAAAAACAGTTCAAATATGCTGCTAGTTGCATGTTGTCCATCGGTTTTCTGAACTGCCTGTGGTTACAAGGGGGCTTGAGATTTTGGTTATATTGAAGAAAGTAACTTACTGAAATGATTAGAGTAGAATTGCTGTAACATTAATATACCAACGTTGTAAGCGGCTTAAACTGACAGGAGCATCAGAAGCTCCCTCTGCTCCACATTCAGTATTCTGTAATTAACAGTGACAGTGTCAGGCCCGGCTGGATGAAAGGGCTCACAGCTGAGGGAAGCAGGCCCCAGCATCAGCCCCTATATACCTCTCCCCCACACCCCTCTTTTTGGCCTCCTCTGGCCCCTCAGACCTTGGGCCTGTCACGAGGCTGGAGGGACCTGCGGCCTATTGTTAACCCGAGAGACGCACAAGGGGTCAGAGCTGGAGAAAAGCAGGGTGGAAAGGGGGAGAAAGCAGTCGCTGTTAATGAGGGGCAAACACTCAATAGAGACAACGGCAGGGCCACAAAGCATGATGGGATAGATGGCTTTGCAACGTGAGCGGCAGACGCTTTAATTTGGTGTATGTTGGGATTTACTTAATTGTGAACAATAAACACACAGGTTAATAAGCTGATTTCAGGTGTGTCAAGGCGAACCACTGCAGGGGGATAGGGTATTATGCATAGAGAATATCCATCATATTTGCCAGTTGATTACTTACATTACATTTTTCTTCTATTTATAATTTTTTCAGAAATGTTTAAACAAATATTCAAATTTGGCAATATCTAACTTATCATGCAGGCATTTGCATCTCTTTAAATACCCAAAATCGAAATGTTGGATAAAGCCAGAGCTTCAATCTTAATTTAATTTTTTGCAACTTATTAGTGACCAAGGTTTTAACTGAACATATTTTGCATACAGCCCAAATAATACTATGTGCAGGTCTTGCGAATGCATTTTCCACATATTTTAACAGTTCAGACAATTAAGAACAAATGAACCGAATAGAGTATTATTATTATATTAAATTAACTAATTTGTATCTGTATCTGATTTGGTTACTGGGCAAGTTGTACCTGCTATAAAGGGCTGGCTGGCATACTGGCTGTAGCAGGGGCCGTGGGCATGTGCGGGGTATCTGGGAGAGAGGCTCGACTGCTGGGACAAGATGTCAGCAGAGTCCCCAACAGAGGAGGAGGAGGAGGAGGAGGGGGTGAAGGGGGCAAAGGACGCCTCATGGGGCTCTCGCTTTACACACATGGAGGGTGGATATGATGGGTGGGAGTCTGCCAGGTGGAAAAAACAAACAAAACAAAAAAAACCTGATATGATGTAGACATGCAACTCCACACATACTATACTGTTCATGCATTCACTTCAGTCATTCAGACGGTTGGTGAAATGGAGATGTATGGTAAATATTTCTTAATGTGCAAATGGTAACAAACGGCTACAAATAAGTGAAAAAAAATCGTATTTGTCGCAGAATAAGTTTGGCTTGGGACATAGCCGAACATTACTTCAGGACAATAAATCAACAATGACCAGTGACTGGACTCAAACTCCCTAGCAGATTGGTACAATTTCTACCAAACATTAACTCCAGAGCCGACATTTCACATGAATTCTGAACAGATAAGCGGCTTGATTTGTTCATTTACATAGCTCATAATAATAATCTCATATGCACCCGGTAGTAATTCATTCCAACTAAGTGGAAACACACACCGGTGAAATGACGCAACAACACCGATGCGCCTGATCAATCAAGCTCAAATGCTTGAAAAATTTCCCCAAGGTTTATAGGGGAAAACAAACAACATTATCTGACGGCTGCTTTTCTCTATCGCTGCAAAAAAAAACAAAAAAATCAACCCACTACAAATAAAAGCAAACAATCGGCCCTCGCGGACAGTTCGAAACTCTACACTTTGATCTAATTTGCCTGATGAGTCCTGGCATCTTTCATTTCAACCCGGCACTGCCTCTTGAACCTATGCAATCAATGTGAGCTCTGTCTCCACGTCTGCCGCGGGGAGGGGCCTGTGGGGAAGAGATGGCTCTTTCCCGACACCATGATAGCCTCATTAGCTGCTTCCCACATCATTGTTATTTTACAACAGGACTGTGTGTTGGTTGATTCCTCATTAAGATAAGGGTTGTTCTATATAAGGGGGTGGGGGGGTACAACCCTGTCGAGAGAATCGGGTAACGTAACTTGACTTGCTTTCCCATAGAAGTATATAGCAGGGCGCTCTCTAAATCTCTTTGTCTTTGTGACAGCTGTAAATGCAATTACACCGACTACTTTGGTCTGAATTGAGACAAATGCCGTGAGAGGGAACAACACAACGTGTAACAATGTACATTTTTTTTAACTTATGATCAAATCGTTAAAAAGGAATGGTTGACGTAAATCACTGGCATGAACAGAAATAGTCTAATGAGTGGGCTACGCATTTAATTGGTTGGGATTTAAAGTTTGTCACATGCGCTGTACAAGTATGTCATAAATCTATCCAGATATCAAAACTAGACTGCAAATAGCTAGCACTCAGTTCTGTTTTTCAGTTCATTATTTCTAACATGTAGTCTGTTAAAGCCTAAGAAGTTTTAAAGGGTTCTAAAAAGTTTTGTTACCCAAGGTTGATTGGATGTCTCCACACCAACCCCCATCCATGGCCAGAGAATAGCATTCATTGGTAGAAGACAATATAGGAAATACTACTCAAGTTCACGATCACAGCAAGCCTAACCCATGAGGGAAAAGAAATCAAAGCTACACACTGCATGGCCCACCTAACCTTGGGACTTTAATCTGAATTTATACTTTAAGACGGATGGTTCCAAACACGAAGCCCAGGGCACGTCTGTTTACACTGTATCTGTTACTGTAGGCTTGTGTTTGTCTCAGCGCCCCGGGAGAAAGCGTTGTCAAACAGACAAGGGGGTTACGACGCAACAACAAACCGATACAGAACGCTGCAAAACGTTCAAGACCACTGAACTCTGAAACTAATCAGACATGGTGTTGCTTATTGTCCTGGAGACGAGGCAGAGCACCGGGCAAAGGGAGCCCTGTCAAATCGCAGGCCCTGATGATGGAGATGGAAGATAAACTCAGGGTCCTGGGGGACTCCTCTTGCCAGCAAACACATCTCTGAAAAGAGTGGAGAGACGCTATAGAGTTCTCCCAACATCTGTCTCTTCTCCACCACCGATACCCCACGTCTACCGAGCCCATCAACCATAGAAAATGAACTGTTAAGAACCTACAACAGTCCTTGGAGTGATTGCGTCCAGATATAGCTGCAACAGCCTTCTCTCAAGTGAACATTTCAGTTTTTTTAAACGTACACCGAGGAACTTTGGGCGGTGCGCAAAACCAAATTACTGGCAGAACTCTTGTTTTCAAAACGCTGACATTCAATCCACGGAGAACTTTTTCATTCAACGTCATGTCTTGCTGTGTTTGCCTCAAGTGCAGCCAGTTAAACCTCTGCCTTCACTCTCCTGCATTGTAGCCGTGGGCATTTATAACCACTTACACTACAAAGCAAAAAAAAAGAGTGGCCGTCAAAGGGCCTAAACTGTCCAATTGAGAGAATATCTGCAAGGCAAAATAGCTTGAATTCCCCATCCACAAGTTTAAAGTCATTCATTATCAGATGTGTGCTCAAAGGTTAGCAGTGTGCTATTGTTGCGGGGGGGTAATATAAACATGCGTTGTCGAGCGCGTGGCTGCGGGCGTTAACTGAGCTGAGACAAGCCGTTTGTCACCAGGCCACACACCAGGCACCGCAGGTTAGGTGGCAGATCGTTGTGTGCCATCCAGCAGAGAGGAGCTGCCACTGCCAAGTCATAGACTGAGCCCATTGTGGTGTAGATTTCAGGTAACATTTTATCTAAAAATAAAGGTGTTTTTTCCCCTCAACTTTGCTCTCTTATCTGTATAGTTTTTCCACTCATAGGGGGAGAAGGAAATCTATAAAAAAAGAGGGTGGTTAGATATAAAGACAGGTGGAAAAGAATTGGTTCTTCAGATCTGCTGGAGTTGTAGTAGGTCAGAGGGATGGCCATTTACACCGTGCCAACCCGCAGGCTCTGGTGGTAGTGATTATCGAGTCCAGCCTGCACAGAGACTACTCTACTCTCACTGGGCATAACCCTATTTAGCTATTGAGTCAAGAAACATGCTTTTTTTCAGGAGTAGGATAACCATAGTCAATATGCACTGGATAAAGCATGTTGGTTACTCAATAATCAATTTAATTATCAATAGAAAAAGTCATTGCGCGGTAATGGCAATCGTTTGTTGTTATTTGGTGAATCTTTGTTAACCCATTGATGACGGCTGCTGCGCGATGCCACATTGGCTCTCCTGCCTGATGCTGCGTCGCACAGCATTATTACTTTATCTAATTTTCATGGCATTCCCAGCATAGAATGCACTGTCATTGGTTCAAATACACATGAGGTGGGTTTTGTTGATTTTTTAAGACCACGTGACCACCCAAAAGTTGTGCGGTTTGCCGAAAATCATGTCAATCAAAAAAATAAAAAATAAAAAAATAAAACAAAATAATAAAAAAAATACGCCAGCTATGTCGGCGACAGAACAGTTAGTGGCGTTTGGTGCGCAGAATCAAGGTCTACTATAGACTACTGACGAAAATCACACAACACATTGCATCTATTTATTAACAATATTTAATAATTTTCTAATTCATCTAATTTTGACGATTTTTAGAAATATTTGTTGGTTTGTAAGCGCTAAGGGAGCATAAATAAAACCTGTGAACCTTAACTTTTAAATGTATTTTATTTCATGTTTCTATGTGCTACACAGGCTTAGATATTAAGGTTTTGGTAGACTTGACAATTCGTACTATTTTTTCAGAAAACCCTCAGGCATTAAGGACATGCATCCTAGATTGCCATAGTCATCAATGGGTTAAAGCCAGCGGTGCGTTTCAGTGCCCTAAAACTCTCTCAGATTTTGCTTTTCCTAGGTTACCGTCTCTTTCACACATTACAGAGGACACGAAAATGGCCGACATTGCTTTCGCTATAGTGCCCTTGGAACGCAAAACTGAGCACTTCATTAATCATTCATCTTTAATAGATTATGCAAATTTCAGGACATAAAAATCAACAAGATCAATAACTGTATGCATTTTAATTGGGAGCAGAAAACATTTAAAGAGTGAATATAATCTCGCAGCTCCATCCAGAGAGCATAATTTATTGATAATTGGATCCCAGCCTAAGTGAGGAAGGTAATTTAGCATTTTTTTCAGCCTTGGCACACATTCCTATTTACAGGGTTTGCTAATGGCAGAAAAAAATAATATTATGCGCTGAAAACCTACACCCAATCAAATGCCTCATGCATTACTCTGCATAGTCGTTAAATATTAAGCCATAAAAGTTTATTGGAGATGACTTCTGAGTTCAATTTGAGACACGGTTTTTAATGCATGCGCCAAAGTGTGTCGTCATAAGTCAGGGCTCCATCTAAATGTGAAGCTAATCATTTGAAAGTTCGCAAACAAGAAAAAAAAGTAATGGGGAATTAGATGCGTTTCCTTTAAGTTGTTAGAGCGGATAAATTTAACTAGTCTGGTCTGAAGAAGGCACTATAGGCAATGTTCTGTATCATGGTAAAAAGTAATTCAATAGATAGCCATGCTTACTGCTATCCAAGGCCTTACACAGAGATTATGATGCACGCAGCTGCACTAATGGCAGTAGTCATGTGAGTCCTATGTTTGCTTCTTCCGAAACATCCTACAAATGTTGTTTCCATCTCCCATTAAGCACATTTTTCTTATAATATAAGTCAAACACATCCTCAAGTGAGCGTATACACTTTAATGTGAATTAGAGGATTTTTCTTTAGTGTGATTGGAAACCCAGCTATATTCCACTTTAAAAAGTTGTTTCCTCATTATAAAAGTGTAGCGCTTTAGGAGGCCCCCCCTCCCCCCATTCCCCCAGGTGGCTTGAAGGCCCACCTGCTATGAGTGTGCTCCCCGGAGCGAGACCGCTTTCATAGGAGGAGCCCCAGCATAAAAAGACAAAAACACACCTTTCTTCTCCTGAGGCCCAACCATTTCTGGGGGGCAAAATCTACCTCCCACATATTCAGGACTAAAGAAGGGGTCTTTCTTTTCCCCGTCGCTATGCCTGGACTATAGGGATCATTTGAGAAGGGCCGCACCGCAGTTTTCAATCATGCTGTCCTCCTCTTTACTTACTCTCTCTCTCTCTCCCTCTCTATCACACACACTCTCTTACACACACACACACACACACACACACACACACACACTGGACTCTTTGACTTTGATGCACGCTACATAATTATGGGTGTTTTATTAAAAAGCTAGTTTATTATTCTCGTGGCCATCAGTAGTAAGCCTATAACCTCTCCTGGCCCATCAACCTCGACAGCAGAGCAAAAGAAGCCATAGTGCAATACAGTGGCGGGTTCATATGGGGTTACATGATGATACAGATAGTTAATATACTACAAGATATTCAATACACCGCACCTGCCATTACCTGTTGGCTCTCAGTGGGAGTTGCTATTGAAAACAGCAAGCCAATTCATAGGTTGGAAAAAGAACAAAACTGTAATTTCAGTGGTTCTTTCACAGTCTGGGTCTCTCTCTCTCTCTCTCTCTCTCTCTCTCTCTCTCCACACACACACAGCGTGAGGCAGCCAGCCAGCCCCGGTGCCGTTCCAGCCGCTGTCAATCAACAGGCTATCATGGCCCTTTGATGACAACGTCGTGTCGCGGGCGAGAACAGCAGCTGTCTCTTATGAGAAGTGCTCCCTAGTCAATCTGTTAGCGGGCCAATCCAGGCTAACACAATAGCCAGTTAGGAGCGCCGTGTGAAAGGCCTGTAGGATTTAATGGGCTCAGATGATATATCGCCCTCTCTCTCTCTCTCTCATTCTCTCTCTCTCTCTCATTCTCTCACGTTCAGAAATAAACACACAGTTCTGAGTGCCTCAAAAAGAAAGAAAAGTGGCCCCCGAAAGAGCTTTTTTCATTTGATGATGAGTGTTTCATATCGCTGGACAAATGTGTGCGGCGTAAGGAAGTGGTGGTCAAAATCCTGAGGTAATGATGATGCCATATCATCAAGAGGGTTGATTCCAGTACTTGGGACAAATAGCACATTTTTTTCAAAGTTAATTTGAATGGGTGTAGTGCTTTGATGCTTGAGGGAAGTCTAGAAGGTATTTTTGTGTTTGGTCAGGTGCATTATAGTTGAATAAAAAGCTCACAACTACAACATAGTTCATATGGAGCCTCTGTTGATGATGGTATTGAATTAAACTAATTTATTTTTATATATCAGGGAGATATAACAAAAATGTGGGAAACATTTGGAAAACAAAGGTGAATTTTTGCTACAGTGAGTTGAAAGTTAAAGAAGAAAGAAACGTAGAGTGTTATGCTTGGTCTTGATTTAAGCTCCAAAACTTTAGGAGAGCAGTTGGGGGATATTCCATTGAAACAATATGGAAAGGCTGAGAGCATAGCTACTGTACATACTCGCTATACATGCTTGTGTTTCCGGGGCCCTGGGTTTGACCGCCTTGCTGCTTGATGTACTATCAGCCTTTTAGGGATGAATGTAGCGTGAGTCAGATTGTACCTGTCACAACAGAGTAGCTCTGGGAGACGCTGGAGGCGAGGTCGGAGCTGGCGCTGCTGGCAAGGCTCGGCTTCACGTCTTCTATGCCACCGTTCAGAGATGGGAGCGAGTACTCATTCGCCTGTTTGAGAAAAATACACATATGTTTAGTTTAGTTTATTTCAATCACAGAGCTACACAACAAATGCTAAAATATGTCAACAGAGACGGGAACATGTGAGTAAAGTATCACTCTTTCCTTTATAAAGTTATTTCAAATTCCACCATATTGGGTCATGATATCGCTACATTCAAGCCCACTTTAGGTGCTGTAGATTTAGAGCAGATCCCCCAGTTTAGTAGACAATGTGTGATATACTGTAGGTATGGATATGAAACCCCTGGTGTATCTGACGGAAGCTGTCTGTGATCCTCTCACCGTGTTACCTTGTGAATAATTCCTGTGAATTCTGTGAGTAACACACACACACACACACACACACACACACACACACACACACACACACACACACACACACACACACACACACACACACACACACACACACACACACACACACACACACACACACACACACACACACACACACACACACACGGACTCCCTATATGCTCCCTATATGCTCTACCAGGACCTATGATGTATGCATGCATTAGGGCTTGTCTGAGGAGAAGGCAGGAGAGGGAGAGAGGGATGAGAGAGGGATTGGGGAGAGGAGTGAAAGGACAGGGTGTCAGCTGGCTCTTTGTGCTCCACTGCAGTCATCCCTGTGACCAGTCAAGGGAGGAGACATTCAGGGCTTTGTTACAGGAGAGACATGTGGTCTGTTTTTTTCATTTTTTTTTAAAGGGGAGTACAACCTCAAAAATCAACCTTTGTGCATTTACTTTAGGATGAACACATGCAACTATGGTGATACAATGATACAACAGTGTATGTTGTTTTATACCTTTTATGCATTTATTGGTATTTTTTTTTAACTTAGGTTTTCCCTGGATTTGTTTTCACTAGTGTGGCGCTGCAGCCATCTTTCATGTTTTGCAATTTCTCATGAAAAGAAGCCGTGCTCTGCTGTACTGCTCCTGAAGACTTCATGTAAGGATCAGCAACCGAGTTGACTTTTGAGTACAGTGTTGTCATGATACCAATTTTTTTTTTCCGATATGGGTTTCGATACTTTTCCCCCAAAAAAGGCGAAGCACTGTCAAATGTAATTATTGTTCTTTATTTTTAAGTAGAACCAAAATATAGTGATGCATTTTTCATACTAGCAGAAGCCCTAATTATTTTGGGTTAATATATATTTTGGGTTAATATATATTAGATAATATTTATTATATTTAAGAGACTTATTATCATAGGACTATGTTATGTTATAGGTTAATAATAAAATAAAAATAAAAATGCTGTATAGTTAATTTTTTAATACT
This sequence comes from Ammodytes marinus, assembly GCF_949987685.1. NCBI lineage: Eukaryota > Metazoa > Chordata > Actinopteri > Uranoscopiformes > Ammodytidae > Ammodytes > Ammodytes marinus. Next base: position 6,845,441 of record NC_137215.1, on the reverse strand, counting down.
TAAGTACCACTGTACTTTTTCAGTACCTGTGTACCGTACAGGACTACTTCAGTCTTTATCCTCTTTAATCTCATATCAAGGCTGTTCTAGCAGCTGTGATTGAATCTTGAATCTTTGTTAATGAGATGACACTTCTTGACCTGACTGTTCTTCTTTGAAAGGATAAGTGTGTGTGCACACATTTGTGTTTTCTATCAAAGTGCTGCGTGTCTGTGTGTGTGTGTGTGTGCATGTGCATCTGTTTGTCTCAATGGTCTGGGGGTCCCACAGGGGGCGAAGCTGGTGACCCCAGTCTTGTCTGCCTCTATCCCAGATAAACTCTAATTGTCTGCTTACAACTGTTCCCTGGCACTGGGCTGGATGTTCGCTTCTATTCCGCGGGGCCTCCGCAGCACAAGGGCCATTTTGTCATGCAGATGGGCTTGTGGGCAGGGCCGGGGCTGGGCGGAGAGGGCGAGTGGCAAGCACAGAGGGCCCTGAATGACCTGACCACATGGCTGCCAGAAGTGTGGGAGGGATGAGGCCCTATTCAGCAAAGGCCTCTTCAAAATGGCTTTTTAATGCACCCGACGCAGACACCAGACAAGCCCCTAATAGCCTAATATCCCCACCTTTTCACCAGTTTACCAAAAGGAGGGGGGTTGTTGGAAACGGGGTGAAAAAGAAGGAGGTGCACACAGAACGAGTGGAAAGCAGCCCTGATTAATATTACATTAAATTAAAACTGATTTTTCTGGACCATTCTGATGCCGTTTTTCTCCCCCCCCCTTCTCCTCCACCTTCCTCTCGCCTTTTTTTAATACCTTCTCCTCCACTCTTTGTGATTGCAAGTCATTTCCAATTGGTTTTGGTATTGATCTTGCCATAGAAATCACTTTGGTAATTAGCTGCATTAGGGCCTGTATAGCAGGCTGAGGGGCTGTCCCTCTGATTTATCGCCGCTGTAATTCGCCGCGATCGCGCAGAGATGAAAATGAACTCAATTAGGGCACTGCACAGGCTGAACGGGCACCCGCATACAGCTCCAATGTAGAAATTAATAGTCCTCTTGTTGTTTAACAGTCTAATGAATGTAAATAAAGGTTATCCGCTGTAATAGGCTGTAGGCTTGTAGGTTGCTTTGAGCAAGAAGTTGCGCCGAGCTTTTTGTCACTTGAATCAGTGCATGTACCAGTTCATTCCACTACCAAGTTAATTCACTATTTAACGCTAGAAATCGATCTCAATTATTTGATTGTTGACTACTAGGACTTAAAGGTGGAGTCAGCGATTCTGGAGAATGCGGGCATGTTGCCAGCTGTGGTGAGCCTTCTTTTTTTACATACCCTTTGTTTACATACCTTTTTACACATCCAAGGCTGTGTAGTAAAACCAGCTTTTTTACAAAAAGTGATTTTGACAAGAAGCGTTCTTTCAGAACCACTGACTCCACCTTTAAAGGTCACATATTATGCTAAATGCACTTTTTAAATGTGTTCTAACATATCCATGGGTCCACGGTGTGCCTAGAGACTGCCAAAATATTAAAGAAAATAACAATCTCTCCTTTTCTCACTCTCCCCCTTTCTGAAACCCCCACCCCTCCCCCCAATATACTCCAGTCAGAATTCTCCTCGTTTCTGACCTCAAAAACTGGAAAGCCAGAAGCTTCCACTGTGCAGCCCACACCCCTATTTCTTATTGGTCCACGGCCCTGACAGACAGAGGGCGAGGCGTATCTGGCTTCGCTTCTGGACAGGGGGCGGGGGGAGCTCAAAGATTGTATAGTTACGAGGGGAGCTGCAGCTCTTTTTAAAAAATAGGCCATTGTGAGATTAGCTGAACATCAGCATAGTACAATAAATTATCTGAAAGTTTTTTTCAGCAAACAATTAAAGAAAAACCTATTAGGGACCACTAAGACCATATAATATGGTGTATAATAGAACCGAAAAGTGTATAATATGGGAGCTTTAAGTCATAGTGATGAACAGTGAAATAATTTATAAGCCAGACACCAAAGTGTCATTGAGCTGTAAATGTCAGGGGGTTGAAGGGAATCTGTCCAAGCTGACCTGTTCTGGTTTGACGTGTTCTGTGTGGGAAGTGGGGAAGACATCGGGGTAAGAGGGGCGTTCAAACACTCGGTCCAGGGCCTCCAGCTGCTGCTGGGTGAAGGCGTCCGCTCGCAGGTGCTTCCTTAAACTCTCCACACTGCCCTGAGAGTCACTGCCCGGGCCTGAGCCATCTGAGCCATCTAGAGAGAGAGGGAGAGGGATGGAGGGCAACAACATTCTACATCAGTTCACAGTCTTCTTACTCATACTGTATTATATTATACTAGGAGGCTAGTAATGTGAGATCTCTGCGTCCCAGTACCCATACTTCCATACTTATGTCAGACAAATATTTAGGATGACCCAATACATGCATGTCAAATGTAGTATGTAAAACAATACCCAGATGTCTTAATATATACAACTGCATTTTGGGTGTGCACTATCCAAACAACCACGAGTTAGTATGTAGTATAGTGAAAAATAAAAAAGTATGTGTTTTGGAACACAGGAATGGTTTCTTCTTTAAGCTCAACGGCCCTGATAGTGATGGCACAAGGAACAGCAATAAATTCAGGTAGACCCACCACCAGCATGTATGGCTTTTATCATCTATCTCTCTCTGTCTTTCACTGTCTCTCCCTCTCTTCCCCTGCTTCTCACATGCATACACTCACTCAAGCCGCTCCCCCCCACACACACCTCTCCTCGTGGCCACCATCAGCGCGGTCATCATGTGATAGGTCTATGGTAATTGATGGATTACCTTCAGTGCAAATATATACTTGTAAAGGGAGAGAGTGTGTGTGTGTGCTTCCGGAAGAGAAAGTAGGGCTGGGCGATTACATACAGAGCCTCCTCATTCTGCCGGGCTGGGAAATGGAGAGCCATTATTTAACTGCACTATTTCCCCCTGAACGTATTACCCTGCCTTCCCTCTCTCTCTCTCTCTCTCTGTCTCTCTCTGTCTATCCCTCTCTCTCTCTCTCTCTCCCTCTCTCCCTCCATCCCCCCTACATATTGCCTTCTGTCTCCTGGAAAAAAACTGAATGGTTGGGTATACTGAGGGCCGAATGAGTATGGGTCGTATAGGGGCAAGCGTATGCATTTCCTCAGTCGGTCACACTCTATATAAACAAATGAGCCTGTGCTTCCCTCGTTCGCCCGATCTCTGACCCTATCAACTCAGGCCCGGGTAGCCAACCACCACCACAACTGCCACCAATGCAGCTCTACCTTTGCTCACACATCAAGTCCTAAACACAGACAGAGAGAGAGAGAGAGAGAAATAAGAAAAATAATTTGCAGGCAAAAATCTCCAGCCAGCATCCCAGGAAGCTCCACTCCACTGCCTATACCTCCCTCTCTTCCCTTCCCTTCCCTATACCAGCGGATGAGGGCTTTAGCTCCCCATACAAATCTGTCATTCTAAATTTGCAGCAGATTATGTTCTCTCCTGGGCGAGCCGGCGGTGATATATGATATGCAAGGCCGCTATTGATTGCCTGATCCGCCGGCAGAGGAGGGGAGGCGAAATGAACTTGGAATGAACATCATGCCTCAACTCATTGTGCGTATAATACTCTACTTAATCCCACATTTTTCTGTGCTATGGAATTCAATTGATCAATCATGTTCCACTGATGGTACCATTTCAGAGGGCGTTATTGCCATTCTGCTCGGCTGCTTGACCTTTTTTCAATGGCTGAGGCCACGGGATGAACCCGGCCCCGACTCGCACCAAGAAATAGATCCATGGGGAGAATTGCAATTGGGTACCAGTGTGTGTGTGTGTGTGTGTGTGTGTGTGTGTGTGTTTCACTGTTAAAATATATCGACTTTAGCTTTGTCTAACAGTTATAAAGGAATCAGTTTTTTTCTCCTGCCACATGTGTTTCTCCTACCATCAGTTAACTACATTTTAGCACTGGCTTCTGTTTCTTTTTTCTTCTTCTTTTTTTTAAACTGCTCCCTAGGGTGGAGGGTTGAGGTTGCTTTGTGGTGGTGATGATGCTGTATGAAACTCAATTGTTGTCTGTGGTACAGAAGAAAATGGAGTCATTAATTACCTTGTATCAGCTGGTCTGAGGAAGAGGCAAGCTAGATCAATAGCAACTGTTTGTCATTCACTATGGAGGAGAATGCTTATATACTCAACAGCCCTTCACACACTTAATCAGGCCTTCTGAACTGGCTTCAAAAAGGACATAAATAGATTCCCATCATAGGATGCATTTTGGCGCAGTTTCTGTGATCTGAATGTAAACAAAAGCGTCGGTACCTAAATCAAAAACCCAATTTCCGAACCTGCTAATTGACCGGGAGGCATTTTTAACAGGGACTAACAAGCAACAAACAACTCAATCTGTATTTACAACACTTAATGACTTTGTCAAATGCAAATGCAAGAAAAATACACACATTTATTTCCATCTCTAACTCAATGAGTAATCATAAAAAAATCATAAAAAAAATATGTGCATAAATTTCACATTTATGCCGGTCAAAAAATTACAGATCTGGCCTTTAAATAGAAATTCTAGTAAAGCGTTTATTTTCCGAATTTGCCATTAGAGGTTCCTGTTTGACATATATCATAAAATAGCTGCAATAAATCAGATTCATCCTTTGACAGTCAGTGTGTCAAGTGGAGTGTGAAGCCCGACTGTCAGATCGTGTGTGTGTGTGTGTGTGTGTGTGTGTGTGTGTGTGCGCCTCATTGACTGGCTTGTTTCATTTTCTCAGTGTTTCTTCAACCCCTTTGGGTGTCTCAGCAGGTATTCTCTTATCGCTCCCACAGCCCCAGCTGACTGCGTCTGTTTGTTTTAGCACCAAAGTGTGAGGAGACACACCGAGATAAGAACAAGACTCTCCAGCGATGACATTCACACACCAACCCTAAAGCAATGTAGCCTACGCTGTGTTAAATACCTTTTTTACATCAGCTTCCACTGACTAGACCGTTTGACCTCATTAAGTCATGTATTCCATTATGATGTTTTCAAACATTTTAATTGGACTGCACTGCCTTGTACCAGCGCCAGAGACAAGCTCTTCTGATTAAGACAACACTTAAAATATGGTGGAAAATAAAAATTTAAAAGTTGGTTCAGATTTTGACTAAAGTGATATTCACACTCAGTCGCTCTTAACCATTTGTACGCCCTAACATGTACAGAGTTAGTTAACCAATGACAGCAGCTACTGTGAGACAGACCACAATGGTATCAAACGCTGCTCTGTTTGTCTTTGTCTCCGAGGGGGATGTTAACGTCCTGCGGTGGCATGTTGGCACTTTATGTCCTTCTTTCATCTCCCCCTGCTCCTCTGATAAGATAAACTCAAGAGGTGAGTGGAGGTGGGGGGCTCGTTTGAAAGGCAAATTAATTCCTACACACTGCCTGACTCTCCCCGTAAATCAGTGGCACGGGGTTTCCCTGAGATCAGAGGCTGTGAGTCCTCTGCTGATAGGTGAAATGATGCTATCGCAAATTGTGCATCATTTGTTGATATTTAAAAAAAATGCAGTTATGCTTGAGAAAAAAAAATAAGGAAAAAAAAAAACGGAGCACAAACAAACTGGTATACCCAGAGGGGGTGAACACTCCTCCCCTGTAAGCTAGCTATATTTATGAAAGCTCTGAAGCGGAAAGGAGAGAGGTGGGGTGGGGGAGAGAAGGAGAGGGAGAGAGAGAGAGAGAGAGAAAGAGAGAGAGAGGCAGCAATACTGCCATGGCTGTTAAGATCCTGTTATGTTGTGGCGTGTTTAAGAGCTTTATTAATTCGATTTAGCACCACCAACCAGTGTACCAACTGTCAGCAGGCACGGCCATGCTTATTTGATATTTGCATTCACTGCCAGCACTGAGGGTGCGTCGATAGTGTTTCTAAAGCACTCTAGTTATTTTATTTACTTTGATTCTAATGGTTAGATCCAGGCCTGTACTATTTTGGATGCAGTTTGTGAGACTTTAATATTAGTAAGAGGGGGGGGGCTGTATATTAGGTGGTAGAGTAAATGAAGTTGAGTGGCTGCTCCTTTCCTCATGTCAGATTGTGCTGTTAAACTGCTCCTGATGTGTGTTTGCTTGGGGTAAAAAAGGTCAATTTGGACAATTTGGTCAATTTCATCCGTCAAAACTGTTTTATTGAACTGATGGTACATTTTTCAAACGGCAAAAAACTCAATTTGATCAAATCAAAATATGCCAACGAACCAGAAATATAGAGCAGATTGCTGCATTATAAACAAGAAAAATCTAACTTAATTTTTTTTCAATACTTAAATGCTTTAATTTACTTTGGAAACAAGCTTAAACACTCTTCTTGTCGCTTTGTTTTAATCAAATAATGTTTTCAGGACTCAACTAGCCTATATAGACACAAATGACTTCATAAGAAGAATATTTTTGCTCCTCTTCAGCTCCATTCCCATCTCTTATTCTTCTTTGTCCTCCTTTTGCTTTCATCCCTATATACCCTCCTCTGGACCAGTCTGTCGTTTAGCGTTGCCCAACACCGCGTGGCGAGTATTTGTGGAAATGCAATTAACGTATCCCCTCTTTTCTCTTGCCGTTTTCTCCCTCCTCGAGCTGAGTAATGCATCGCTCCATTAATTCTCGCCATCGCTGCCCGTAATTGACTTTCTTCTCCGACATGATTCTTCTCTGTTGAGTGAATACCCTCTCCTTATATACAGTGTATATATATTTCTGTGACGAACCTCATTGTATATTGTTGACAACTATATGTGTGGGGTCTCGGCGGCCATGTTGCCGAATGCAAACGGTGAACCCACAAGACTGGGATTCGATAAGAAATGTAATGTTTGAAGAGAAAGAACGACAGAGATAGAGGAGAGAAAGAGGAGGGGTAGAAATGCTATGTCGCCCCTTTTGTGTCCTGCTCTACTGTCGGGAACCCTAACAGCTTCTTGTCTCTATGTTACGCTCTGTGGCCCCTCTCAAACCTGGGCTTTTCTCTCTCTTACACACACACACAGACACACAGACACACAGACACACACACACACACACACACACACACACACACACACACACACACACACACACACACACACACACACACAGCATCAGGGCCATCATGGCACCGCTCATGATTCCATTTATTTCTGCCTCCGCTTCTGGATGCATTTATTTTCTAAAGTGATCCTCTATTGACTCATTGTCATGGACTGGCTTGACTAGCCAACCAGTGTGTGGTGCCCAGGTTCAGATCCATACGACTAACTGATTTAAACTCCACAAAATGGGTCATGTGGTGTGTTCAAAGATCTACACACACACACACACACACACACACACACACACACACACACACACACTGGACAATCTCCCGAAAGGGGCCAAATATCAAATATGAACAAATCAAAACAGCGGCTGTATTTATTTTTCCTGGACCTATTGAGCGAGGTTGATATGACTTTCGGCTGCTGTGTGCGATCGTTTTTTTTTTTTTATGTCATGAATGAACAACCTGCTAGGCATTATTTTTTTCTCTCCCCACTCACACACTCATCAGCTCTTTCGACACTCATCCCACACACCCACGCTACAATCACAAGTTATGACCTTTGCTTTCTATGGCTAATTTATCACTGTGTGCTCCCTACTGCCTGTCCTCCCCACAGCTCTGTCCAGCGATGAGAGAAACACACAGGTCACATCAACCTGACTCGCTATACAGCAGCTAGGTCAGCAGCAACCTGTCACTCTGTTCAAGACTTGAATATAGACAAAACACTGACCCTGCTTTCCAAACACATTCTTTTCTACTATACTGCATACTAAAAAAAAATGCAGGTTCCCATACTGCAAAACACAATTGGATGTATTAGCATTTCATCCAAAATAGACAACCAGTAACAGCATGTAAGTCACATGATATTTACTGTAGCTAAAACATCTAGTTAGAGAATTCGACTGAGAGGCCCAAAACTTTTCAAATGAGCAAGTGGACTTCTAGCACTTACAAAAAAAACTCATTTGACAATCACACAGCAATTGTCACCAAACCCTCTCTGCCTTTTCTGTCTTGGCTTCCACTTCCGCCATAGCTTTAAATGACTGGAGTGAGTGAGTGAGAGCATGCTGTACAACAGGCTAATTTCCCCCCTACACTATTAATGCATTTGGCAGGAACAACATTCCATTTCCTGTAATGAGATACACAAATAAATCTGGCTATGGATAGATTCAGGGTTGGGTGGTGGCTGTGGTGATGTTTGGAGGTGTGTGTGGGTTTGGGGGGGGCGGCGGGGGGGGCAAAGGAGGAGAGTGCATTGAGACGCATTCTCCCAGCACTGGCATAATTGGTATCGCCGCTTGCAGACATGCGAACCAATCTCTCCGCAGATAGGGCTGTGAGACTCTCTCTCTCTCTTCCTCCCCCTTAAGGCTATTTCTTTTGTCTTTTCGATAGCTTGCACATCCAAGATAGAGGGGAGGGGAAGGAGGGGAGATGTTAATTTGTGAATTAATAGCTTTCCTCTGCAGAATTGCAAATTCTTTTTAAATGTCACTATGTTCACTATACTGTGTGAGGAGCATCTGAAGCCAAAGAGTTACAAACACACACAGGCACATCACCGCACATAGGTGTGTGTGTGTGTGTGTGTGTGTGTATACGCATGCACAATCCCTAAAACTAATCCTTGCTCAACTATCATTGAGCCTGCCAAAGCTTCCCTCCTTCCCCTCACAAAGACACTTTTTTCCCCCTTCATTCCCCTGCTCCTGTATCTCTCTTTTTCCTCATCCTGTCTTCACTCTAGGCCGGCCAGTGTAACATGCTACTTTTAATTTGCAGTAACACATGACAAGGACAGATTAATGGCTCTTATGGCACCTGTGTCCCTGAAGCTCGTCTTCCCCGGGCCCGGTGTACATAACGCGTGTCACACTACATTATCTCTACAGCCCTCCAGTAATGGGGACCTTTCTCTTCCTCAAAGGGCAAACCGCTGCTGACTTCAGCCACAGCAGGATCACACACACACACACACACACACACACACACACACACACACACACACACACCATCAACATCGCAACACCAGACAAGGAATTTGCAACGTTTTTGTCATTTACATCATAGGAACAATGGACGCACAATCAGGTGACATGCAACACAATCTAGGTGTTATTTACTGTATCTACATAACAGTAATCATTTAAACATATTAGCAGGTTACTTTCTGCTGAGACGGTCATAACTAGCTTTGGTGCAATAGATGGTCTGCCTGCAGCTGAGGCCATCACTTTAGCTTCACTTTTGTTTTGCGAAATAATAACGGCCCGCATATAAATGTGGGCCATAGAACTGTACCTTTAATAACCAAACACAAGAACTGCGGGTGGTTTCTTAACAGCACAACTTAAGGGGAAATTCTAAACGAAAAATATCATTTAGTTTACAATAAAATTGCACCTTGTAATTGAAAATCCACAGGTGACTTTTTGCCCAATAACGATTCTAAATCGGCTACACTGTGCATTACTGTATATTGAACTGAATGTCATTACATGGAAAATAGGATTTTCTACAGTCACTTTAGCTTCATTTATTTTTAATTTTCCCAGGAGATTATTTATCGGAAAAAATCTTCCCCGCCTCACCCCCCATAAACCCACAACCCACCACAATAGCAGAAAAAACAGTAATTGAAAGGGATAGTTTTGTGATCTTATTGACCAAAGAAAAAAAAGACGGTTGTCTAAATACTTCAACTTACAATGTCCTATTTTCCTTCCATCCATGTGGTTTCCAGTCCAGAGAACTAAAGAGACAGAAACAGAAAAGAAGGAAGTGGCCTGTTTTGATCAGTGCTCTTTGAAATCATTTTCAACCATATCATCCCATCAGCCACAGTGCCACACACACGCACACACCTACGCACAAGCACACGCACAGAAACACACACACGCTCGGACACACAGTCATACACACACACACACACACACACACACACACACACACACACACACACACACACACACACACACACACACACACACACACACACACACACACACACACACATACATGGTCATACACAGTCGGCGACACAGAAACACACACAGTTGCTGACACAAAAAAAACAGGCTCGCATACACAGAAACACTTATGCACACACACACACAGTGACGCACACACACGCAAGCACACGGGCACACATGCACACACGCGCAGTCCCCCTCCCTGCCGCCACCGGTCTGTTCCTACACCTGTTCAGGCCTCCACCAGGGACATGTTAATTCATAGGCATTAAAAAAGCCAATTGTTTGCAAAACCGATAATCTATTAGCCCTCAGGCAGTGTGTGTCCACTCTCTTGCCTTGCCTTGCCTAGGAATGAGAAATTCTGGCTTGGACCGGCTAGGCTTCCACTTAATCTTTGAGCATGTATAGCTCTATTTTCTTGCCAGTCCCCTGGTAGTGAATAGTCTAGTAAACAGTCCCACAAAAAATATACTCTTGTTATTTAATGTTTAAATGCTAGTTCAGCGCCACATAATGACATGTTATTCAGTCATGATGTATTTATATATGTTCTGTATATAGCACTGTGTATTCCATGACTCACTGGTAGAGATATCATGCTAGAGATTCACTACAGAGCTACTTTTTCTGCCATTTGTTACCTTATAAAAATAAAAGCTGATACCTTGCCAGGGGGGATTACTGTTGTATGAAAGCTAAATGGGACATCTATAGTACATGTCTAAAGCTGGTATACAATTGAGATGCAGCCCTGTAAGAGTATATGGTAAAAGTTAGGGCATCCGAAAAACTGATTGAATTGCAACACTCTCTCAACACTCGGTATACAACATAACAAGTCACTGGAGACATCACACAGAAACACTCTTGGCTGCAGCGCTGTCATAAACCCTGTCTTCCTCACACGCACACACACACACACACACACACACACACACACACACACACACACACACACACACACACACACACACACACACAGAAAAAGTAGGAGACGAGTGGTAGAGAATTAAAAGGATGGAAAACAAAGGGATCTTGTGTGTCTCCCTTACCTTCGTCTCGTTTCCTCTTCTCGCCGTTGGAGCGAGGGATACCCAGAATGCCGTTGATGGAGTAGGATCCTACGGGATCGTTAGAGGCGCTGGACACTGGGGGTGAGGCTGTGTTGGGCACTGATGGAGAAAGCATCGGGTTAGACTGTGTCTGTGTGTATATATTTGTACAACTATTTTTGTGAAACCAATTTGAGTTTTAATGTGGACATTTTGGCTGTTTCTCACTTTTGGGACAGGCCTTTAAAAACTGTTTGATAGTTAACACTAAGGTATGAATTAGGTTTATAAAGAGGGTTAATGTGAGGTTTTAGCTTTGATGGTTAGGGTAAGGCGCAAGTGTGTGTGTGTGTGTGTGTGTGTCGGTACAGTATGCAAGTGTCTGACTCATTGTTGTGTTCATAACAGGTGCATAATGTTCCTTTTGTGGAAATATGCATGCCTTGTATGTGTACTTGCCTCGATTGGCTCAATTGACTGTTCTGAAACCTGTGTGTGTGTGTATGTGTGTGTGTATGTGTGTGTGTGTGTGTGTGTGTGTGTGTGTGTGGCCTCATTCTCGCTCACCTATGGTGTGTCCGGGCGGGGAGAGGGTTGTGATGGATCCGTCAGGGGACGGGTGGAACTGCTGCTGGACTTTGGTGCGGATAATCCTGGCAAAGTGAACAACAGACACGGATCAATCAATACACCGCTTCAAGAGCGATGGAGATTTCACACCATAGCCCAAGCCAACCCAGGGACACTAAACACATCAGCACATCAGGTCCACTTTGCGCCCGTGCATGTACAAGTGCTCCCATCGTTTTGGGGGCCGCTTGTATGTATCCTCATATTCAGGCCCCCTCTGTCACAAATAGCCAATCCCAGGGCTTTAGGGCCAATCTCTCTGCTCCTGTGTTGAGGCTGAATAGGTGGCTGCCCCCTGAGATTGTGAATTCAATCTAGCTGGATTTCTGGAGGTTAGAAATATGATAAAGTCCCCAGCACAGCCAGTAAAGATGTGATGTGGCGGGAAAGTCTTCATTGCACTTTGGTCTGAATGATCTTGCAAACAAAGCATGAAATCACATCAATTCACCTCAATGATGGGCTTCACTGGCTCTACCTGGCCAACTCTAATAATCCCCCTCTCCGGCTCCACACGCCTTGCTCTCTCTCTCTCTCTCTCTCTCTCTCTCTCTCTCTCCCAACCCCAACCCCTGTTTCTCATTTCTCTCTTTTACTGTACTTTACAACGTCTGTCTTTCAAATCCCCCATCACTTCTTTCACCGCTTTCTCTCTTCACTCTTCATTTTCTTCAATTTTTTCTCTCTCCCTGTATTCTCTCCCCGCTCGCCCTCTCTGGAGTCTGTTGTAGGTTTTGGTTTTTGTTGTTGTTTTTGTTGTTGCTCAGTGTAGCACATACTGTAGTTATCCTCCAGACCCACTGAAGATCAGAGTTTATTGATTTGGACTCCGGAATAGGAAAAAGTTGAGAACGAAATGGCATCATGGAACAGCCAATGTGAATGGTGATCCACAAATTACATGTGACAGTCAAAGCAATAGTGTCTTATTGGGCCAAACTGAGACCAATGTAAATTTAATTCAGTGGTGCACTTAATACATATACTGTAAATATACAAAGGCAATACTCAAAATAATCATAACACTTGAAATTGGAGTCCTCAGAGTTTTGGGTTACATTTATAAGCATCATGATTGCTAAAATGATTGTAGCAAAACAGAACGGTACAGTGGGATTTGCACACATGCCCAACTTTGCCTCTTATGGGACGTGATCGCATTACATTATTAAACCATGACTATGGTAATCTTTTGATTGACGGACGAACATGAGATCATTGAATAACAGGCAGCGTTGTGTGTACAGACAAGAAATCCCACATGGCAGCTCCTTCTCACTGGAGAGAGAGGTGTGACAAAAACAGACTTTTACAGACTGCAGATGAGGCAAAGCGACGCTCACATGTGTGTGTACTCGCAGCATCCAGTAAGACACTCTGAATCAGGCCTTCATAGGGTTAACTTCCTCAGGGGCTAAATAAAAAAAAATGTACATCAGACTGTTTTCATTCTCCTCGCTATCTCATGTGTCCTCCATACTCTCTCTCTCTCCCCTTCAGGCAGGGCAACAAAGGCATCTCCAGAACACACACATCAATATTTTATTTGAATTTCTAACATCTCACCACAACAGTTATCTGACCTCATGACTCGAGGGAGCCTCATAAATTCAAGGACTTTGTTTCAAGTCTGCGTTGTTGATATTGAATAAGCAATTCGGATGGGTGAATTAACGACTTTGGGTGTTTGAATGTTGTGAGAAGAAGAAAAAAATAAACTCCAAAGAAAAGATTAAAATGTGGATCAATATGATTTGAAAGACGCTTATAGGGGACCTTATAACGCATGAGGTCATACTACGCCTGTGTGTGTCCACTGGATGAGGTGCTCCTCTCAACAAAGACAAAGTGCAACCCAGTCTCTGTGTAATCTTTAATAATTCATGCAGGAAAAATGTGTTTAAAGCCAGGACATCCTCTTTAGTCAACGGGGCAAGAGGTCAGCCCCTTAACCGCACACACCACCAGGGGGTCCACTCTCTCTTTCTCTAAACTTCTCTTCCACAACTCTCTACCTCCTCCACATCTTTCCCAATCCTCCCTTTAAGGTCGGTAGTAAGACACAAAAACAACATAAGCCATTTAAAAGCACAGGCAACTTTGACTGTTTGTTGCTTTTTATACAGATCTCAAAACACTTTGTACAATTTTTTCATAGGCTACTGAAAAAAAAATATGAATAAAACTTTTCTTCAATGCAACTATAATACAATTCAAACGTGAATTCTTTATATTGTTATGTTGTGATTGATAAGGCCATGCTTGGAGAGAGAGAGAAAAATGCAGCTTTGGGTATTGTAACAAGGCCTGATTAATAAGTTAATCATTAATAAGTTGTCCAACTTAGTTTCAAAGGACAATTTCCCCTTCCAACAAAACCAGGTGGATCATCAGAAATTGTTTTCTAAAATAAACACATAAAACATTGCCTCAATGCACCACTGAAGATATTTATATTGACTTCATGAGCAACAGGTGAAAACGGAGGACTGCGCCCAAAAAATTCCACCACGGCATATTTTTTTAAATATCTAGTTCAATATTGTTGTTTTTGTAAAGATCTATCCATCTCGCGCATTTAGCTGGATGTGTTATGAGACTCTCTCCTCAGCTCATTAAAATGTAATGCCGATGACCAGCTCTCTGGAACAGTGCCTCCTAACCAAAGTTCATCACTCGCTGCCACTATGGGACTATTTTTTTCCTTCACTTTTGCATCGGCGTCCCTCTGTCCTCTAAAGAGACTTTGTCCACTGCACGAGGAAAAGGGAAGGTGTAGGATGTCTATCTACTGCTTTAGCTGCTTCAACAGAAACTCTTTTATAGTCCATTTATACTCAGACATACATTATTTTAAAACGGGAATAGTCTATAGATTTCTAGATTTTTTTCTGCGTCATTAAAACTAATTATATTATGATTTATTATTTTCATTATAAATAGCATATGTGATTAAACCCGGAATAATACAGAATTGTCCAATCCCACTACAAGCCGAGTAAATGTGTGATATGCTGTCGCTCCACATGCTCCTCCGGTGTTGGAAAACAGAGCAATTGCTTGGCAATAAAGAGGCTGCTGCTGCTGCCGCCTCTGTCGCAGTGTGGTGGTCCGCGTATTGAACGACTGTGTTGGGTATTTCCCTCTCGCTCTGGATCTGGTTACGCGGTATCGATCGGTTTTTATCGAGACAGATGTGATTCTCCGTGGCTCCCGCGCTGCCTGTGTTGTGGAGGGCCGCGAGAGGGGGGGATTGAATTGCACCTTGTGAGACCACCCCGGATAGACTCGGCAGGAACAACTGACTATAGTTCAGCCTTGTATGTGATGATAGAAAAAAAAGAAGCTACCTGCTCTTTTACGGAGCTGATTTACGCACAGCAAATGGCAAGGATGGTTCCACTTTTTTGAGACTCTTCTTTTGTATTTGTATTACCCTAACATTTCCTCTTATAACATGAATGCACATATTTAGATAGTAGTATTCTTTTTAAAGCTAGTTTTTAGAATGCATTTAGAATTTAGAATGCATTTACGCGCATTGGAACAATTACGCACGCGTTTTTAAAATAACAAAGTAGCCTACAATTTAAAAAGTGTTATTTCTTCCTACCTGTTGATGGATGAAACGCTGGGGACTGTGTCATTGTCGCAGACGGCCTCGGCCAGTAGTCGGTCCCTTATCTCCCAGGCAAACATGGTTGGATTCTGGCGCTTGTAATCAGCAATTTTATCCACCACTTTGGGAGTCGCGACCTTTGGTTTGGAGCCTCCAATGACTCCTGGTTTAATACTGCCGGTTTCGTAGTACCTGCATGGGGGACAGAGCGAGTGTTCCTGAATGGATACTTCCTTCATTTCAACAATCCAGTCTGATTGATGGGGGAAAAAAGTGTCCTACATTTTTTTTCCGCCGTTCTTCTGCAGATACGGGTGGGGCAAACTATCACCTAAACAATATGATGGCGGCTATAATGTATTAATTGGTCTGGTTGTGTGCTGTTCTATATGGCCTTAATTGAGTGTCAACTGGTAGGTGAACAAGGGCGGATTTTTTTTTTAACGAAAAGCAGTGTAATTAAAATCACACAATATTGAAGCAGTGAGACGGACAGAACAAAGCACAGTTTGGACCTCATCATTTCCAGTTTCCATGAGCTTATACAGCAGCATGCACGACATGCCACCATGACCTATTGGTTACAAATTAAAATGTTGGCGACAAAAACATTCAGTGTGTGTGAAATGAAATACCTCTGAAATGCCTTCTGATAGCTGAAAAAAATATATTTCAAAATATTATCTCACAGCATTTTTGCTCTGAAGTAAAATGATGTAGACCTATTTTTTTTTTACAGGTTTCAAAATAAACTTTTCACTGATGGAAAAAAATATATAGGAACGTAAAGTATATGTTCTCCTATTTATGGCATTTTCTAATGTTTTATGTCACTCAAAGGTGACTTTATAGTGGCCGTAAAAAACGTGAGGGGGGTGTTTTTGTTAATCTGCGAGTAATGCTCTAAATGTGTGTCTAAAAACTCAGTTTTCAGATGACATGATCACGGTAGCCTGCTGTATGCACTTTATCTTTTCCTATAATATATTACTACAGCCTCATATTCTTCTGGGATATTTTTTTTATTTTATCCTGAATGTTTTTTAGCTGTACAATTTCTTTCAAAAATGTATTTCATGAATATGACGCATTTCCTCTTGCAAAGGCATTTGATGGATAGAAAAAATCTCGGACGCAGAACTGCTGTGTTCAAGCAAAAAAATAAAAAATAAAAAAAATGACCTGCCTATATATAACCGATGACTGAGGCTGAAATAGAGCTTGGTGCGGCATATATACGGAGCTATCGAAGATTGATGTTTGACACACAGCAGCAGTAGGGCTCTTGACTGTTTTGGTATATAGTGGATGTGGATCCCCCTCCTTTTACCTGCCGAGTATTTTGCTGACACAGCCGTGACTGACCCGTAGCTGTCTGGAGATGTCGCACGGCCGCACGCCCTGGTGCGCCAGCTCCACGATCCGCTGCCTCACCACGTCCGGGAGGGGTCTGCCGTTCACAAAGACCCCGCCGAGCTGGTTCACCCCGCCGTGCCCTGCGTGGGAAACAACAGCAGCACAGGAGGAGCATAACATTACATACCTGAAGCTGACATGTAGGGCGGACATGCACGTGGACTGGAAGTGGACTCGTCTTGGGGCTATTTTTTATTTATGTGGGGGACATCTAGATTCTAGGCTAAGTGTTTATTTTTTAAATTTAAACGGGGAAATCACATTGCTGTTAACATACATGCTTGTTATTTTATTCGTGTGGGCAGAGATCTAGTCTGTGTTCTTATTCTTATCTAAAAGGTTCAATCAAATTGCTGTTAATACACACATTTAGCCTACAGTTTCAAGTATAGTGTAATAATACACACACTTATCGCCTAAGCACAGACATATTTTTATTTTGTCCAACAGCCTTTTTTTGCTGAATGAATTCTAAAACCTATATTTTATTTAATCAGTGGAATTCGAAATGATAATAATAATATTTAATAAAAACAATAATTGTTATTTAAAACACATTGAATCGTCCCGGGAGTCAATTTCAAGTAGGACTGTGTTGTTTTACAAATTTATAAAATATGCCTATATAAACCAAATAAAACAAGCAATATTGAAAAATAGAATAAGTAGCCCTAGTTCTTTTGACAGCCAATAATAATACAATATAAAACTCCTCTCTCCCTGTAACATTGGCTTGACAGTATTTTCCAGGAGCATCCCCTCCACTGCAGCAGCCTAACACATGTCGCAGATATTACGTTTCAACCTGTTTAATTTTCCTCGCACAATTATTGTAAATAATTAAAACGAGCTTTGATAACTCATATTACAAACGCGGATGGTGCGAATGGGTAGGAGTAAATAATTTACACACAGTCCGGGTCTCCTTTACCCATATCGTATGGGAAGGAAATCATGGAATAAAATAACATTTAGAGCAAATTTGTTTCATTTTTCGACCCCCCCACTAGTTTAATTCCGAACTGCTAAAAATCTAAAGTGAGAGATGTTTAAACGAAGTGACACGTTTTTACGTCCATTTGCACACAACGTGCTCCTGTCTCTAGAGTTATTTCACAGGCAATAAAAGCTTTGTATTTAAATTGGGGAGTTTTCTATTTTGACACTTAGAAGGGGAATGTAGCTCAAGCCAGCCCACGTTTTC
Source organism: Ammodytes marinus (assembly GCF_949987685.1). Classification (NCBI taxonomy): domain Eukaryota; kingdom Metazoa; phylum Chordata; class Actinopteri; order Uranoscopiformes; family Ammodytidae; genus Ammodytes; species Ammodytes marinus. Next base: position 6,827,463 of record NC_137215.1, on the reverse strand, counting down.
TCATGAATCCACCTCAATAAAAGATTTACACAGTATAATCCTGAGAAAATATGAATGACAACAAACCTCCCCAGTGGCACATGTGCTCTGAAAAATAAAGGGGAAATATTCCTGTTTTAAAACATTTTACGATCAATCTATCAACATTTTCTCTAATAAATCTATTTTACTGTCATTTATTTAAGACTACATATACTGACACATTTAGTCATTGAGACTAACTATATTTAAAGGTACAATGATAAAACGTTGGCACATAACGTGCCTCAATGGAATTAAAATGAAAAGAATTACAGTAGAAAACTTTTCTACATTTTTTAAATTTCTAACCGCATGTTTCCTTTGTAAATGTAGCCACAGTCTTTGCGAACATCTAATTCGTGCAGGAATGACAAATCTCACCATAGAAATGTTTTGGGCTATAAACTCACATTCACTATACTCACGGTGCATCGCAGAGAAGGGGTCGGCTTTGCAGTGAATATCCATGGGATAGCAAAGGAAAGAAAGGTAATCGACTGAGGTCGCCGTTTCGCCTTGGTGGTGCAGCTTTTAAAGGGATAAAAAAAAAGCAAAATAGAGGATTTCTATTTTGGCGTAAAACAGTCCAGTGTCCGTGTGGGAAGAGTCCGCAGTCAACAACTTCTCCGGGGCGATTCTAAGTAAGTTTTCCTCGAGCTCAAAGTGTCTGAAGTGAAAAAGTCTGCAGCAGAATCGGCTGTCAGGTGCAGAGCGTGACCCACGCTTGTGCCAGAGCGCACCAGTCGCGGCAACAACATTGACTCAAATCGGGTCACAGTTGTTCGTCTTTAAAGGACATCGTGAGAAAAAAACGAAAGTGTTATAGCGTATATATAGCTGGGTGTTCCAAGGGTTCCTCACGGCCGAAAAATCCCTCTCCTCTGTCGGCGTGTAGGAGCAGCAGCGGCGGGCTCTCTCGGTGCTTTAATCAGATAGGGGCGGAGATGACAACAACATGGACACGGCGTATAGTATACGGAGCTTTGGTGCGTCCCCCTCTCCTCCACAATGGGCTGTGCCTGGGCGAAGCTTTGGGCTGAGAATGAAACCCCTCTCCCTGTGTGTCTGTTTCTAAAAGCTGCAGTCCCACAGATCAGCCCCCCCCCCCTCTTCGCCCCCCCCCCCCTTACACACACACACACACACACACACACACACACACACACACACACACACACACACACACACACACACACACACACACACACACACACACACACACACACACACACACACCCCTTCTACCTCCAGATCCCCTCGCATAGAGATGGATGACTTGTCAGACAAAGGCAATAGATTCCAACACTTTGTGATTCGCCCACGTAAGAAAAACCTGCAGCTCAGATGAGGAGGTCCCTGCATCCGACAGGCCGGGAAGGGGAGGGAGACGGAATGGGAAATGATGAGACTTTGGGGTGAAGAATCAAGGAAATTAAAAGGCAGGGGGGGTAAAGCACTGTCAAGCGGCCGCTCATGGTGTTTAAAAAGCAACTGTTTTCATATGGAGGACTCTCCCCAATAGAAACGCACGAGGAGACTTTCACTCAGTGGTGCCCACATGGGGAGATTTTTGTTGTTGGTGCTACATGTTTTTGTAAAGTGATATTGAAGATCATAAAACAGTACACTCAAAGAAATCATAATCGTATATGTACTTTTTTCATAGTAAATCAAATATTACTCCTCATTCCCAATTACTCACTTTTTTGTTCAAAGTGTGAAATCTCAATATCACAGCTAAGTTGCAAACATGAAAAATATAGTTATAGTAGCATGGCTTATTTATAATGTGCGTTTGCAATACAATCTTTAAAAAAAACATAATGTGTGTTAACAGCATGTAACCCTAAGCTTCCTGTTATCACATTTATAAAAATAAATAAATAAACTTTCTAAGACATTTGAGATAAGAAAAAACCTCACAAAACCAAACCATTTTTCAGTTCCTAAAACGCTACCTTGCTTCCCGCTCTGACTGTATCTGTGTGTGGTCAGACCGGATGTGTGCAAGGTGAGCGCGAGCCTGCAGAGGGAGAGACAGTCAGTAGGCCGTCATCATCATCATCATCATCATCACCATCGCCATCACTATATATCTACTCACTCAGCGCCTGTGTGCTGCTTCGCTCTGTAGATGGCGCTCATACAGTAGCTTTACACACACAGCCCACGGTTCTCATGCAGACAGGGCAGGCGGTGTATAGGCGGGTATAGGCTGGGGCTGCTGAGGCTGGGGCCGGGTCAAAGGTTGGGGGTAAACCCACTGTAGCTGAATTATGCTCTTAATCTCTTCCGGTAGGACTCAGTGCGAATGGGGAAACAAAGAGAAAAACACCCTCAATCACAGACGATTCCCATAGATTTAAAAAGTAGGTTAATCATTGCAATGGTCTGTAGCATGGGATGTTAACAATAACTTATGCCATGTCTGTAACCGAACTGACTGCTATTTAAGTAAAGTAAGCTTTTCCCCATAGTCATGTTCTCAAAATTATTTCTGTATGTACAGTTTGTGTTGTTTTGTGGCAAAGTTTTTAGGCCTACATTGTAATGCAATGACCTGCAATGCATATGCTTAAATTGTTGTCCATTTCTTGAATAAAGACACAGCATAATAATAATAATAATAATAATAATAATAATAATAATAATAATAATAATAATAATATATATAATAATAATAATAATAATATATATAATTTTAATTTCATTTTAATAATGTATAATACTATGTTATTTAAAGGGTTTATGGACACTGGACTCCGTGTTGCGTCCAGCTGCCCTCTGGACAACTTTGAGGACGATTCCTCTTTTTGTTTTTGTCGTTTTTTTTCATTTTCTTTTTTTTTGGAGAGGAGAGGGAGCTTCTGGTACAATATGTAGCACCATGGGCTGTAATTTCACACGTCAGTGCACTTTTGCCCTAAAGCTGCTGCTATTTCCCCCACAACAGCCCGATTTGCCCCCCGTATACCTCTCTCTCTCTCTGCACCGCCACTATGACGTGAGACGTCCCCGTGTCACGTCGCTACAGCAAAACAAACGGCGTGATAATTAAGAAACTGTTAGTCCTGACTTCACCCCGGCCACCGAGGACCTAATGCGATTATTGTTTTCGATTTTTTTCTCTCTCTTCCTTTGCTTGCTTTAGGCCTATACAACAAATAACCTCCACACACAATAAGAACAATTGGTTACAATATATTCAAGGCACTTAAAATAATCACAAAAATGACCCAGCTTTTTAAACCAAAGTGTGTTTTAATTTATATCAGTTGAAGTAAAAAAAATAAATACATTTCCATTAAATAAATAAACCAGCCCCATTGTAAATAGTACAAATATTTCGTGATACAAATGAGCTAAAAAATAATAATGATAAATGCGTTGTTATTGCTATTTTTAATGGGGATGTTGAAGTGGAAAAGACAAGAGGCGACAACGAGGGATGGGAGAGGATGATGAATCTCCACGGAGGACAAAACAAATCCTTTCCTTCCGTTTCGGGAAACATATGGCCTGTAACGCGCGTCTACGTCAGCAATCGATAATATTGCTGTTTTCATCACACCTCCTGTTGTGTGTCTTTGCTGCGTGTTTGGAGACGACGCAGGGGCTCGTGTCAGGCTCCTTTGATCACTGATTAAAACTAATATTTCATGTGAATAATAGGCCTATGTGTCTTTAGACGTTGGAGTTGCAAGAAGAGAGTCAAATGAAAGCAGAATAGAAATGTAACAATATTGCATTTTGTTTTACTATAGGGAGGAACTTTCAAATAGGCCTACATTGTTATGACCCCCTCAGACATCCTGACCACTGCACGTTCTAAGTTTGAGTGTGTTGCTAATTGTGTTGCTCATTGAGGAGTTATTTTGATTAGATAACTTTTCATGTGAGCCTTTTAAAAATATAAGCAATTCTGATCTTGATTCCTTATAGCTGTAGTATATGCCCTTTATAAATCTCACAAAGGCCATCCAGGCTGTCAGTGAAGTTACCACTGCGATGCATCTTATATTCCCTACCCTTGCATTTGCTATATTTAAAAGCTAATTTGACAAATTTGCCCTTGGATCTATTTTTTTTCTCTCTCTCCATAATAAAAAAAATACTCATCATATCGAGAGTCACTTGTAATATCCCACCATGATTCGCTGTCTCCCGACACCCAAAGCCATATGGGTAGGCTATGCCAAACTGCAGGATATCAGCTGCGTCCTCAGATTGCTTATTCATGTGCTTTAGAACGGGAGCAGATGGATATCAATTTGACTCTCTATCCTCGACACCAGCACAGATTGATTTTGTACTTGCTTTTAATTTTGCCCATAATTAATTAGATCATTACAACTGTTTTCCATTGATCTTCCCATCTAAACCCAAAATTGAGAGGTGAATTAGATTGTGATCTATGTTTTTCAATTACAGCCCCCAAGCATGTTAGGTGATGTTGATAGACTATTAGGCTATTATTCGCAAGAACAATAATATTATTAATAATTATGACAACATCGAAATATCAATTCTTGACCCTAATTTCTGACATTATAGCCTACACATGACACAAAATAAAGTTGAAATATAAGAAGTCAATGCACAATATGGAAGGAAAAGCAAACTTTTCTGGATCTTGTTTGATCTTTAAAGAAAAAAGGAATATACAAAAATAAAAAAAATCCAGATGTAGGCTATACTACTCGAGCTGCATGGAGCCTCCTCGCAGTTTTGTCCCACGCCGTGCAAACCAACATACCTGCAAACAAACACTGACATTGGTGTGAGGCAGAGGGAGAGAAATCCTTACCTGATCGACCAGCGCTGTGAGGCATGGCTCTCCCCTGTCTAATGGTGCGTCTCCCCGATGCAGCCCAGTAGATCTGTCCGGCCTCCTGCGCTCCCTCCCCGGCTGGGCGTCGCTGCTTCTCTCGGCTGGTTGTCAGAATCTTTGACCGATCATCCAAAACTAAACGGTTTAGGCGACGAAAGAAAAAAGAGGAAGCAACCCTGGTCCAAAGCATTGATAAAGAAAGAAAAATAAATAAATCAAAGAACACAGCGTTGACGATGCTGAATTAAAACGGACAGAATATTGTGTTTAGGAACTGGATTTTAGTAGCCTTGTCAGCACGTTGACTCATACCATGGATATTTATGTTTTAAAAACATAATATTTTGCATCAGTGGCAGGCCCATATTTTTATAAATACTGTTTATTTATTTAAAAACGTTTTAGCCTACTAGCCTACTTGCTATTTTCTTTTGAAAACCCCAAACTTCATTTAGGCTGTGGACATGTAATTAGTTGGTTTGTGGTTGAGCAGCGTTTCCAGTGTGAACATATTTAACCTAATAATCAATGAATTAATCAAACATTTTGAAATCATATATATTTTTTCTTACAGAAATAAGAGATGCATGGTAATGATCAAGGAAATATATAATATCGATATTAATGTTTTTTTTAAACGAGATTAATTTGTTTGACGCTCTCATGTGAAGGCTTATAACACTGATAACTGATACACATTTACAAAATTACATTAAGACACTGTTTCTCTCTCTCACACACTGTCTGTCTCTCTCTCTTGCTCACTCACTCACACACACACACACACACACACACACACACACACACACACACACACACACACACACACACACACACACACACACTATAATGTGTGTGCTTGCATACCTGTTTGTTGGGTGGGTTCAGATGTTGATTCAAATAGGCCTCAAGTTTGTCATTTAAAGGTCCGATCCCACTTTTTATTTTGAGCTATTTTACAGTTGTATTGCTTCAGACCCAGTATTTATTTTGTCTTATCAAACGTGCTTTTCACACCTTGGCTCCACACTGCAGTTATCTCAAAGTGCTCTCCTCTAGAGATTCACTCCAGTCAGATATCGCACATAAACTTTGCAGAGGAAACTTTCTCTGTGTGTGTTTAACAGTGTGAGGGAATACAAAAAAAAAAAAAGAAGAAAGTATAAGGGAGAGTATAAAACTTAGTAACTGGAACATTAACAGATGAATAACCAGTAAAAATGCAATATTACAATATCCACAAGAACGGCAGAGCGTGGTAAAGCCATAAAATTCAACATTAAAAGATTATAGCTTCTCTATCGGCTATTTAACAAACATTTTGTATTATAAGTCTCTTTACAGTGCTTGAAGTTCAGAAACGGCAATAAGAGTGCCACTGGACCACGGACCAGTAATGGATATTATGGAAGCTCTTTATATCTCAGACACTCAGCTTAAAAAAGGATCCGCTCTTTTACTTGAAGTGTCATTTCAACAGTGCCTCATACACTGCCACTCCCAGTGCAAACATCAGATCTTTATTATGGGATGGACATTTATAACCATTATAAAAGTTAAATACATCTATAATGTTATCTAAAAAAAACATATCTTTTCACCAAAAACGTGACTGTAAAACCAATATATTTCCAAGTATTACACATATGATTATGTAGCACAAATGGCCTTTGTGACTTGTCAATTCATGGAATTATGAACTAGTAATTCAAATACGTAGTACACAATTTCCCTTTTTTATAAAGGTAATTTATATGTAATCACTCCTTATTGCTGCATAACCATATACAGCAAACAGCCAACATGTTAATTTATGCTAATCTCCACCCTCGGACTCACAGACACACTATGGTGTTGCTTTTACAGTGCAATTGTTTATTGATGTGGGTATTAAAAATACATTTCCAACAGTATAAGAGCAGAATCTGCCTGGGTAATCTGGACATTAATGATCTTAATAAGTGTTTTTTCACCCCCCCTCTATCACACTGGCACACTGGGGGTCTGCGGGACCATTGGAATGGGAGGAACCCAAATCGAGGAGCTTAAACGGCCATAAAGCTGTGTGGGCTGCCGGTAATGGAACCTAAGCTCCTTCCAGAGCCGCGCACCACATTTACGGGTTATGACCGGCGTCCGCAGGAGAGGCAGATTGAAAATTGAGGGAGAGGAGTGATTTTGTTTGGATGGTGTTGTGTGTGTGTGTGTGTGTGTGTGTGTGTGTGTGTGTGTGTGTGTGTGTGTGTGTGTGTGTGTGTGTGTGTGTGTGTGTGGAGAGTGGGGTGTGTGTGGGGGGAGAGAGAGAGATCTTATGGCATAGTCCATTAGACTGGTCAATGGTATCTACTCGTTCCAAGATTGCCAGAGGGGCTAAGAGGGAGGAAGTGTGTGTGTGTGTGTGTGTGTGCGTGTGTGAGTGAGTGTGTGGTGTGGGTTTCGAGTGTTTAATGTTTAAGTATGTATCTTCAAGCCGTCTCTTCCTGTCTCCTCTCCACGGACAGCTAAAGTTCTCACCTGCACTTCCCTCCTACATCCCCCAAAATGCCCCCACTCCTCCTCTCCCCCTTTTTAAAAATAGTGTCCCACTTGCTCAGGGGCTGAACATTAAATAAACCTCCCTCCCTCACCCTTCATGTCCCCCTTCCCCCAACAGACACGCACACACACACACGCACGCACGCACGCACACGCATGCACACACACACACACAGATCTCTCCCTGGCACCACCTCCTTCTCCTCACTCCGAGGCCACTGTAACTCTACGCACCAGGCTGTGCCCGTCATTTATCACACACCTTACACCGGCACACACAAGTCTGTTGTGAGCCTTTTTCAGACACATTTTTATAAATCACTACATCTTACATATAACCTTACTAAGGGGTGTCACTGACTAAGAATTTACATAGTCGAATCTGATTGGTCGAATCTTGCCTACAGTCGACTAATCGTCAAATAATGTTTTTTCCCCCCTTGCTCATTCATCCATATACTCATTTGCGACATTGGCTCCCATTTTTTACAGCAGACAAAGGGGCTGAAACACCCAATTACAGCTTGTCTTTTTGACTTAGCATAAGAATTTATTTTATTGCGACTTAGTGTACCTTTCATGCACCCTAAGGAGGTTGACTAAAAGCTCATGAGTTACTTTCAAATTTGTATTAATAGTATACTATGATAGGCTGATATTGATACCACATTAGGCTATGTATCGTGATTTATTGGGAGAAACCAAGCAATTCCATGTTCAATCCAGACATTCAGGACGACACCCCCACATAGTCAGAATAGCATGGTCCTTGTTTCATAATCAAATTGTGCGACTATTGTACTGTGAGATTGTCAGTCGAATCGGGCACCTTAAATCGCATTGTCGAATAGTCGACCATTTGGGGTCACCCCTAAACATTCATGCAATTACAGTATATGAATGGTTGAATAGTTATTTCTTCCAAAATCCCATTTCTTTTCATCTGGAGGGCCATGGCCGGCCGACACCGAGACAACAACAGGACAATATGTTTCCTGCCTGACGTCTGGATGGTTTGCTGGAAATCTGGGCTGAGCGACAGCCAGGATCATCATCATCAACTCTTGCCAGCTTTTCATATTTAAAGCCAGCAAGGGTTTAATTACCAAATGATGACAGTGTCATATGGCACCGTGATGGCACAGAATGAGGGTGTGTAATGTGTGTGTGTGTGTGTGTGTGTGTGTGTGTGTGTGTGTGTGTGTGTGTGTGTGTGTGTGTGTGTGTGTGTGTGTGTGTGTGTGTGTGTGTGTGTGTGTGTGTGTGTGTGTGTGTGTG